>NC_089721.1:45418631-46018631 GCF_031753505.1 Anomalospiza imberbis
CTCAACCCCCATTTATTCTTGCTACAGCATCACAAAGACCTCTATTGCAGCCTTCCAAAAACAGGCCTGTTACAACCTAGAAGAAAGTTTGCGAAAAACAAGCTTTTAGAATAATCAGATTGTATAGGAGGAAAAGAAAACTTCTATGAAACAAGGCAGCTTTCCGGCCTCCCACTTTTCCACTCTTCATACAGAAAATGCTCACCCTCTAAAGCTGCTTGCAAAAATAAAAATTTCTGGAGATGTGGTTGTTATTTTAAAATTTTATGGCTCCTATGAGAAATTTGAATATTTCTCTGGTACGCTGTACTGCATAGCCCAGTAATTTTGATTACAAGGCACTCTTACTCTTTTTCCCTTTTTATGCAGTGTTGTATCTGTGTGAATCTACTGGATGTGTGAGAAACAAAAGAAGCCTGTAAGAGAACTTTTTAGGTCTTAGTCTGCCTTTCTTTTGGGAAAAGATCTTTTGTCTTCCAACATGAAGAGTCATTCATCAGGCATTAAATACAGTTATGTTTTGCATCTTTTATTTTATTATGCTCAAAATATTCTGTATCAGCGGTATGTCTTCATCTGTCTAAGTTCTATCTCTGCCCTCAGGAATAACTATCTAGTCCTTTTTTCATCAGTCTCCAAGTTCTCTGCCAATCTACTAGTGGAAAGAAACTCATCTGTGGTCTCACAGTGGCCTTTTGGTACCATAGGCTTGGTTATTACATATTGGGCACAAGCAACATAGCAAAAGAACTGCAAGAACCTTGATTAAACTCATAAATACAAATTCCCCCTTATGTATTTTACACCTCTTGCAACAAAGTTTCAAGAAGGGAAAAGAAAGTCATATTCAGCTGCATAATGACTTAGCTGTTGGAGCTTTGGGAGACATGGAATAAATGGAATGATAAGGCAATATAGGAAGAAAATAAAAGAAAATACTAAGAAAATAATGGGAAATTTAGTGAATTTAACTGCAAATGTTGGGAAGTCAGGTTTTTTTTTCCTTGTAGTCAAGCATTCAGTCAAGCCATAATTTATAGCTGCTGCATGCAGGTATAATTTGTACCTGGATGCCCATGAATGCAGGGCATTCCTGTGAAGAACATCCAGACCTCCAGCACATTGTTACCTTTCACAGTCACCAGATATTGCTATTTGATGGTGATGTACCTTTTCCAATCACCTACAGAAAAAAAGACTTGGAAAAAAAATTACAAGCCATAACAGAATCCTGTGGAGTATCTCCTTCAATAATTCTTGTTTTTTCTTGTCATTTTAGAATGATAATATTTCACAGTCGGAATCACTTTGCTTCATACACAGTCTATACTTTTAGCTACCCATCACACAGAAAGAGAAAAAAGCCAGTCAACTTAAGAGGATGTTTTATATGATCAGGTTATTGTCTAATCTTCTGTAGTAGACTTCCTTATCTTTCTCCAGAGTCTTTAGTCCACCCATGGTCTCAGTCATGACAGAAGTCTGATCTCGTACAGCAATTCCTACCATAAACAGCACACTGCCATACCTTAGACATAATTACTAGACATGCCTTGGGAATGCAGAAGCCAGTCACTTCTCCCTTCACCCTAAGGATAAATCTAGTGCTGTAACACTCATCATTTTCTCAAGAAAGAGGTCTACTGCAAATTTTTAATTAAAACATTTCAGAACTAAAGTAGCTTCTGAAAACACCTACCCCACAGCTCAATACATTACAATTAGTCTGTGGCACTCAGATCTAAATACAAGCACAATGCAATTCAGTACAACACTATCAGTCTATAGAGGATGCACTCCCACATCACAATTTCCAAAATACATTCTGTTTAAAGAGAAGACACTATATGTCATATCCAAGCCTTCACTAATTTTGTGTGAGGCATGTTTTCAATTCTGAAGTTTGTTGTGATAATTTAACACTGTTCTTCCTTGTTATAATCATATTGTTATGCTCTTAAGTTTTTAGGTTGTTGCTCTTCGTGTACTTTTCTCTGTAAATACTTGCTTCAGAGAAGATTGGCCAAATTTGCACACACCTTGCAGAGCTTTGTGCAGACATAACCCCTTGGAACAAAAAATATATATTAGGAAAAATATAGCAGATTATTTTCTCAGCAAGTGGGTTTTATCACATTAAAAAAAAAAAGAAAGCAGTAGATTTGAATTTAATTTTAATAAACCTTTGGCACTTTGCCTTCATGAAGAGCTGAAATAAGCTTAGTCTCTCTACCTTTTTCCTCTAATTCTTTGAGCCAAGGGTTTTTCTTACACGGTACATAATAAAAGTACTCTAAAATCACTAATATAATTAAAAGTGCTAAATATAGCTAAAAAATCATTCATAAGCTCTCATACTCATGTCAGTGGAAAAATAGGATTTTTTAATAACTTTTAGATCCATTTATTTCACTCATAAAAATCCAGATTGCATTCTGTGTTACCTGTGGCAGGCACAGAGATTCCTTCTTGCTGTCTGAATTCTGTGATACCATCTCAAGTATTAAAAGGCAGAACTATAGTAACTAAACCAAAAATTTTGTTAGTGTTTTTAAAATAAAATTGAGGCAGTCATATAACTCTCTTTCTGGAGTATCGGTTTGGAGGTGAAGGAGCACTGTCCCTTGGAAGATTTATATTGTAGCCCATTGCTCTTAAAAATATTTTGCTAAATAGTGTTTTTAGTTTCTGGCTTTTTTCAGATCCTCCAAATCAAAATCAGATTTACATTCCTACAAATAAACAATGAAGGTCATTTAACAGTCGAATGATAGGGGGGAAAAAAAGCAAAAACCAGAATTTTTTTCCCTAAACCCATTGCTCCAACTGTCATACAATATCTGCAGATCAGGTGATAGCTTCAGGATTAATTTGGGAAAATGTAGACGAGTATGCAACACTACTTTCTTTAATAACATTCTGCAGGGCAGATCAGTCATTGAATATCTTGGGCTCAGCAAATCTGCAAGTAAAAATTACAACTAATAGAAAACAATTCTCCATGCAAAGCACTTCAGCTCACATAAATCAAGTGACACAAAAAGGATTTCTTCTGCTTAGCCAAGATCAGGTTGATAATCATAACAGGTTGATATTGGTTTTCAATACATTCTTCCCTGATAAAATTGAACTGCTAGAAACAGTTTGCCTTATACTGGATTACAACCATTATAGTTGCTAAGGTCATTATTTCTTTCCACCAGTTTCCTTTATAGCCACCAGAAAGTCACCTTTTATGAACAAATAAAGTTGAATCTCTTTCTTTCTTTCTTTCTAGAGAAAGGGTTTCAGGCCTGAATGGAAATACCAAGTTTGGGTCCGTAGCATTACATTTGCCTTGACAGTTATAATCATACTCAGACTGAATAAAAAAAAAAAAACAAAATCAAAACAAACCAAATTAAAAAAATTAAAAACCACCCAAAAAAACCACCAAACCAAACAAAAAAAAAAAAAAAAACCACAGTCAGCATCAGGTGTATCAGACCAGTGTGATTTGGGCATAAATATTCAGGAATTTCATCTCCCACAGGGCACATCACACTATTTCAGATTTGGAATTTGTTTATGATAAATAGTTAAAGCAACAGCCAAATACTTTAATTAGATGATTTGAATTCAGAAGCAGTTTGAATGGGATGAATTTTGATAGAAATAAAAATACCCCTATTCATACCCATGAAGAGCACAAAAGGTGATCCTTAGAAGAATACCCTTTCTGAAATAAAAAAAAAAAATTAAAAAGCTCAATTGTATAGTTCAGCTTTAAAGCACACAGAATATGCAAGTTCATGACCCATATCTCCATACATGCACCTCCTTATTCTTTAGACATTATAACAGTAATATTTCTTCAATAGTATACAGGCAAGAAGACATTTCCAAAAATGGTATAAAGCCACAGCTTCACATGTTACATGACTGAGCCATCAGTGTCTCTAAAAAGACATGAATTCTACTGAATTAAATCATAAGTAACCTTATCTGTGCAGAAATAAAACATTTGCATATGCCTTTCAGTCTTAAAAATGTGAAAACAAACGCAGAACAGCTAATAAAGCGTCATATAAATGCTTCAAATATCTAAAATAATAGAAGGCTGGTTGATATAGTATAGGAAACTATCTTTGTCCCTCAGACTGTCTTTCTGTAAATATAGTAAGCATCTTACAATATCTTACACTTAAAATACCTAGATTTTCTTTTCTTACACTAAACAAAATTAAGTAAAGTGGACAATGACTGGTTTGGACATATGCCACAGTACTTTTTCCATAGTATGGCATCCATCAGGCACTTCTAAATATACTGCCTTTAGCAAATTAGAGGTTTCTTATCGAATTAAGCTGCTCTTCTTCCTGTGCTCAGCTCAAAACACCACAGAAGCATAAATGAGACACTGAGTTCACTAACAGACATCATTCCAGGAGAAAGCACCTCCTTAATGTAAAACCAAGATATTACTTAACTTATTATTACTTGATTGTATTTTTTAACACTTGTAATTCATTCATAATATATTTTGAAGAAAAGTGGCAAGATAAATATGGTATATGAGCATGCAAAGCACAAGCTTTTATGAAACATTTTATTTCCTTGCTATGAACCACCACAGAAAACATTTTATTTAGAATGTAAATACAGAACATTTCAAAAAGATTTATAAAACTTTAAAAAGATTTAAAAATCTGGGCACCTAACAGATAAAAACTTGCTTTCAGGTTTCATTTAGGAATCAATAGAAGGTAAGGAGGAAAAAGAGAAACTTGGCTTGTCTGCGGCACGCTGAATTAATTTGCTCAACTTATGCTTGACATAGATGCTGAAAAATCGAGACATTCTCCCATAAATAATGGAACTAGGTCCTCTTTAAAAAAAACACAGCTCCATTAACTCCACTGTCAGGAAAGTTTCAGAGAATTACACTGATATTGTCCATTATAATTTTACCTGTGATTACATCAAACTAATTTCACATATTTGCTCAAATTTTTTAAAAACAGGAATGAAAATACTCATTGCAAGAGATAAAGAATTAATTCTGTTGCAAGTCATTAGAGGTATCAAAGGTTAGCTTTAGCGTGATTATCTACTGATGTAAGCTATGACATTCAAGCAGGAATTGTGAATTCAAGTATTGTTGCATAACTTAAGAATGCAACATAGTCAGTATGTATTGCCTTCCCTGAGCTATTCATGTTTGGCAGGAGGGCACTAACCACATTAATATAAAAAGATAGGAATTTGATATATTGGGGTTTATCCAAAACAAAGTCTTAAGCACTTTTACTAGGTAGGGAACAACAAAGTCACATTAATTTCAATATTAGATAATGGACAATGCATGTTTAGACTTAGATGCACCCTGCACTAAGGGTATTCTGATCAGGGTAACGTGGTGATAAAACATAGATAAGGTTATAAGGAAGGTGACCTCAGTCTATACACTGTCACCACTCTAACACTACTTCATGTTTGAAACCAGTAAAAGCAATAGAATCTTTAGTCTAACATTCATACTATGTTTTCAAAGTTTAAGGAGGCTATCATATTCCCTTGATTCTTCCTGAATAAAGTATAAAGCTGCTGCTACAGGAGTCAGTTCCACTATTGCCACCTCTTTTTCTTTAGCTATCCCTGCCTTTCCCAGCTACATAATACACCTCACGAGTCCTATATCTCCAACAAAATCCCCAGACGTAAAATATGTTAAACATTGCATTCAGGGCAATCAGTGGGCTCTACAAGAACACAGTACAACTCCCAGAGTTACACAATGTGCTGATGCAATAAGGAAAAAAAGGTTTAAAAATAATTATGGTTTTTAACTTGCTTCTTGTTAAAGCGTTCACGTCCTGTTCATTTCAGTTATATTGGAGGGTTTGGAAAAGTATGTTTCTGCTAAAATTATATTTGAATCTTTCCAGTGAAAATAATGCCACAGTACTTTCCATATCACTTCAGTATCTGAAAAAATCTAAAGGTGCAGCCTATCTGTTGCCACAGACTGTAGTTTATCCATTTCTCCTTGCCAAATGAGCTAGTAATGTGCTATTTGATAGAAATACACCAGCAAGGAGGGCATTTCATGACTTTTTCTGAAATGCTAGCGATCAGAAGCAACTTTTTTGCTTTTCTGAAAATATGTATGAAACATCTTGTGATATGATAAACCCTTACTACTGACAAACCAATGAAAAGCAACAAATACCCAAAGCAATTCTCCTTACTCATCCTTTGTGTGTGTGTGTGTGTGTGTGTGTGTGTGTGTGTGTGTGTAAAATACCTATCAGTTCAATATAAAAAGGTGTGGACTCTGTTTTATTATAGTCAAAATACTCATACAACTAAAAATTTAGCAACATGAAAACAGAAAACAATCTAAGCTTCTACGCTGCAAGCTTCCAGGCCTGCAACAGCTGTAATGTTGTCAGCCTGGATTAACAGTGATCTGTGGACAAAATCAGTGGCCAGAACAGCCAAAGAGGCAATGGCAATTTTTGGTGGAAATGTTCAGCAATACTCATTGCTGACCAGACACAGTTCCTGCTAAAATCAATGGAAGTTTTACTAAAGATATTAGCAAGAGGGTATTTGGACAACTATTGAATACGCTGGGAAATGCTGGCCAAAAATCACTCCATTGTGTGAAGGTCAGCAGTATGGGGAGTGTAAGCTGAGAAAGCTGAAGGTCCTGTAACAAAAACAGTGTGCCAGAGGATTGTTCTAATCACATATGTTACAATCTTGATGTAAAAATAATTAAAAATTTATGTTTAGAGTATGATACAGCCATATTTAAACCTACTGTTTTCATATAAAGAAGAAAGCTGAAAAGGTCACAGTCTGATTTCATAACCATATATTTGCTCTTTATTCCCACAGCGAAATGCTTAATTGAAAAGAGCAAACTAATACTTACTTATTAAAAAAAAAATTTTACTCAATACCTAATTTCTTAATATTGATTACTATTTAGACATTTAAAATGTACTCTACAGCATTCTTTGCCATACAATTCTTACCTGTGCTTGTAGGCATTTAATATATCAACTAAAAGCAATATGTTAAAACACATTTTGTTTAGCCATATAAAAATAGAATTTGATTAGCAAACAGTTTTAACACTCAGTAGTTACATATGTTGTTTAAACAATGCAGATTACTGTTACAAAATACATTTAAACCTAGACTTGATTTGACATGATGAATTCCGATTTCTCTTTTGGGGACATATTACCGGAGGGGAAAATGGCCAGGGTTGGTTTTGTTGAGTTTTGGAGGTTTTCTTTATTTTTGAGGTCTGGTGGTTTTATTGTTGTTTGTTTTTCACTTCAGTGGCAAGGGACATTTGTCTCTTTAATGCCAAATGTAAAAAAAACCTACAAGGATTCATTCAATTAAAAGAGCCCTTTAGTGTCTCATTATAAATTACTGGCATTCATGCCATATGAAAGTCACCTGTAATTCATTGTGCTTTGTGGTGGGTATCCAGAAATATAAGATCATAAAACTCAGCTTAGTGAATGAAGGTAAACACTCAAGCAAGTATGAAACCTTGTATTTTTCTCTGAGTTTGTGTCTCCCTTATGTAAATTCTGGGCTGTATACTGTGCACAAACTCTTGGCAAACCAATCTAATGAAGAAATTAAGATAGTTATGAGAATAGTTTTTTAATTATTATTTTTAATAATGACCTCAAAGAGTACATCTTGAAACAGTAGCTTGAAATACTATCAGACTGGAAGTCTACATGGCCATGGTCCTTTTCCTTTTAAATATTCAGCCTATTTTAACTATTGAGCCTGTCTTAATTATTAAAGTTGGGTCTTCTCTATAGGCAGAAAACACACCGTTAAAAAAAAAAAAAAAAAACACCAGAAAAACCAGAGACCTCTGCTCCTACAAAACTACAGAATTACAAATAAGCCCAAAGACAAGGTTTTGGGGAGAATATGTCTGCATAGGGGAAAGAAGAGAGAAGGGAAGATCTGATTAAAAAGCTGAATGCAGTCTTTCTGTCTTAGGTTGCAAATGCAAGAGGTGGCCGTGGGTATGTATTCTATTGCCATCTGTTAGAGGTGGGGCAGTTATCTTCTGATAATTGGGGCACCTGTTAAAACCAGGTGGGACAGTTTTCTTTATCTTTTCCATTACCCATGGGATAGCTCTCCCTCTGGGGAGATATCTTCTATTAATTGAGTCTCACTGCATGACTGATAAAATTACATCATCACATTGGGAGATGCTCCACCCAGGGGGAGGAGCCAAGCCTTCCTACCTGGGTATAATCGGAGATTTGGAACACCACAAACAGCTGGATTTCCAGAGGAAGACCAGGCCCATCTACAGGCCCACTGCACCTTCAGAGGAAAACTACATCCTTTCTACAGGCTCCTTGTTTCAACAGAAATACACCTGTTACCCCAGGAGGACTGCAGCTACCATTTAATCAGACTTCTACCAACACCCTGAAAAATAGGGTGTCAAATCATATTCTGACTCTGTCAGTGTTGTTTTGTATTACTGCATTTGTATTTTTTTTTCCTAATAAAGAACTGTTATTCCTACTCCCATGTTTTTGCCTGAGAGCCCCTTAATTTCAAAATTATAATAATGCGGCGGGAGGAGGTTTACATTTTCCATTTCAAGAGAGGCTCCCGCCTTCCTTAGCAGATACCTGTCCTTCAAACCAAGACAGATTTTGGCGCCCAATGTGAGGAACGAGGGCATTGAGGGGAAAAGGGTTAAAAAGGAATAACAGTTCTTGAGTAACTTAATTTTTGTGTGCTTAAATAGAACCTTGGTTAAGTGTCACCATGTGGTGTAGCTTACCCTGGTTTGGGTGGCACGTGGTCATGGCTATATTTCTCCCATTTGCAGGCCCTTATCTAAACACAGGTAAGGCTACTGTGGCTGTTATCCAGTTTGCTTTATAGGTTAATAAGGTGAGGAATTCATGGATTTTTTAACTTCCTTTGGAATGCAGGCACATGGATTCAGAGCTATCAAAAACTAACTGTATGTTTTTGGGGTTACTTCAATAATGGTACACACTGTGAAGAAATGACACCAGGGTAAATTTTCTCCCAACCATCCAAACAGCTCTTTGGGTCTGCCCCACCAGTTTTCTAAGGTTTCAAAGCTTCTCTAAATGCTAATAATATCATACAGTGGATGGTGTTGCTGATAAGCCTGTTCTTTTTAGTATTCAGAGATAATGGAAGATTGACTTGGATAACCACCCTGATACCTACCCCAGAGAATAGAGATGCTGCCCCAGAACTTGACACGGCCCCAGAAACCAGGGATGCTGCCACAGAGCCTGACCCTGCCCCACAGCCCATCTCAGAAATGAGCTCCCCAGACTGGGGGGGGACTCTGGTGAAGGAGATACGTGAGATGAGCCAAATGCTGAAGGAGTACACTTCCCCAGCTGGTGAGAGACCCTCCCCCTGCCTTGAAGAGGGAGTGTCTAATGGTCCAGCAGTGGAACCCACAGACGTTACAATCATCCAGGTTCCAGCTGAACCGCAAGGGCAGTCACAGCCTGCAGCAGTCACCCCTGTGGAAATGAGGAAGTCTAAGGTGAAATCAGAGCACCCAGATAAGGATAAGAATGGAGGGCCCTCACAACCCACAGGGGACCCAACAGCTGAGATCATCTTCAAGTCCCTGACTTACGAAAGTCTCTGTAATCTGCACAAAGACATTGTACGATGGGGGCATGAGGCTTATACGACCTGGTGACTGCAGGTCTGAGAACTTATGGGTACAGGTGTACAACTGGATGGTGGTGAGGCAAGGAATTAGGGATCCAGGACGCAGGTATGAATCAGGTATTCGTAAGGGACCCTGGGCCTTCCCCTCTGGGAGAGGCTTTTAATGAGTGTAAGGGAGAGATTTGTCCACAGGGAGAGAATACAAGAGCACCATCATAGAATGTGCTGTAAGACCCCTGAAGAAGGGATCCAACAGCTGAGCGAAATGGCAGTATTGAAGGTACTCTTTAGGAGGGATGGACAACATGACAATGACCTCAACAAGGTCAGGTGCACAGGGCAAATTGTTGTGGAATCTCACAAATCTAGGGCCATCTCAATACACCACCTTCATTGCAATGATTAATGCCAGTAACAACCAAGAGAGAGAAAGGGTTCTGTTGCCAACAAGCTTAGAAACTATGAGAGCATGATCAATGGCCTGATGCAGGCTCATGTCTCTGCTGTGCTTAAGAGTCTCCAAGAGGAGATGAGGGAGGAGGTCAGGAGGAACAGTTCCCATATAGCACCAGTGCAAGTGGTGGTCAGGCCCCAAAGTCAAAGCCCAACATCCCCCAGCTAGACAGGGAGGGTATACCCCATAAGCTGACCTGTAGTTCTTCCTGCGCAACCATGGGGAAGACATGGGAAGGTGGGATAGGAAATCTACTTCTGTCCTGGCAGCACAGGTGTGTCAACTCAAGGAGGGAAACACTAACTGAGGGAGTTCCACTAAAGCAAAGGTAGCCTCAGCCTCCCATGACCGAGCTGTCAGGTATGATCTGTCAGAATCCCTTGAAGGAACCTCTAGTATGTATGCCCAGGAGGAAATCACAACCAGGACTAGAGGAGCCCTACCTCTAGCCAGGAAGTGGCACGGGAAAACTGGGTCTTTTGGATGACGTGGATCCGATGGCCTGGCACATCAGAGCCACAAAAATACAAAATGTTAGTTGATAATGGTGCGCAGTGTACCTTAATGCCATTGGGAGAAGTCAGGGCGAAACCTGTTTCCATTGCTGGAGTAATGGAGGGATTGCAGCAATTGACCCTGTTGGAAACTGAGGTGAGCCTGACTGGGAAGGAGTGGCAAAAACATCCTATTTTGACTATGCCCCGTGTGTTCTGGGCATAGACTTCCTCTGCAATGGGTATTACAAAGACCCAAAGGGATTCAGGTGGGCTTTTAGCATAGCTGCTGTACAGGCAGAGGACATTAAACAATTAAACACCTTGCCTGGACTATCAGAAAACCCATCTGCAGTAGGACTCCTGAGGATGGAAAAGCAACGAGACCAAGTTGCCACCTCAACAGTGCACTGCCGACAGTATCGGACAAATCGAGATGCCGTGATCCCCATCCACAAAATTATCTGTGAACTGGAGAGCCAAGGGGTGGTCAGTAAGGCCCACTCACCCTTCAACAGCCCCATTTAGTGTGTATGCAAGTCTGACAGAGAATGGAGATTGACTGTGGACTATCATGTCTTGAATTAAGTGACTCCACCCCTGAGTGCTGCTGCGTCAGACATGTTGGAACTCCAGTATGAGCTGGAGTTCAAGGCAGCAAAGTGGTACGCCACTATCAATATTACCAGTGCATTTTTCTCCATTCTTCTGGCAGCAGAATGCAGGCCTCAGTTTGCTTTCACCAGGAGGGGCGTGCAGGATACCTGGAACTGACTGCCCCAGGGGTGGAAGCACAGCCCGACCATCTGCCATGGACTGATCCAGGCTGCACTGGAAAAGGGTGAAGCTCCAGAACATCCGCAGTATATTGATGATGTCATTGTGTGGGGGAGCATGGCAATGGAATTACTTGAGAAAGAAGAAAGGATCATCCAGATTCTGCTAGATACTGGCTTTGCCATCAAGAAGAGCAAAGTCAAAGGACCTGCCCAAGAGATCCAGTCCCTGGGAGTAAAGTGGCAAGATGGATGGCATCAGATTCCCACTGAGGTCATCAATAAGATCATCATGATATCTCCACCGACCAGCAAGAAGAACACACAAGCTTTCCTAGGTGCCGAGGTTTTTGTAGAATGCACATTTCTGAGTACAGACAGATTATGAGCCCTCTCTACCTGTCTGCCATCAAAAATAACAATTACCACTGGGGCCCTGAACAGCAACAAGGCTTCACCCAGATCAAGCAGGAGATCACTCATGCAATAGCCCTTGGTCCGGTCAGGACAGGACCAGAGCTGAAGAACATGCTCTACTCTGTGGCCGGGAACAATGGCTTGTCCTGAAGCTTGTGGCAGAAGGTGCCTGGGGAGACACGAGGCCAACCACTGACTGGGATTCTGGAGCCAAAGTTACAGACGGTCTGGAGCCAAAGTTACAGATGGTCCAAAGCCAACTACACTCCCATAGAGAAGGAAATCTTGGCTGCCTATGAAGGAGTTCACACCTCCTCCAGGTGATTGGCACAGAAGCACAACTCCTCCTGGTACCCCGACTACCGGTGCTGATATTTAAAAGGAAGGTTCCCTCTACACACCATGCTACCAATGCTACATGGAGCAAATGGATTGCCCTCATCACACAGTATGCCCATATTGGAAACCCAAATCACCCTGGGATTTTGAAGATAATTACAAACTGGCCGGAAGGTGAAAAATTCGGTCTCACTGACAAAGAGGAGCAGGAACAAGTGACACAGGCTGAAGAAGCTCCACCATACAACCAGCTACCAGCAGAAGAAACACATTACGCTTTTTTCACTGATAGTTCTGGTCGTATCATAGGGATGAACCATAAGTGGAAAGCAGTCATATGAAGCCCCACTTGACAGGTTGCACAAGCTACTGAGGGAGAAGGTGGATCAAGTCAACTGCTGAACTCAAGGCTGTTCAGCTGGCCCTGGACATTGATGAAAGGGAGAAGTGGCCAAAGCTCTACCTTTATACCAATTTGTGGATGGTAGCCAATGCTCTGTAGGGCTGGATGGAAAGGTGGAAAAAGGCCAACTAGCAGCAAAGAGGAAAACCAGTCTAGGCTGCTGATGAGTGGAAAGACATTGCACTTGGGTAGAGAAGCTACCTGTGAAAGTCTGTCATGTAGATGCCGATGCCCCCAGGAGTCGGGCTAGTGAGGAACGCTGAAACAATAAGCAGGTGGATCAGGCTGCAAAGATAGAGTCATCACAGGTAGATTTAGATTGGCAACATTAGGGGGAGTTGTTCCTAGCTTGATGGGCCCATAATGCCTCAGGTCATCAGGGCAGAAATGCCACCTATAAGTAGGCATGAGACTGAGGGATGGATCCAACCATGGACAGTATTTCGCAGGTTATCCATGAGTGTGAAACATGTGCTGAGATCAAGCAAGCCAAGCGGATGAAACCCCTATTGTATGGCAGGTGATAGTCCAAATACAAGTATAGGGAAGCCTGGCAGATTGACTACATCATACTGCCCCAGACATGCCAAGGGAAGCACTATGTGCTGACCATGATAGAAGACACCACTGGATGGTTAGAGACTTACCCTGTGCCTTACACTACTGCCTGGAACACCATCCTGGGACTGGAAAAGCAAGTTCTGTGGAGACATAGCACCCCTGAGAGAACAGAGTTGAACAATGGCACCCATTTCAAGAATGGCCTTATAAACACCAGGGCCAGAGAACATGTTATTGAATGGATATATATCCCTTATCATGCACCAGCTGCCGGGAAAGTTGAATGGTGCAATGGACTACTTAAGTCTACCCTGAAGGCTCTTGGCAGGGGAAATTTCAGAAATTGGGAAATGAACTTAGCAAAAACCACCTGGATGGTCAACACCCAAGGGTCCATCAATCAAGATGGTCTTGCCCAGCCTGAATGCTTGCACACAGTGGATGGAAATAAAATCCCTGTGGTAAACATGAAAGATATTTCAGGAAAGACTGTTTGGATTAGTCCCACCTCAGGCAAAGGCAAACCCATCTGTGGGATTGTTTTTGCTCAAGAACCTGGTTACACTTAGTGGGTAATAGAGAAAAATGGAGAAACCCATTGTGTACCACAGGGAAATCTAGTCTTAAGTGAGAACTGTGTGTAAGGTTTAATTGTGTAGAGTTTATTGATTTAGATATAATACAGATGGTAATAGAATAAGGGGTGGGTAATGTCTTAAGCTGCAAATGCAAGAGGTGGTCTGGGGTGTGTTTTCTATTGCCATCTGTTAGAGGTGGGGCAGTTATCTTCTGATAATTGGGGCACCTGTTAAAACCAGGTGGGACAGTTTTCTTTATCTTTTCCATTACCCATGGGATAGCTCTCCCTCTGGGGAGATATCTTCTGTTAATGGGCCATTGAGTATCACTGCATGACTGATAAAATTACATCATCACATTGGGAGATGCTCCACCCAGGGGGAGGAGCCAAGCCTTCCTACCTGGGTATAATTGGAAATTTGGAACACCACAGGCAGCTTTTTCCCACTGAGGTCCTAAAGGATCAGCCTTTTCTCACTGGATTCACAGAGGAGTAGCATTTTTTTTCCAGTGGATTCTCAGAGGAAGACCAGGCCCATCTACAGGCCCACTGCACCTTCAGAGGAAAGTTACATCCTTTCTACAGGCTTATTGTTTCAACAGAACCACATCTGTGACTTCAGGACTGCAGCCACCAATGAACTGGACTGCTACCAACATGCTGTCCAACAGGGTGTCAGGCTGTATTCTGACTCTGTCAGTGTTGTTTTGTGTTATAGAATTTGTATTTGCATTTTTTTCCTAATAAAAAACTGTTATTCCTACTCCCATATTTTTGTCTAAGAGCCCCTTAATTCCAAAATTATAATAATTCAGAGGGAATTGTTCATTTAAAAATAATTCATTTTCATTTCAAGAGAGGCACATGCCTTCCTTAGCAGACATCTGTCTTTTCAAACCAAGTTGGAAGTGACCTTAAAGATCATCCATTTACAGCTCCCTTGCCATGGGCAGAGACACATATTACTAGACAGGTGTCTCAGACCACATCTTGACAGTTCCAGGGATGAAGCATGTACAACTTCTCTGCACAACCTGTTCCAGTACCTCCGCACCCTCAGAGTAAATAGTTTATTCCGAACATCCAATCTAAACCTGTCCTCTTTCAGTTTTAAGCCATTATCCCTTCTCTATCTCTCCATAAAAATTCCCTGTCCAAAATTCTCTCTCCATCTCTTTTGGAGCCCTTTTACATATTGGAAGGGAGCTAAGCATCAAGGAGCTAGCCCAGGCTCTGGTAGGCAGTGGCATGCCAGGGTTGTGCGTTTGATCTCTAAGGCCCCAGGCCTTCTTCTTCTCCAAGCTGAACAGCCCCAGATCTCTCAGCTTGTCTCCAAAGCAGTTGTGCTCTAGCCCTGTGATCATCTTCGTGGCTTCTGGAGTTGCACCAACAGGTCTATGCCCTCTCTATGTTGGAGGCCCCATAGCTCCAAGATCTCCAGGTGGGGTCTCAGCAGAGCAGAACAGTGGAGCAGAATCACCTCTCTTGCCCTACTGGTCATGCTGTTTTTGATGCAGCCTGGGACACAAAGAGCTTTCTGAGTAAACACTGCCAGCTCATGTTGACCTTCTCATTCACCAAAACACCCAAATCCTTCTCAGAGCTGCTCTCAATCTGTTCTCTGCCCAGCCTTTTCTTAATGCCCGGGGATTGCCCTGGCACAGGTGCAGGACCTTGCATTTGGCCTTATTGAACTCCTATGAGTTTTTCACATACCCAAGTCTCAAGCCTGTCTAGATCCCTCTAGATGGCATGTCTTCCCTCCAGCATGTGACTGCACTACAGCTTGGTTTTGTCAGTAAACTTTCTGAGTGTGCACACAATCCCACTATCCAGGTCACCAACAAAGAGGTTAAACAGGGCTGGTCCCAATACCAACCCCTGAGGACAAACATCACTGGTCACTAATTGGACATTCAAGTCTTTGACCATGATGCTTGGAGTGTAACCATCCAGCCAATTCCTTACCCACTGAGTGATCTCTCAAATCCATACTTCTCCATTTTAGAGACAGGGATGTTGTGCAGAATGGTGTCAAATGTTTTGCACAAGTCCAGATAGGTCACTCTTTCCTCATCCACCTCTGCTGAGGCATCACTACAGAATTTGTCAGCAAATTTGTCAGGCATGTTTTGCCCTTAGTGAAGCTATGTCAGCTGTCATCAATCACCTCCTTATTTCTATATGGCTTAGCACACCTTCCAGGAGAGTTTCCTCAAACTGTGTCACTGTTCACAAGAATGTAGAGATCAGTCCCTATCCCTACACTTACCCTACTGAAAATGCTGAAGACATGATGAGATCTCTGCTCAGTCTTCTCCAGCTTGAACAGACCAAGTGACCTTAGCCACTCTTTATATAGCTTCACCTCAAGGCAATTCGCCATCCTTATGTCCCTCCTTTGACCAGTCTCAAATAGCTTAATTTCTTTGTTATATTGCAGTGCCAAAAACTGGACATAAGGTTCAAGGTGAGGCTGCCCCAGTGCAGAGCAGAATGGGACAATCCCGTCCCTTGCCCAGCTGGCAATGCTGGGCCTGATGCACCCAAGTACACGCTTGGCCCTCCTGGCTGCCAGGGTACTGCTGACTCATGTTCAACCTACCACTGACCAGGACTCTCATATTCCTTTCCATGGCACTGTTTTCCAGCCTCTCATTCTCCAGTCTGTACACACAACCAGGGTTGTCCTTGTACCAGTTTAGTACCATTGGCAAACTTAGTATTCCCTTAAGTCATTGTTAATGAAGATGCTGAAGTGCAGTGGGGTGAGGATGGAGCCCTTTTGGAGCCCCACTAGTGACCAGTTGCCAGTCTGATGACACCCCATTCACTATTATCCTTTGCACCCAACCTCTGAGCTGCTTGCTCACCCATCAATTAGCATGGTTATTGAGTTGATATTTTGTCCAGAAGGAGACTATGAGAGCAGTTATGAACCCTGAGATTAGCACAGTTGGTTAGAATGTGGTATTAAGAATGCCAGTGTTGCAGTTAGTGTTTTGTGTTTATTTCATTAAGTTTTATTGTTAAATGTTATGTTCTGTTATGACCCATGTTTTCCCAAAGCTGCTTGCTCCCTAAGTTATGTCCTCCCTTCCAGCTGTCCCTCAAAGTGTCCCCTCCCTTTGTTCCAGACCCTTCTCTGCCTATCAAGGCAACCCTGCCCCTTGTTCTGGAAAGTTCCCTGTCAATCATTCCCTAGACCAATCCCTAACTGAGCCCTTTCTCCTTCCCCTATCGTGGTTAGTTGCAATCCCAAAACTCCACCTCGAGTGTTGCCCTATTGGTTATTCAGTTGTGTCTACCCCCTGTTTTGTAAAGCTTTATAATCCCACCCACAAAGGTGCTCAGGGCTCTCCTTGTCCTGACTCCTTCAACCTTGCTGGAGTGGTTTCTGCTCTCTCTGCATCCTGACCCCTTCAATAAACTGATTGGGACTTCAAGACCTGGAGAGTCTCCTCTGCTTCTTCACCCAGTCCCTGCCTTGCCACCTTGGAGCCTTGCTACTCAGGCTAGAGCAGCTAGAGCTCTAAGGTTCTATCCATGGCTTGACCCCAGCCAGGGTAGTTCCACACTCTCACCACTGCTTTGGAACATCAAGGAGCTAGCCCGGGCTCCGGTAGGCAGTGGCATGTCAGGGTTGTGCGTTTGATCCACAGGACATTCACTGTAGGTCTCAATGATCTTTGTGAGTCCCTTCCAACTCAGAAGATTCTGTGGTGGCAAATTCTGTGAAAGATAATTTTCTGCTCTTGTTTCAGAAAGTCAAATGCCTGTACATAGGGTACAAGAATGTCATCATGTAAGTACTGGATCTCCAAAGGCCACAGTCATAAAAACCAAGCCTTTTTATGAAAGACCTATCTTTAAAAATACACTCCATAGAAAATACATATATATGTTGTGAGAAGAAATCTAATGCACATTGGGTGCATTATTTTGCTGGATACATAATAATAATACCAACCCAAATAATTCTAAATGCTTATTCTTGTGTATCAAGGTGAAAACTCATTACCAGACTCATTTTAATTATCTAAATAAATCTTTATGTTTTGACATGGTACCTCATTCTCTTAGATATTTTTATAAATAGGTCAATTTGATTGCATTATATGCAGGACACAAGGAAGATGCACAAATATTCAAACAGTTGTTTCATATAAAATACCACTCAGAGTTGGAAAGAAATTTGTATCCTTTTCAGGATGCCATATTTTATTTCCAATTATTGCTCCTATGAATTTATGTGTCTCATTATAGAGTCATTCTGATAGTATCTGGGGATTTTGAACTGTAGACATTAGTGATTTCTTCAGATGAGACCAACTGTGACCCAAAAATTCAGGCTGTAAATAATAACTTCATTTTTGATATATATTCAATGTTTTATTTACAAACAATTCTTCTACTTATCTATTAATCAGTCTTTTATAATCTGACCATTTTCAAAATATTGACCTAATACTGATTGTCTAAGTTTGAATAAATCATGACAAGATCTGGGAAACTTGGCAAATACACCAGTGATTTTATATCTGTCATCCTACACAAAGTACATATTGATGGAATGAAAAAATTTTAGATTTCTTTAACTTGTCTCATTAGTCATCATGTGGTGATTCATGCATAACCAAGTGCATGCAATCTGCAGCTCCCTTGATAGCTAGAAATCTCATGGTTTTATGAGAAACATTCTCATAAAATTCATTAATTACTTGCTGCAGTGATGATTATCTTGTGCAAAATTTAATAAGATTATTATTTCTGCTGAAAAGTGTATTTATAAATTACTGTCAGTGAGAATATTCACTTGTACTCTGTGAGCAGAACCTTTTGAAGCAACAGTTAATGTAGGGGTAAACTTCCATTGTTATAAGCACACTGCCAACCCTAAAATCAAGGCACAGAAGGCAGCAACAGTTATTTTGCCAGATCTGTGTCCACAGGTGTTTTTCAATTAGCTGTAAGAAAATGCTGCATACTTAAAAGTCATCTGGTTAATTGAGTGAGATGGATTTGATGTTTCCTTATAAAGTAATAGAATAAGCCTTTTAAGTTTAATTAATGACCTAGGGTCTTAAATTACTGAAAAGTTAAAGATTGCTTTTCCAGTTGCAAGTCAAAAGGGTTATCATGGATTATTATTTTCAAACTGTAAATTTGAAAATAATTTTATATATACTGTGTTACATAATTTGTAAGCACAGTGTTCACTGAAATCAATTAGTATCTTTGGGTGCCTTCCCACAAGTTGAATCATAGAATGTTAAGGGGTTGGAATGGACCTTAAAGATCATCTAGTTTCAACCCCCACTGCCATGGGCAGGGAGACTTCCCTCTGAACCAGGTTTTCCAGAGTTCAAATCCACCTGGCTTTGAACACCACCACAGATGGGACATTCACAACATCCCTGAGTAACCTGCTCCAGTGTCTTGTCTCCCCCATAGTAAAAGATTTTTTTTGTAAAGTCTAAACTAAATTTTCCCTCTTTCAGTCTGTACCCATTATTCCTTGCCCTATCACTACAGTTCCTGATGAAGAGTCGCTCTCCAACTTTCCAGTAGCCCCCTTCAGTTACTGGATGGTTGCTAGGATGTCTCTATACAACCTTCTCTTTCCCAGGCTGAACAGCACTAACTTTCTCAACCTGTCTTCTTAGGCGAGATGCTCCAGTCCTCTTATCAACTTACTGGCCTTCCTCCGGACTTGCACCAACAGTTCCATGTCCTCCTTCTGTTGGGACACCAGAACTGTACACAGCACTCCAGGTGGGGTCCCACAAGAGCAGAGCAGAGGGGCAGAATCACCTCCTTCATCCTGCTGGCCACGCTCCTTTGGATGCAGCCCAGAAAGGGTTTGGCTCACTGGGCTGCGAGCGCACGCTGCCAGCTCATGTGGAATTTTTCATCAACCATCACCACCAAGTCTTTCTCCTCAGGGCTGCTCTCACTCACTTCTCTGCCCAACCTGTAGGTATGTTTGGGATTGCCATGACCCAAGTGTAGGACCTTGCACTTTGCTTTGTTGAACTCCATGAGGTTTGTATGGACCCACATCTCAAGCATGTCAAGGTCCCTCTGGATGGCATTGCTTCCTTCCAGTGTGTCAGCTGCAACACATGGCTTGGTGTTACCAGGAAACTTGCTTGGGGTGCACACTACAGTCTGCTAATATCCATCGGCTAGAGTCACAGTCTAATGTGTTTTAGCTCATAATTAATGAATAACATGTATGAAGTGCTGTCACCTGGCAGAAGGTGGGGATGAAGGGAATCTTTCCTGGACTCCTGGGAAATTCAGCTCATGCTGAAATTCTGAAATATCAAAGTATGAGACTATTTATTTTCTCTCTTGTTTAACCCATATGGTTTCTTTTAACTCAATTCTGTCAGCAATTTCTTACCATTGAAGCTAATAAAATACTGCAGAAGTCTCAGATTTTAAGCTTCAACAAAATAAACTGCGATGAAAAGACTGTCAAATTAAATCCTTTTGTTCCTTTCCTGTTTCTCCTTTCTGAGCTGAATAACTGGACAATCACCAAAATATTCTATCCACAGTCACCACTTAAAAGTAACCTATCGAACATGATATTATGTGTTTATATATAGTCACTTTAGAAGCAGGTTCAGAATGCATATATCTCTTATGAATATAATCAGGATGGAAAATTTTAAATAAAACAATTTTTAACAAAATGAGTGCCAGAAAGAAATCCTAAAAATATAAGATTGATGAGGAGAAAGAAAATAAGGATTTTTTAGAATTGTTTTTGCTCAAAGTCTAACCTTGCATGTGGGAGATGCTAAAATATTCAATGTGGAAACTTCATGTATTTGTGTTTTCTTTGCATTGTTTTCTATCTGCTGAAAGAAATGGAATTCTGTCAAAGATAACAGGATGTTGCTAAAGACTTAAAAGCATTTTTCCCATAGGGAAAAATTGGCCTCCTTCTAGGGGTGAAAGAGAGATAAGAAGCTTGGACATCCTTATGAAGGATTGTGCATGCCCCATGCCTTTCTGATATATGAGGCCAGGAACCTGAGTGCTCTTTGCCCATGCTAAGATAGAATAAGCTTAGCGATGTATGTGTCCTCCTTTTGCCAGCATGATGATGGAATAAATCTATTCTCCATATTCAGCTGTGGATTTTGGCCATCTTCGTTACCTGTATACATTTCTATTCACACAATAACACATTTGAATCTCTACAGTATGGTGGAAGTGCTTCTTTTTCTCCTTAAAATGAAATTATATATGTTTATAAATATATGTATAATCTAATAACAGGTACACTTAATATTTTTTATCATTGACACTTATTTAATTCCTATCTAAGATTAAAAGGAAAAGACGAAAAATAAGCTTTCCTCATTATTCCCACAACAATTTAATGAAGCATCCTCTCCTTCAATTTTGAAAGAGAATATTTTTATATTAAAACTAAGGAATAGGTTGCTTAATTCCTTTTTTCTTCTATCTGATAGTAGTGTGGGTGGTTTACAGGGCTTTTCATAAGATAACTGATTTTTATTAATGTAATGTCAGATCAAAATCTATCTGTGTATTTAGTGACAATTTCAGGTTAAAGAAAGAACTACTCAGTATGATAAGTGACAATAATTAATATCAATAATAAGGGAAAAGACAGATTTTTAAAACTTATGTTTAATATTCTTGTGGCACTTAATTCAGTCATCAGTATTCAAATCCACTGATGTCTGTGGGAGCTCAGAATGCTTAGCAACTTGTATAAGTAGCCAATAATTTGCTAGATTAAGCCTTAATCCTACAGACAATGTTATGAGTGAGAGGAAAATCTAATTACAGTAAGATTTTTTTTCCGTGTTTATTTACCATATGAGGTCAAAGCAACATCACACCATTGACCTCAAACTATACTACAATCAAATTCAAGGAGGAACTATAAGTTGTTTTGTAGGTCTGATCTTCATAAAAGCCTTTTATGGATTATGAGTCAAGAAAAGGAAATGAACATTTACACATCTCTGAGGATTAAAAAAAAACATTTTGCAAAATAAACTTGCATAATTGTGATTAGTGAGACCATTGTCACACCCACTAGTTGAATGCAGGAATGGAGTTGGCTGCTGATGGCTGAATTTCCATGATTCACAGGTGTGTGACCATGTGTCCATGCCTGGTTATAGTCTGTCACACAGACTGAGCCCAGGAACTTCGTGGTGCTTAAGCAGCAAGTTTCCATGGAGTTTCAGGCTGGGTCCCACTAAACTGAGTCAGCAGTCATGCAAAACTCATTTGTGCTGGATGTTTTCTTTTGCAACAGTAAAAATAAGAGGACTTTATTGCCGAGTAAAACACACATATAATGATGCTCCCAGTTGTGAGTGCTGAAATGAAGCCTGCTCTTAAGACTTTTAGCCACTTCACTGAAAGGAAGCTTCCAGTGGAATGTGAAGCAACTTGTCATGGTGCAACTGGATTTTCAAAGAATACAACCATCTGGTAGTTTGCCTAACAGAATGAATAAACTAGACACAAACATTAAAGTACTACTAGAAGGAGCAGAATTTATATATGTTTTTGTTTTTTTTTTGGTATGCATCAATGACAAATAAACTGAGGGCCTGATTCAGTTACTTTCCTAGCCATATGAATACTCCTCTATTATCAAAACTTGAAAAAAACTTCATAGAGATTAATATGAAGATAGTTTTTCTTTTTACTCCACATAGCAGCAGTGCAAAATTGTCTTACTGAAACTACTACCAGAAGCTTCACTTCAAAACTTGAAAGAATAACACTTTTTGAGGAAAAAAACCAGTCCAAATGGATAACAGCTTTTAAAAATATATTTTATTTTTTTAAGTTCTTGCTAGCAAGTCCAAATCCTTACATGAGGTTGAGAGCTGTTTGCTGGTTGTTTTTTTCAATTTGCTATACATGGCTACATTTTTTTCTTCTATAGTATTCCAAAGTTTAATGGCATAAACTCAGGTTGAACTAGGAATCTATGAGTAAAATCTCCTTAGAATATAAAACAGTTTTTGTTTTCAGTCTTTGAAGAATTCCATTCATGGATCCATAGTATGGTTTGGGTTGGAAGGGGCCTTAGGGATCATTTAATTAGCTCCATCCTCCCCTGCCATGGGCAGGAACACTTTCCACTAGACCAGTTTGCTCAAAGCCCCATCCAAATTGGGCTTGAACACTTCCAGAGAGGGAGCAGCCACACCTTCTCTGGGCAGTCTCTGCCAGTTGATTGAGAACACAGATATTTAAAAACATTCATGTAGACCTGAGAAATGGAATTAAAATGCAAATGAAAAATAAATAGCTAAATTCTACCACAATTTAATATAACTTAGAGAAGAAAAGCTAGCCTTTTAGGTCACAATTTGGAAAACATCACATCTCTTCCAAACAAGTACTACAGGGTTTAAGTCATCTAGTTGGTTTTTAAGTTTCTTATTTTCAATGGACTTTCACACTGACTAGGTTGAAGTATGTCATATCTGATAATCAAAATGAGATTTCAAAAGACCTGGCCAACATATCAGTGATCATGTGGCACACATGCGGCTATTAAAAAGAACCTGAAAAAAAATGGAAACCCAAGATATTCCCAGGTCACTAACAGCAGCTTAATTTTTTTGCAAGCAGGTTTTGTCTACACCATTTTTGAGGGGTTCAGGAATCAAAATATTAATTAAGCATGACAATAGTTACTCTCAACCAGCAGGGATGGCCACCACAGATTTTGCAACCTGTTTCTCAATCCACTTCTCCTGCTTCTAAAAAGCATGAGAATTACTGCAATGAAAGAGGCAGCAACGTTTCAAAACAAATCCCTTTAGAGACTTTAATCTGAGGAGAAGAGATTCAAGGTCTGTAGTCAGCGGTAGGAGATATTCTGGTATGGTTGCAAGAAAAAATTGCCTGAGCTGTAGATAAAAGACTAAGTCCTGCTGCAGAACATCATACAAATGCGGAAGATGCTGAAAAGATACCAGAGCTCTCTGGTGATGGAAGCTGGAGACGTGATGTACACAGCACTGTCCTGCCAAGCAGTAAAGGGAAACAATTGCAGGATTTGATCAAGCACAGCTATAGTAAGTGCCAGAGAGAACCTTTCCTCTAAAGAACTGTCAGAAAGCCTGGTCATTTGTGGAGAGCCTTCACTACAGTAATCTTGCCTTTGTTTATAAAGAGTGAGGATGACTTAGATGGGGAAGAAATACAGGGAAGAGAAGTAACAAGACAGTAACTTTTTTTTATATAAACCATTCACCTAAAGAGTGAACTTAGCCCATGAAAAATAATTCTGTAACAAAAGCTTAGAGACTATGTCACCATCAGCTTTGTTCAGAAACATTTACCATAATTGATAGAAAAATGAAGAGGTACAAAACATCACACATTTAGAGAGCAATTCTGAACAAAGAAGCCATTTATAATTGTCTAATACAGGAAAAAGAAAATTATGTATAATAAGTTGCAGATAAGTAAATACATAGGTAATATTAATTGATCAGAAAATGGAAGAAAGTGACAAAGAAAGTGTTTTAGTAACAGTGTGCTAGCTTTTTAGAAGTTCTGCCCTTTCAACCTTGTACTAGTGAATCTGCCAGAAAAACAAAAATGGAAGAAAAACATGGAAGATGTACTAACCTCTAGAGATCTCAGCAGATTCATAGCATTAAGATTTTGTGCTCCAAATGATTCAAAATAACTGTAAGTTTATTACAAAAAAAAAAGGTACTGTTGAGATAAGGTAAGGCTCAGATTTGGGGATGGGTGAGGCTGGCAGTAAACAGTTATGTTGGTGAATATGGGGAGATGTTTATTACATTTATCTTCACAGAAAACAAATTTGTGCTGATATGTTTCATATATGAATGAAATAAACTCTTCAAAAAAATCCCAACACCCGACCAAAACCAGAAAATTCAATGCCTGCCAACACACGGTCTCATTCAACATCATAGTACTTAGCAAGGCCAAGCATTAAAATCAGTATGTATCTTCATCTTCTTTATTTCTATGCCAGTAGTAATCAACAGCACCTACAGCTCCAGCAAGTGTTTCAGCTTTGTCAGGAATTGCATAGAGAAGCAAAAGATATAATACTGAAAGATGTATGAAATATGCATGAAATATGCATGAACATTATATGGAAAAGCTTTTATATGAATTTTAAAATCACATTCATGTACAATACTGTAAAATCAATTTAGGCTCAAACACGTCATTGTTTCAAGCCATAGTGGGGTTGCTGTTGAAACATATTAACTCCACTCGAACACGAACAGACATTCTCTGGGCAGTTCATTAAAACCTACCCTTTCTTGAGCTCAAAAGGGACTTCTGACTGTTTAGTTCCCATGGGAATTTTTTTTTAAACCCACAAACAAACAAACAAACAAACAAACAAAAAATACAAAAACAAACAAAAAATCATACAGAGAAAAATCATAGCATGTCACAACACTTAATAGTAGCTACAAATGCAGTGATTTTAAATAGTTTGCATTAGCTTGATGGGATAAATATTCTGAGGTACTCAACACCCTTAGGGAAAGGTGTCACAGTGATAAGTCATAGTTGAAATTGCTATTTGAGTGCTGAATACCAATTACTTTTGATTTCGTGTAATTTACTTTTAAACCCAGGAGTTTACCCAAAGGAATCATTGTATGTTTTAAATAATGCATGAAGGACTTCAGATGTGAAATATCCAGGAGCAGCAAGAGAAAAAGTAACACCCTCAGTCAAGGTTCTAGTTAATTCTATCTACCATATGTAAAAAAAATTAAGGGGGAAGAATGAAGGAAGAGGCACTGAGCATGACACATACTCAGATAATTCTGCATCCAGGAAATTGCAATTCTGCAAACGAATACAACTATATAAATTATTTCTGAGTGAGTTTACACTTGCAAAGGGGTGAAGTGCAGGTGGAATGAGACCACTCAGTCATGCTTACTACATGGTTGTTGCATGTAATCAAGAAGATAAATTTTGTCTTACTAAATGGAGCTGGAAACAGAGAATCTGGTTTTGGGAACAATCTTATGCTTGGACCTCTTCATGTCATTGCATCCTGACCTTTTAACACCCTTCTCATGCTTGTGGGCCAACCACTCCCCCTCCTCCAATCAACTTCCTGAGAAAGGAACTTCTGCACAGCTGTCTTGCCGAGTCTTTTGGAGAGCAGACATTATCTTGGAGTGAGACACAATGCACCCGGCTTCAGTCACCTGAACATTAAATTACGCAGCCAAAGCTGGCTGCTATAGGCACCCAACACCATCAGTGATGAGAGAGGGGTATCAGCAAGAAGTGATGCACTGCAGGTCCTGATTATAAGCTAGAAGAAAATATGCTTTTCTCCATAAATTATGATGGTTCATCAAGAGTGTTGGCTGGTAATCACTTGATATGTAGTTGTTTCACTGATTTGAAGTTAATCTAAAGCACATCAATCTAAAGCACAATCATGTGCTTCCATGGTAGAGGCAAAACAACTCAACTTTCAGAAAGCAGGGTATTTATTTAGAATACATATGTGACAGGCTGTATTTGCAAAATTTCTCCATGAAGATATGAGTAGTTTAAGGCTAAATCCACACTGCACTCCAAATAGAAATTTCTACCTATGACAAGTCCAAATCTGTTCTGCTCCTATGCTACAAGACAGCAAGACCTTGATCAGGCACAGGATTAAAGAGTATGAAGGAAATAAGTAGTGAGAAATTTTCGGAGCCCTATGTTGTAGATGTCGGTGAACCCAATGGGAAGAATGATGATGTCTGACTTAGTTCAAAAGGCTGAATAATTTCTTTATTATAATTATGCTATAATACATTAATATACTATATAAAAGAGGATACTAAAAACTACATGCTACTTCTCTAACTATCATATCTAACTACTAACAACTCATGAGTCTGTTCTCCAGAGTCCAGACACAGGTGGATCTTATTGGCCATCAGGCCCAAACAATCCACCATGATCCAACCAAGCGATCACTCTAGGTAAACAGTTCTCCAAACACATTCCACAAGAGAAAAACAAGGAGCAGAAATATAAATTGTTTTCTCTTTCATTTCTTTCTCTGTATCTTTATGAAAAATCCTGAGAGAGACAAAGTGCTTGCCACAGCTCTGCTGTCCAAAGCCCAGTAAAAGGATATTACTTCAACTGTACCTTCCTATCCTTTCAGCCACACCATTGAACCTTCAAGGAGCATTTAGTTGATGCTCTTAGTCATGTAATTTAGTTTTAGGTAGTCCTGTGAAGAGCAGGAAATTGGAGTCAATCCTTATGTGTCCTTCCAACTTGACATAATATGAGATTCTGTAAGTCTTACACCTGGCCCTTCATAGGATATAGCAATGCCCTTTGCAGGTGCAGATCAAAAGCTACAATATTATTCAATCCCATGCTGTTCTGTTGTGGCCCCAAATTCTTTCTTAAGTCCAGTAAAATTCTCTTGTGCACAACTCTGTACTCTCTCTGCAACCAGTGAGCTAATCAGTATTTTTTCAGATACTGCTTGTCTGCATTGAAAAAGTAAATACTTGCAGAAGTTACAGAACAGATTTTGTGTTATGAGAAAAGCATCTTTTAACTGATCCATATTGTCAATAGTACTAACAAGCAGCAAAGCTAACTATAATACCTACAATACTTATATGGAAGACCCTGAAAGTCTCACAAACCTTGCTTTCATGCCTCACTATTATATATCTGTATCTTCTTTTATTTTGCAATGCCACTTTAAAAGTCATATAAAAATAAATGTCATTTGAGTGATTTTAAATACCCAGTGCTGGAAACTAGAGTTATTGTGATTGAAGAACTTCACTTCAACAAGTTCAAGTAGCTCATACTACATTTTTAAAGTAATGGAAATTTTGAACTGCTAGCCATGAAGCAAAATTATTTAAAAAGAAATTGATGAGTGAATGAACAAGATGAACCAAACCATCAATCTACTGTTGCTGCAAACAAGGCCACACATAACAGGGATTGTCAATCATTGGAGCAGGCTGGCCAGGGCAGTGGTGGAATCACCATCTCTGGAGGGATTTGGGAGGCATGCAGATGTATCACTTGGGAACATGGTTTAGTGATGGGCTTGGCAGTGTTAGCTGGACTTAATGACCTTGCAGGTATTTTCCAACCTCAAAACTCTAATGATTCTATATATTACTGAGATGGAGGGAGGAATGGATGGATAGAAGGTGTATCTGAAACATTGTGTCTTCTTTTGCACTTCCAAGTACAAGACCGAGACTGACATTTTGGAGAATTCTGGAGGAGGAGGGCCAGTAAGACAGGGTGTTGGAGTAGAGTGACCATGAGTAAAGGCTAAAGGAGCTGAAATAGTTTACCTAAATTCCTGGTTACAGGATTAGGGTGCCAGTTTAGCCAGTATTCCACCCCATCCCAACCCCACCCCCATCATTTCTGGTGACGTGCCTAGCGCACACCTGACACCCCAGACTACAAGCCGGGTGTTAGATGAGACAAAGAAAACAAGGCAACCCTTTGAGGCAGGGTAGAGTTTCTTTTTTCTCCACACCAATGACTCAGCTGTGATAACTCTTCTCTGGGGAAGTATGGGCATATTTATACCCAGCCTGAGGGGTCATCTCTGCTTATGGGCCATAATAGAGTCAATAGCACTAGCACGATAGGTAGCTGCAATGACTTAGACCATCAAAGATTCCCAAAAATATCCCATGACTCACAGAATTATTACAGCATCAATTGTGAAACATCCCGCCAGATGTTCCTCAGTACGGGGAAGGTACTAAGCAGTCCTCCCTGAACCTGAACATATATAACCTTTGGCTTGGGGACTTCAGACATTACTACTTGACAGATCCAGAGGAGGACCAGAACTTCAACAAGACTTCGACCGCCACTTTCGTAAAACTGTGACCACTGCTTTTGCCAGACTGCGACCATCACTTAAACAAGACTGCAGCTATCACTCTGACCAATGGGGTGCTAGGTTGTACTCAGACTTTGTATGTTAGAACCAGTTTACTCTGTATCATTGTGTTTATTTTAATCTCTCATGTAAATTGTAATTCTGACCTGAAATCTCTCTTGAGATAGTTGAGTGGGGTTAATTTCTCCCACCTGTTTACTTTTAAAACAGAACACTGGAGAAGAGAAGGCTTGAGGAGCACCTATCTGCTATATTCCACAACCAAAAGTGGAGTGACAGAGAAGACAAATCCCTGCCACAGGTCCTCCAAAAACAGGCAAGAGTCAATAATTACATGCTACAAAAGAAATAATTCAAGTTGTACACAAGAAAAAACCTCTTCCCCTTGTGTGTGGTTAAGCATTGCAACAGGTTGCCTAAGGTTGCTAGAGTTTCTTTGTCCCTGGATAAAATATAATGTGAAAAAAACCCATGTAACCTTGGATCTACTGTTGAAGTAGAAAAGGAGATTGGAATCAACAACTGACAGTGATTTCTTTCAAGCTGAACTTTTTTTATTATTTATATTGTCTTTATGTCACAAAATTAGCACGTTTATATCTTCCCCTCAGTTCTTACATATAGTTTTCAATTTCTAATTAATTTTGTATAAAATGCAAGAGAATTCCTGTCATCACAAACTTCACTTGCCATCTGGTTTCAACATGCCATCAGTAGTTCCTCACATTTTGCAATAAAGGACAAAATTCAAGTTGTGAGAAGAATTATCTTCCTAAGCACACTATCCTGCTAGTAAAAGGGGAGACTTCACCTGAGGAATCACTATAAGCCTTTTCTGGAGGAGCTTCTTTAGCTGCACATGGCAAAATACCTTTTTCAATATTATCTATTGGTTATATAACATTGAAGAGATACAAACAGGATTTTACAATCATTTTCATGTAGATTTGACTAACTGTAATAAGAATGGTGGAGTAGGAGTTATTTGGTAGAGCATTTCTAACTGCTATGCAACATCATATGAGATGAGAAGTTAATACTCTCCCCCCACCAGATTAATTATGAAATGCAAAAATTAATATTAAATATTTATAAATTTCCCTGATTCTTTTGGCCTCTTAAAATGGAAACTTGAGCAGATTTTTTATCTACTTCTTTTGATTCAACCAACAGGCCAGAAGTTTTCCCATTCCACAATTTCTTAAAAATTTTTCTATCCTATGTATAAGCAAATACATTTTCCCCTACAAAGAATCTATATGCTGAGTCGGAAGCGACTCACAAGGATCATTGAGCCCAACTTCTGGCCCTGCACAGCACCATCTCCAAGAATCACATGTGCCCATGAGCATTGTTCAAACATTTCTTAAACTCTTTCAGGCTTGCTGCAGTGACCATTTCCGGGAAAACCTGCTCCAGTGCGCCACCACCCTGTAGATGAAAAACCTGTTCCTAATATCCAGCCTAAACCTTCTCTGACACAACTTCAGGCCATTCCCCCAGATCCTGTCTCAGATCACCACAGAGAAGAGATCAGTATCTGCCCCTCCTCTTCCACACACTAGGAAGTTCCAGACTACGATGAGGTCTCCCCTCAGTCTACTTATCTCCAAGCTGAACAAACCAAGTGACCTCAGCTTCCCTTCAGGGGAATTCACCACCTTCATGGCCTTTCTTTGGACACTCAGTAACAGCTTAATTTCTTTGTTATATTGTGGTGCCCAAAACTTCTTCCAGCACTGGAGGTGAGGCTGCCAGAGTGCAAATAAGAGCAGGACAATCCCTTCCCTTGCCCAGCTGGCAATGCTGGGCCTGATGTACCCAAGGACACGCTTGGCCCTACTGGCTGCCAGGGCACTGCTGCCTCATGTTTAACTTGCCACTGACCAGGACCCCAATGTCCCTTGTCATGGCGCTGCTTTCCATCATCTCATTCCCCAGTCTGACCATACATCCAGGGTTGCCCCATCCCAGGAGCAGAATCTGGCATTTTCCCTTGTTGAATGAATTTAATATGGTTGGTGATTGCCCAGTCATCTAATTTCTCAGGATTGCTCAGCAGGGCCTCTCTGTCTTTGAGGGACCCAACAGCTCATCCCAATTTTATATCATCTGTGAACTTGCTTACTATTGCTTCCAGACTTGTGTCCCATATCCAAGCCATTTATGAAGATGTTGAAGAGCACAGGGCTAAGATGGAGCCCTGTGGAACCCCACTTGTGATGGATCACCAGTCTGATGTCACCCCATTGACCCTTCATGGCCAACCCGTAAGCCAGTTGCTCACCCATCATGTGTTTATCCAGATGTGTGCTGTGGCGTTTTTTCATTACGACCTCAAGCCGTTAAAGCGCTGGCTAGCATTTCTTTGTGAGGCTGTAGCCACTACGTTTACAGGCACTCCAGGGTTGCGGAGTGTCCCGGCGTGGGTTAGCAGCTTTGGTGGCTTCACGCTGAGAAGAAGTGAAGGGAAGAGAGAAGGACACTTTGCCTGCAAAGCTGAGAATCTTTATTCCCCCATGCGTGGTCTGAGCGAATGGCTCTCAGATCGGTGTAAGGTAAAATGGCCCCGTACAAAAGATTGCATCAGATTAAATAGGGAGTGGGCAGACAGGGTGGAAACTTGTCTTCCCCTATGGGGTTAAACTGAGGTATGGTTTCACAACCAATGGAGACATAACAGAGGTGGGTACAGCATTCTGGGACAAATAGAAATGCAAAGATGGGGTGATTGACACAGAACTTTCATGAAGAAGCAAGGAGTGGTTACCTGATTGACACCCCAACAGGGAGTGACAACCCCTGATTGACCGAACCATGTAAGGAGAAATCTTGGGAGGAGTGAGATGATTGACAGGTGACTGTGGCTCTGTGCGGCAGGAAATCTTGGAGTAAACAACCTGGATCAAACCATTGTGAGGGAAAATAGGTATACAAGGAACAAGCCTAACTAACATTAATAAAATCCCTGACTAAACCAACCCAACCTACAACAGTGTGCTGCACATTTTATCCATAAGAATACTATGAGAGAGAGAGCAGCAAAAGCTTTTCTGAAATAGGATTACATCCACTGTCTTCCCTTGATCAGCTAGGTTGGTTACCTTGTCATGAAAAGAAATGAGGTTTGATAAGCAGGACTTACCTCTCATAAAGCTATGCTGGCCATGGCTGATGACTGTGTTGGCTTTGAGGTGTTTTTCAATACCTCCCTAAATAATCTTCTCCATAACTTGACCAGGCTCTAAAGTGAGACAGACAGGCGGGTAGTTTCCAGGATCCTCCTTCTTGCCCCTGTTGAAAACTAGGGTGATGTTCACCAGCTTCCAGTCAGCTGGACATCTCCAGATTCCCAAAATCTATCAAAAAGCATCTAGAGAAGTTTTGCTATGCCAATAGCTAGCTCTGAGGATTCTTGGATAAATCCTATCAGGATTTGTAGAGATGCAGCTGATCCCACACCATTCCAGAATCAACTAAGCATTTATCATTCTTACAGCCAGGGTCCTCCAGCTGAGGGCACTGAAACACCCTTGGTTCATCATTTGTGCTGAAGACAGAGGCAAAGACTGCATTGAATACCTTTGCCTGTTCCTGCCCCTTTTTGTTTAGGGATTTAGGCCGCGGTATACTGACCGTGCAAAGGTAGTGCAATCAATTGTCCCATAAATCGAGACTTGTATGAATGGCTAAATGAGGTCTTAACTGTCTCTTACAGGCAATCGGTGAAATTGATCTCCCTGTACAAAAGCAGGGATAAACCCATAAGACGAGAAGGCCCTGTGGAACTTCAAAACCAGCAACCACCTTATTACACTTATCCACCCACTGGGTTCACTGACACATAAGAGATTGGTTCGTGTTTTTCGGTTGGGACGACCTTGGAGTAAAACAAGACCTCCAAAAACTCGACCACAACTCTAGACTAAGAGCGACCTCTCAACGTGCTAATAGCAACTAGACCCAATACAATTGATCAATGGACCAAGCTACCCCAGGGATAACAGCGCAATCTCCTCCGAGAGTCCATATTGATGGGGAGGTTTACGAACTCGATGTTGGATCAGGACATCCTAGTGGTGCAGCAGCTGCTAAGGGTTCGTTTGTTCAACAATTAACAGTCCTACCTGATCTGAGTTCAGACCGGAGTAATCCATCTATAGTTTGGTTGGTTTCCATCTATGACAACCTCTTCCCAGTAGGAAAGGATAGGAAAAGTGAGGCCAATACTACAAGCAAGCCTTCGCCTTAAGTAATGAAACCAACTTAATTACGAAAAGCTATCACAACCAACCACGTCCAAGAAAAGGACCAGCTAGCGTGGCAGAACTCGGAAGATGCAAAAGGCTTAAGTCCTTTAATTCAGAGGTTCAAATCCTCTTCCTAGCTAAACAAACCACCCAATGATCAGCCACCCAATACTAATTAACCTAATTATAGCCCCATCCTACGTCCTACCAATCCTAATTGCAGTAGCCTTTCTAACTCTAGTAGAACGCAAAATCTTAAGCTACATACAAGGCCGAAAAGGCCCGAACGTTGTCAGACCATTTGGACTTCTACAACCCCTAGCAGATGGCATTAAACTATTTGTTAAAGAACTTATTCGACCTTCAACCTCCTTCCCAATTCTATTTATTATAATCCCTATTTTAGCCCTTCTTCTTGCAATCTCCATTTGAGTACCACTCCCCATACCATTCTCTCTAGCAGACCTAAACCTAGGCGTACTATTCCTGCTAGCTATATCAGCTGTTTGTTAGGTGACCATCCTCATCCTGTAATGGGCTGATTAATATATTTGCCCTTTGCCATTAATATATTTGAATAATGTCTTTTTATTTCCCCTGATGGCTCTGGCCAGCTTCAATTCCAGCTGAGCTTTGGCTATATGAATTTTCTCCCCACAGTGGCAACAGTATCTCTGTATTGCTCCCATTTCACCTGACCTTGCTTCCACTGGGCATACACCTTCCTTTTTTGTCTTATTTCGAAGAGAATACTTCTCTTCAGCCAAGCTGGCCTCACCTCCAGCTCCTTCACCTCACAACACAGCCCCTCAACCACAGACACTTCCTGCAAAAGAGCAGCTTGTCAGCTGCAGCCTTCTGAAAAGGCATCAGGCACTCCTGGCAGCAATCTCTGATCATCAGATCTGTCTGTCTGGAGGCCTCTGACATGACTGGTTCAGTGACCCTGGAAGCTACAGGGTCACTGAATTCCCTGTAGCTACAGGGGATTGGGCTCTACAGTGTGTCAGCAGCACCATAACTGATGAAGCTTAATGTAGTACTTTAATAAGACTGGAGCTAACAGAAACTCTTTTTCTCTTCCTTACCAGCTACTGAGTCTCTCTGCTGCCTCTATTAGATGGTCAGATAGGAGACCTTCCTGCTTGATCCACCTGCTCATGACCTCACTGCTGTACCATGCCCCTGTTTGTCGTGCTCCAAGTAGCTCCCTGGAGCTGTTTCATCACCCTCAGTTGCTTCCTGCACTACCACCTCCTTGCCTGGTTGGCTGTCAGGGTTTCTGGTACCTATAATACATAAACTAGTCTTCCACCTGTGAAAATTTCTTTCAATTTTCTCTGAATAAAAATTTTTAAAAATATTTTTAGATATATTTTTCAAATTTTCAGCATTTTTTTTCTCATCTTTCCACCTTATTTAAAACTTTCATTTTTATTTTAAAAATGAAATTCAGCTCTAATATCTTCACTGAAATAAGGAAAGAAAGAAAGAAAGAAAGAAAGAAAGAAAGAAAGAAAGAAAGAAAGAAAGAAAGAAAGAAAGAAAGAGTATTTAATGAAAGAAAAAGTTTGTCTTGTGGGACAGAAATATATTTTTTTAGGATTTGTCCCTGCTCCAACTGGGTATAATAACTTAATTCTGTATCAATTAATTACTCTAGCACCTTCACTACTTGTATCTACAGAACTCAACAGGTCCAGCCAGTACTCAATTCCTCTCACTCTTTTTGTAGATATTTTGTTATTCCTTTGGAGGAAAAACCAGAAACTTCATGAGACACCCTAATTTTCTCTGCTTTGTACAGTCTTCTAGAGTTCACACTTGCAACATCTCAAGGTCTTGACCTTTGATAACAATTTTTAATGGCAAAATATTCAAATACTCGTATTTTTTTTAAAAAATTGCTCAAGTAGTCTCATTCAAAGATTTACAGTTACCACAAATGGAGTTGATGAAGGGTCTTTTAAATTTTGTTGTGCTACATTCATTAAGAGGAAACACAAATTTAGCTGTGTTTGACTTTTGCAAATAACTATATCACCATTTTCCACAGCATAAGTAACATGCTTGCAATAAAAACCTTCTTATAAAATATTTAAAATCACAGTAAACCAAAAGCTTTAGCTTATTATCTGGTTTTTGTTATTACTGTAGCTGTTATGTAAGACTGTCATGTAAGCTGTTATGTTAGATAATACCAGTGTGATGCATATGAAAACAATATTTTAATTCTCTAATGATGAACTTTAAAATTTCATTAATTTTATTCCAGGTCCAATATTCAGTGGTCTGTCATGGTTTAGGAATGGTATTCCTCAATTTAGTGTTCCAAATGAAACACTGCACTCCATCCCTCCTTCCCTCCTTCCCTCCTTCTCTCCTTCTCTCCTTCTCTCCTTCCCTCCTTTCCTCCCTCCCTCCCTCCCTCCCTCCCTCTTCCCCTGTGGTGGGATGGAGAAGAGAATTGGAATCACAACGGGTAATGGTCACGGGCTGAGATAAGAGCAATTTATTGGAAACAGCAATGGAATAGGGCACCAAACTGTAACAGCAACAATACTAATGACAGAATGTACAAAAATGTGTGCAGAGTGTACAGCTTGTACTGAAGCTCCAACATGTTCACCACAGCAGTGCTCAGGGATGGTGTGACTTCATTCAGACCATGATAGTTCACTGTCGTTCTCCAGAACCCACCTCATGGCTGCGGGTCACAGAGTCCTGGCTAGTGTGGTGTTATTGATGGTGCACTGCTTTGGTAGTGATTGGTGCCCGTTGTTTTTCAACCCTCAGCAGTCCCACAGCAGAAGGGTCCTCTGAGAGAACAGGCAGGGTATTCAGCTTTTTAATTTCCCTTGTCTCCACAGCAGCTCTTCCAAAAGCCCAACAATGCCATCCTTTTTTGGATATACCTGAGGTAATCTCTGCCAAGGAAGCACAGGGCCTCTGGGCCAGTCACAATGGGGTGTATTTGCTATTCATTCCCAGACACTTCAGCTTCCAGTACAGTCAGCCATCCAGTTCCCCCTGTCACCCCAGGAATAGAAATGGATTCTACCCCTACATATCTTGATGACATCAGGGTACATTGTGCTCTGGGGTCAACTAAAGCTTTACACTCCTGTGGGTCTGATGTACCAAGACATTGGATCCACACAGTCCAATAGATTTGACTGTTCCTTTCCTCCACCTGGCTGGAGGCAGGGCCTCTCTAGTTCTGGTCATGGTACTTGTTGATATTTCTTGTAAATATGAACTGGATATCCTTTCAATTGGACCAGAAGCAACATCAGTCCTTCTCTTCTGTCTGAGGACTCACCCACTGGAAACTGGAGCTGCATTCATCCTTGAAGATTTTCCTCTGATGTTTGTTCTTCCTCTCAACTCACGTACCTGTACTGCCAGCAGAGAGATGGGTTTTCCTTCCCATTTCCTCACAACCTCTCTGTGTTCACACAGCAAAAGCCACAGATTACCTTGTAGTTTGTACCCTCTCTCTTGAGCAGAGAAGTATTTGCTCCCAATAGTCTAGACGCTGGTCCATACTGGAGGGGCATGGGACATTTCCTCTCCGATCTGCTGAAGTCTTTTGAGTCTGTCCACAGTCTTGGACCTTGGACAGACTTCCCACAGACAAGGTGCAGGTCAGTAGGGAGGAAAAAAGATGATCATCACATGGATGTAGCTAGGTAATCACCCTTAAGCACTTTGTTCTCCTCCTATCACAGACATCAATTGTCAGAACCCAGAATGTCGCTTGGACACTCTTGGACATGCTGGGCCCAGATCAAAAGCATTTGAGACCCTGGAATGCAGCCACAGACCCCTGTGGCTTTGAACTTGATCCATGGAACAATTTACAAACCTTGCAAGAACAACAAGAAATCACAAAAGTTTAGATATTATAGTAGAAGTAGTCACAAAGTGAAAGGAAGAATTTTTGAGTGCTGTACAGGGGGGTTTTAGGCCTTGTACAGAGGGGTCTGAGTTTTGTACATGGGGGTCAGAAGTTCTAAGATGGAGGGATTTGGGTGTGCTCAGTCCTCTTTCCTTCTTCTTCCTAACCTAGACCGGACGACTGAAGCCTACTGAGTCTTTCTTTGGAAGCTCGGGTTGTAGGAGAGACTTTTCCACCTTTCTGGGCCACCCCAATCAGGGAGTGAGGCCCGACAACAACAGACCCCACAATCAATATCAATGAGTTGGTGTACAATGATCATGTGCTCCATACAAACTTCTGCCATGTGGATTGTGCACACTGGACCTCATCTGCATCTATAGGGGACTGCACATTATTTGAACTCCTATAGATTACCTCCAGAACATTGATTCTCCCAGGTACTGGATACCTTTCTCCGTGGTGTCCCACCTGCCTGGGTGCACTACTAGACCATCCTTGAGAGAGTACCTTTCTTTCACACTTGACAGGAGTCACCTCCAAAGGCTGAGAGCTTCTGTCCTCTTCCCAATGCCCTTGTCAATGCCCAGATCCTGGGTCAGAGATCCCAGCTACTCGGCCTCATTACCATCTAGTTTCATACCATGGACCATGATATTGCAGCATTGGAGCAGCCAGGTCAGACTGGCAGCTCAAATTTTCTTGCACACCCTGTGGCTCACCTGGGGATAGGGATCAATGATTATCGCTGGACCTGCCTCCTCCTCCTGTTCTATCACCATGGGCTGTTCCTGCAGTTCAGCTGCAGTTTGAGTGGCCACAGTGGCTGTTGGTCTGATTTCCTACTTCTCCCCCTGAAGGTGCTATCAAGTGATGAGCAGTGTCCGATAAACAGTAGCTAGGGCCCATCTATAGACCACGGATCATCTACCTAGAACTTATCAAATATTGAAATATTTTTTGCAGGACCAGTTGGTTTCATAAAGGAACAATTTCCTTTTTTAGAGTTAACTAAATTAACTGCAAAATAATTACAGAATTTGGATTCCTTTAGAGTTTTTACTTTCTCCATAATTTTTAGCTACCATCTTCTGGTTCTATTTTCATTTCTAGTACCATAAACTAGTAGTTAATGAGGTTGAAATAATTGAAACACATTTTGAAAGTGAAATTGAAATACTTTTTGTGAGGACCATAAGGACTGTTAGACACTAATGCTGATTAGAGAGAAGAGTTGATGAAAGCCCAGATCTAAGTTTCTCTGCAAGGCTAACTAAATAATTGACAACTGATATTTAAAACTGATTGATTTAGACTCTCCAGGGAATACCACTTTGTAAGCAAGTCACTTAGTGGGTATTACCATACCCTTAGAAATTGTGGCCATGAAAAAATATTGCATTGACAAAAAATATTTTGTAAGAGTCTGTGTACTTTTGATTCCTCTCAAACAGGCTGCACTTTATCATAGTATATTAAGAAAAGAAAACTCTATGTGCCTTGACACTTTAAAGACTTAGTGGAAGATGTTAGATAATCAGGAACTGTTTTGGTTTTAAATTACAGCTAGAAGCACAGTAGTGTAACTCTGAAGTCAATAGACAGCAATTTCTGATTATAAAATCATAAATATTTCGAAGTAATTTATAGCACAATACTGTAAGATTTAAAAACATAATTCTTAGGAAGATATACTGCTGTACTGAAATTCTGCTTACATCATACCCAAGTCTTTAAATGCCCCTAATTAGGAATTTTACTTTCAGCTCAATAAAAAAATAGATTGATGATACATATTCTCACAATGAGTCCCACATTTTTCTAAAGCTTAATAGAAATTCATTGTCTTTGTAGCAGACCTCTTCAACAGCAACTGTGTTGGCATGTTTTTCAACCATCACCTTCAGCATAAGGGATGGGAGCTTACTCTGAGGGTATGAACAGGACCTGTCTTGGACATATAGGAGGCATGACTGTCATACAGCTGGCTAGCATATTCCTACATCCTGACAAATTTTTAAGGTGAGAATAAAGAATTGCCAACTTTGTAAATAATTTAAATCTTTGGCTTTTTTTTCTGATCCTGTGGAGGAGGAAAGTACATACATGTGTCTGGTATCAATCTGACATGTCCTGTTCTACATAAAGAAAAACAAAACTCCAACTCATGATTTGGATGCCCTCTGCTAAACCTTCACACAGATGGCTCCTGATTATCAGTGTTCACTGCATACTTTATTTTTGGTGAAGAATGACAAACCTAACTTGGTAATGGATCAAGGGTCTGTGAACAGTTGACTGTGGTTGCTTCTTGCCAAAGGAAAAAAGGGGAAAAATCACAGAGCTCTGTTACACAAGCTTGATGCATCATGTTTGGATCAGATTCCAGCACAGAGGTGGCTCTGTAAGTATCACAGCCTGTGTATAATGTCTGCAGTTAGGATTATATTTTGAATTTTCTGAAATTCTGACACACGGAGTGGTGAGTGGGGGAAGGGAAAGAGGTACGTAAATGCAGTGTGCCACATGGTCTCCCCTGCCTGCTCATGGTCAGAAACCATTCTGCCCAATCTAAGCTAAGGATTCCTTTAATCATATACTGCTACCTCAGAAATGGTTATCAGACCTCCTTTCCTACATTATTGGTTTGTAAAAACTCCTCTGGCCCAAAAAATCTCGTATTTCATACTCAGATGAAAAAAAGAAAAACTGAACAGAAGATAACTCCTTCTCACAGTAATGGGCAAATGGAGCCTTATTTCTTCCAACAGGAGAGACACAAGTTTAGCCATTCTTGGGTGTGGAGAGTACTGTGGTGAAGGCAAGTGGCATGTGCTCTGAAAAGGCAATTAAATAGGTGGAAAAACTATTCATTATTAATAAATGCAAAGACTGAGCTCTGCCATGTTTCCAAAACTTGTAAACAAATTTCAGAACACATATGCAAAATGTATGTTAATATGCTTGCTGTGTCTCAAATCCTACCCCTTCCTATGTCAGTCATTCTTTATGAACTTGCTGCAGGCAACTCAAAATTTTAGAAGTTACAAATATTTCACAGAAGCTTGCTCTACACTCCTGGATTTTACAAAGTGCTCTACACTCCTGGATTTTGGTCTTGCTCTCTTGTAGAATCATGAAGAAGTTAAACATGGCAGCTCTTGCTGCTGGGGTATCACAATAAGTCTTTTGGATTTAGTCCAGATACAACAAATGGGGAGATGAAGAGTAGCAGCAGATGGGCAGAGAGACAAACTATATTGTTGAGACAAGAGGAAAGAGAAAAGATGAAGAATAAAGTAATGCTAAGAAAAATACATAAATACAGTGGAAGCACAGGAAAAAATCCACAAAGGAAATTCCATTTCAGTAATAAATAAAAGAGAAAAATGAATGGAAAAAACCAGAAAACTATACGATAACAGTAAAAATACATAGACACTGACTGAAATGTGTCCCAAGGGACAGTGTAGGCAGAAAATACTACATCCCTAAAAAAGGGAAAACAGGGTAAACATGTAAGTATTCATGGGAAAATCAGGCTGACAGGTGAATGAATTGTTGAACATTGTTAACTGTTCAACAATGTTAGACTTTGAATGGAAAAAATAAAAATAACACACACACCAAGAAGTATCCTTTCTTCCATTTCCACTACTAGACCAGGATTGGCAGCATGAAGCTGTATACATACAAGATGAATCACAGCCTCTTTCTCTGATGAGCTTTTTGATAATTAACCTGAAAGAAGCAAAACATGACAGAGACAACTGTGGCTAGCAATAAAAAAGTATCTGTTTTCCTGCCTTCTTCTGTAGTGTACACATATACTTCCATCTCTGTATATTTAAGGCTACTGTTATGGGCTGTACTGAAGTTTCAGTCCCTCAATGAGGTATTTCTTGTACTCTTTTCCCTGTCTTCTGAGCACTTTTAAATTCAGGAGCCAGCTGCAGTTCTTGTGCAAGAACCCGCTCAGCAAGGTCTTGCTCTTGGAGAAGAATGTTTTAGATTTTTCCTGATAAAAACTACTGCACCACACTGGCAGCTTGTGAGTTTCAATAATTCAGATGAAACATTTTAAAATTTTCTGAGATGTAAAATTATCCTGCTTATACAAGTGACATCCACAACTTTAATTAGGCAAAGTCGCAGCCTGATGCTGTAATTCCTTTTATGCTTTCTCTTCTATGACACCATCTAACTCAGCACAATCTCTATGGTGCCTCTTCTCTGCCTTTAAAAAACTTTTTTGTTGGCTTCTCCTTATGAAATGGAGGATATCAGTTTAAACCTTAATCAAGGACCTTTTTGAAATATGTTTCTTATCTTTTATCTGGCTTATAGGTGGCAATTTCTGTTACAAACACTGTCTTTAATTGAACCGAAACAGCAATAAAAAATGAATGCACTGAATATATCTAAATATTTTAGCTGATACCTAGTAAATAAATTGTGGAGAGATGAAGAGACCTTCAAAAAAAAACCCAGTTATCTTTGAAACTCAAGTGTGCCATAAACAGTTGTAGCAAATCAGACTTGTTCAGAAAGCATTTTCTTGGAAAAGCAATCATCAAGCCTGACAGGAATCATCAAGGATTTCCTTCAAATAAGGCTTCATAACAGTGCAGCCTGACAACATGTGTAAACTCAAGTAAGTGACAACAGTAGGAAGAGTGTCTGAAACCAAAATCAAATAAATGCATACAAATCATGAAACAGAAAAAGTAAATGAGTATACAGTAACACATCAGAAATAGCTAAACAAATGAGAACAGCACGTGTAGGAGAGAATTTGAAATACTTAAGTTCTAAATAAATGATTAATACTCCAAGCTTGCTATTACTGATATGCAAATAGCAGCATTACTATTACACATTTTCTGAAGGATTCACCCATAGGTTTGTGGTACTGGCTACCTAACTGCTGCTGCTGACAAGTGCCAAACATGGCACAAGAAGGCTTTGCATATATTAAAATATATATGCCTACAAATTTGCTTTTGCCTTCACATTTGTACAAGCTAAGCTGCTACTGAGGAATTAGCTTTTTTGAGGCACAGCATTTAAAAATCAGCAACCAATGTCATCACTTTCAGAGTAGAATATTACTAGGATATATTAGTTTAAAATAAGTCGGGTATTCTTAATTACAGTAATAATACAGACATTATTTTTACTAAAGAGCACTCCAGTATATAATTACATAATAAATTAAAATTTTTTTGGGTGCATTTCATCACAAAATAATCCTTATCATGAAGTGAGGGACAACCTTTACCATTTAAGGCAGAATCCAGCTTGCTTCTGTGTGATCTTTTTATATGTTTTTATAAGGTCATTTTGGAAAAATTAGACAATTATTCCAGACCATCACAATAGAGATGACTACACAATCAAAAGAATGCAAGACATGTTTACGGAATCATTTGGCTGAAGATTCAACAGAAGAAGAAAGAACTGGCCAGACAAGTTGGTAAGGAATGGTTGAGAAGATGCCATTTGCACAGTGTGAGAAAAATCATTTCCTGAAATGGTTACAGAAAGATCATGCAGAAAACTAAGTCCTCAGACAGGACAGAAAAAGTTTTTGTCCATTGAGTTACTGACTCTTTAGATTACAGAGCAAGTCAATAACTGTTTGGACAGAACCCTGCAATGGTTTTTATAAACACTTGTTTCACTTCAAGTATAGGTCCCACCATAGGTTATTTGCTTTTGCATTTTTAATGTGGCTTCCATGCATGTGACATGTGCTTTGCAAATGTGTTTCATTACAGCCATAGGTTCCACCACTGTCAGTCATCATTTAGGGTTAATAAAAGTAAAGTTTCAAGAAACACCAAAAAGTAAGCTTGATGTTTTACCCAGGGCTTTTACTGTCCTTATCATGACAAAGGTAATGTTGACCAGAAGTATCATGACCTATAAGAATTTGCTGACTTTTTTGCCAATCTAATTTCTTGCTCATTTTACATGGCTAGAAGACTAGAAAAACTGATAAATTTTTGCTTTTTAATAGTATACATCACAGGGCTCCATTTCTATACTGATGTATTATTCCTACAGAGTCTGTATCGAGAAATCTACCATAAGTGCTTTGAGGTTGCACAAAGGCAACCACCTATTTTTTCATTGACAACAGCATTTGGAAGTTTAACTTCATTCTCTAAATTGTACATCTATGAAATGCCTCTAGAGAACTGAGTATCAATGTAATAAAGCTACAGGAGAATCCAATGTAACAAACAGAATAAATCAAAGTAGCACAGTAAGATCAAGAAAGTTTTTGCCTCATATGGGTTTCTGCAGGCAAATTAGACAAAATGTGCTTTGGAAGAAAAATCTGTGTATATGTGTGTGTAATTTTCATGGACTCTGATAACAGCAATGTACATTGACTTAGTTTATGAGATCATTAGGGAGGATGTGCAATTAAGGAAGGGGCCTTAACGATCATCTAGTCCTAATCCCCCCTGCCAGGACCTCTCTAGGCCTGGTTGCTCAAGCCTTATCCAACCTGGCCTTGAACACTTCCATATTTGGGGTATCAACAACCTCCCTGAGCAACCTGTTTCAATGTCTCACCACCACCACAGTAAAAAATTCTTTCTAATACCTAATTTAAATCTCCCTTATTTCAATTTTTACTGATTACTCCTTGTCCTATCACTACAGTTTCTGTCAAAGAGTCCCTCTCTGGCTTCCCAGCAGGCCTCCTTCAGACACTGGAAGGTACTATGGAAAGTACTTCATGTTTCTCAGTAAATCTGAAGATTTCCATTACACCACACCATTCTGGATATTTGTCTATTTTGGAAATAGGCAAATTAGAGCATTGTTTGTTCTCTGTAGAACTTCAGTCTCTCTAAATATTTTAATAATTTTTATCTTAAAACAAGGAGTCAAATTAGTTGAATTTAGGCCATTTTAATTCTGCTATGATCTCTTTACTGATGCCTTGCAGCAGATAGTTTTGTCATCTACAGTAAAGATATTTTCTCAATAAAACTCTCCCTTTCACAGGATTGGCACTGGAAAAATCTTTCATTACATCTCCTGTTATTTAAGAATTTTTTTCCTTCGATCTCAGGTTGTAAGTACTATAAATTTAGGGGTTTACATTATGTCATATTCAAACTCTCTTGTTCCACTTAACTTCACACTACCACCCATTTCTCCAAGAACAGCATTGCTTCCTTAGGCCTAGAATTCTTTGAGTTTTTGGTACACATCCATGTTTTTTAATCCCTGAATGAATGGTGGAATCAGGAAGCTTCTTCTGGTCCTCAGAGAGAAGCAGTCTTCTGGATCTTTTCTCTTTCTGTGCTGCTCTTTGCAACCTCTTTAGAACCCTCAACTCCTGTCGTCATTGTTCAGGTAACACTCTCTAGTGTTATCCTAATCATCCTAAATGGTTTTATTCTATCTATCTATCTATCTATCTATCTATCTATCTATCTATCTATCATCTCTCCTATATATATCTCAGTGTATCTCTAGTCTTCAGGAATTAAAAACCCCCTAAACCTGAGCATTATGAATTAATCCATATATCCATCTTTGTTCCCCTGGCTAAAACTCCTAAGAAGCTCACTTCACTATGACAAGCAAGGTCTTACTATATTTTGTTCAAAATGTGTCTGCTGGTATTAATGCTCCTACAGATATTCTACCAGCTGGCTGATGGCAACTGAGCCAGCTCCTCAACTGAGGAGCACCATGACCTCTAGGTATTGAAGGCTACAGCAGTATGAAAGTCTTGCTCTTCACCATGATGAAAGAGGGTACTGTCTTAGCCCCCACTGTGCTGGTAAAAGGCAGTACATGGAGTCAAGCTGGGAGATACACAACTACCCACTTATTAAGGTCTAACACATTAATTAATACTTAAATATTTAATTAATTACTTATACTGGCAATACCCAGTGATGGACTAATTAACTTAATGTGTCACTTTCAGCATCAGTTCAAAGATTTATGTACTTTGGGCTATCTGCTCTGACAATTTTTTAATCTCATACCACTCCTTTTTATTCTCTCCCCTACAAGTTATTACAGTAACTCATTCCTCTTGTGGGCAGAACCTGGACACAGAAACATAGAGCCTGACATAGCAGGCATTCAGTCCTGCTCCTGGTTTTGGTTAGGGAACATTCCAGGTAAGAGCTGAAATGCAAGGGCACTTTGCACATTTCTTTGTTTTTAACAGAAAAAGGGACCATTCCTAGTATAAACATGAAAGGACCATAATTACCGATAACCCTGCTGCTTTCTCTAAAAGTAAAAACAACAGGAGCCCAGAAGCATTTCATCAGGCAATAAAAGGAAATCTTTTTTAAGGATGAACAAGGTCCACAATTAATTATATAGATAAGTTCTGAGGTGCAAATCAACCTCCGCCATGGTGAGGGAGGCAGAGTTGAGAGGAATACAGATGGGAGAGGCTGTTATGTGTATTTTAGCTAATTTGTGCTTGTGAGAAATAGATGTATGAAATATGTTATACTGGTAAGAAATATTCCTGTAAGTTTTTTTAAGCATCCAAGCCAGGACGGGAATGTGGCTTCACAGTATTTCGAAACCGCAGCTGGCAGCAGGGAGAAAAGGACCTAATTTGCAAACGAATGGACGTGGCGGGCTCGGAGATGGGGGGAGATGAGTGCTTCTCCAAGGTAATCTGAGGAACACCCAGGCGATGAATACTTGATAAATATCTCAGATTGAGATAGCCAGAGCCATCAAGAAGACCCATCTCAACGTCGAGTTCCAGTAACCCTCTGATTGGCATACATCCCTTCCCAGACACAGTTTTCTTCAACTCAGCGCAGAGAAAAGAGACTTTATGAACATGTTAGACTTTGAATGGAAAAAAAAAGGCTGATCGCCAAAATCCCTGCCTCGAGCAAAATAAACTGTATAAAAACCTCTTGAGCAGGATGGTCGGTGTGATCATAGAGGACCCTATACTGTAGTGGTCAAACCTGTGTCTCACCCAGCGCCGATCCTGGGCTCAGCACTGACTTTTTTTTTTTTTTTTTTGATAGTGGCTTTTTGTTGTTATTCTCTAAATTTATATTTGGACCATTTAATAAATTTTCTTTAATTAATAAATTGGAGCATTCATTTATAACAAGGCAATCCTAGCAATGGTCCCACATCTAGCTGCCACCAAGTTACCCACTCAGCTGAGATGGTGCTGAAGGTGTTGCTCTTGGAGGTTACAAGATACTGACCTTTCTGTAAAATATGCAGGAGTGAAAGGCTAGGCTTTAAAACAGTCATTTTTTCTGCATTTAGAGAAATGCAGACACTCTTTAACCCAATCTTTATGACTAGAATGAGAGGCATAAATGGAAATTCATAGTAGAGAAGAAGATAGCATGTTTGCTGGCAGTGCTGTGTGATAGGAAGGTGTATGCTTTTTAAAAAAATAGTAGGAAAAGGCCCGTTGCAAAATATTTCAAATCTTTCATTGTTCTAGTAATAATTATTAGAAAACACATGGTTTTAAAGGTTTTCAGCACCAGATATGCAGCAGCTTGGAAAAAAACAGATAACACTCCTTCTTCTAGCAGGTTCCATCTTTATTACTTTATTAAAGACAAAACAGCCACACCACCAGGCACCAGCAGAGCAGATGTTTCTGCCTCTATCGGTTATTCACTCAAACATGCCACAGCCCATTGTTCCGGGTAAAGGAAAACATTCACACATTGTGTTTATGGCTGGAGTCAATCCTTTGGTATGCACCTTTCCCAAGAGAACAGAGAGCTTTTATCAAAGTAGAGATAAACATGACAGGCTGTTGCTTCTACACAGAGCTCTCATCAATGCTAGGATGGCAGTAGCTGGCTGCTGCTTCTATAGCAGATTCCTTTATTTCCAATATAAACTGAAGATGGATGACAGTCAAGAAGACAAAATCAAAAGACTACAGGTACTGAGGCTCACTGTACCAAACAGTTCAGCAGAAATAAAGATGGAAGTTTGCATGAAGGAAAACTTGGCAGGCAATAACCTCACTGCCAGAGCTGAGAGATAAAAACGCAATAAAAATATATGACAAGCCAAACTAAGAGCACAGCAGTGAAGGTAGACATGGTATAAACACTATAACTGAAAAGGAAATTATCTTCCATTTATTTCCTACTGTCCAAACAAAGACATATGTCATGGGGCAGGCATAGGCAATTAAAATAATATATAATTTTGTAAACAGACTTTTAGATTTGTCACTTTGAGAAGGGTATTCCCCTATTGTTTTCTTCCTACTGTTAGGACGTTTACTTTTTTTGTTGAATCAAGGATCATGTTAAAATTTCATTCAAATGTTTCTGTCAATAGAAATGGGTACAATTGTTTTCTGGGCTTTCACAGAGACTTCTTTTCCTTCCCCTGTGTAAAATACACTTGCAAAAAACCTTATCATGATGATGATTTAAACATTTTCCTGAAGGATTTTCTTACAAACACATGGATTAAATAACATGGACTACAAAGAAGTTGTCAATGATTTCATTTAACAAGCCACGAAAAAATCACAAACCTTACGTATGAGTTCCTTATTTCTGCCTATGAAGAATGAAACTGAAATCTCAAGGTGATACCTTTAGTTACAATGAAACTTACACTTTTGATGGAAGAACCACCATGTATAAAACTAATTGCAAAGTAAAAGAAACAAATGTATCAATGAGATTTTAAAAACAGCATCTGTTACTAGCACTTAAGCGCAAGAGATAGAATAGTGAACAAACATGTTGTAGTAGAAACACCAGTTGAGTTTTAGGAATAATATACCGTATATAATCATAGATTCATTAAGGTTACACAAGCCTTCTAAGATCATCAAGAACAACCATTAACCAGGTCCAATATCCTCATATAAAAAAGAACTAATTCAAAGAGCACCTCGAGATTTCAATTACCTTCTTTCACTTTATGATCACTGAAAATTACTTTTGGCTCTTATGCTACAATTCTAAAGAATTATAAATATCCAAAACTGCACTTTGTATTTTGATGACTATGGACGAGACTTTTAGGCTGCCTTTATTTAGGTATGTCCTTATCTCATAACACCTAAATCCTACATGTTAAGATGTGGGAATCCAGGGCATCCCTCTGGCTGCCCTGGAAGGTCTGGGACGCTGGCAGGGGGTCAGGAACACCCCTGTATAGAGTCCTGAGAGACATTGTCTCTGATCTCTGTCCATGGAAAAGAGTTTTCAATCTTACAGGATGAATTACAAGCTCTGAGTGTTTGATATAAGTAGTAATTAGTGCGGCACGGGTGCAAAAGCAGAATTTTAGGATTCTAGATAAGGGGTTAAAAGGGGGCAAGATGGAGGAAACTGGGCGTGCCTTGTCCTTTTTCTTCTTCTTCATGCCCTCCACGTTTCACAGTGGTGTTGGCATTTTTCTATTGGTTTAGGCTGGGTGATAGATGGGCACGTTATTGTAAATATACCACACGTAGTTTTTAGTATATAATGTTTGTAACATTCCACTGAGGGGCAGAGCCCTGCACACTGTCCTGCAAGACAGACCTGCTGCAGGTCAGAGAGAAAACATTTTAGATAAGAAGAAATAAACAACCTTGAAAACCAGCACAGACGAATTCCGACTCCTTCTTTGGCAGCGGGGCTGAAAGACAGAGACTTTCTACAATCTCAGGAGCATCTAGATATTACAAATCCCAACATTAATAGAGGATATTTTTAATAGACCATATTATATAGGTAATATCAGAATATTTTCAAATGTATTCAATACTTTTTGTACACCTGCTGATTTTATGCTGTCTTTTTGAAATCATATGAATACTAGTACACAAAATTCGACTCTATCTGCATTGTCTGAACTACACACAATAGCCACCAGATGGTAATAAATCCCAACTAATGCGTAAAACTGTGGCTTCACTCAATATTTAAAATCACTTAATTGTTGCCTTCCTTTCTTACAGACAATGGACATGTTAAAAAAAATCACTCACATAACTCAAGGGCTATTCAAAATTTATAAGTATCTGAAATGAAAACTGTCAGTTTCAGCAATAATATCAGATTGCCTCAATATGAGTGAGCTCAGTGAAACAGTAGTTTAATACAGCACATCTTTGGATGAATATGGCCTGGAAATTATAAGTATTAGCACAGCTCCCATAAATTACTATAAATTGCTGTAAAAGCTTTTCAGTGTCCCATTTTCACCATATCCTCATTCATATTCTTCTTCTGTCATTCTCCTCTAATTATTTGCTAAAATGTAATTAAATTAATAACACAAATCACCGTGAGCTAAGACCAATTTAAATGCTTCTTTTTCCACTATTTTGTAATTTCAGATGTTACCACTATAAGTGCTTGCATTGGGACCTACAGAAATACTATCTGTCATCTGTTTTGAGTGCTCTCCTTCAATAAAAGAATCTCATTATTTTAATATATAGTCAAAAAACATATTAACTTTTTTTCTTTAAAGACAGTTGCTCTTTCTCCCTATTGCTTGTAAAAACATCAAACATGTTTCATTTTGGTTATTTAATGGTCTTACGCAGGTACATATGCTAGAATCTATTCTTGGTGATATATTGTCATGTACATAAGAAATTTCCTTCAGATTGAAAAGAGGAAAAAATCCATCTACAAATTAAAAAGCTGGGAGATAAGAAAAATGCTAGAATTTTCTCAGACTCACTCAATTAAGCCACAATTGCTAACTGAAAGAAACTAAGCCTAAAGCCCCTGCAGTATGCTCAAGATGCCATAAAGGTCGTCACTTTGCTAACCAATGTCGCTTTAAGTATGATTCTGAAGGTTGCCCTATCCAGGCAAACCAGAACTGGAGCACGGGATAGCACTGCATGCAGACACAAATGCCTCAGCCACCACCACAGACCCCCAATGGAGGATCTCTTCAAGTCTTCGCCCAGCAACTGCAGGCAGCGCCGGACTGGACCAGGCAACCTCTATCATAGTCACGTTGCTCGATTCTTCTGTTCATTTACTCCCTACAGGAATTTTTGGACAACCAGGGCCCCAGAAAAGTGCTTTATGTTTGGGGAAATCTACAACTACCCTTTAAGGATTCTTTGCTCTCACCCAAGATGATAGACTCTAATGATGAAATTAAGATTATGGCTTGGATCCCTCTTCTACCTTGTACTGTCCCTCAAGGGACTCCTATCATGCAATTGATTCCTTTCCCACGTTTTGCCTTCCCCTGTAGAAAAATACAAAAATAGGCTGTGAAGATTTGGTTCTACAGGAACCACACAAATATTCTGGGTACAAACAATTTCTGATAAACACCCTACCTGTAAATATACCCTATCATTATGGGGACAACATTCAGCAGTATTTTAGATACTGGAACTGATGTGACTGTTATCTCTCAAGCTAAATGACCTACCACCTGGGCCTTCACAGAGGTACCCCAGGCCCTCACTGGGATTGGGGGAAGCAGTCACAGTTATCAAAGTCACCATCTAATTCAGGTGATGGTACCAGAAGGCCACATAGCTTCTGTAAAGCCATTTGTTTTACCTGTAACCCATGGTGTTATGGGGATGAGATGTACATTCTCAATGGAGTTTCAAAATTCAGTCAGATTTTTGAGAGGGGTCATTGCAGTGCACAACATCCTGAAATTGACCTGGAAAACTGATACACTTGTCCAGGTGGATCAATGGCCCCTGCCACTACCTAAACTGCACACACTCACTGACCTTGTCCAAGAACAACTTCAAAAGGGGGATCTAGTCCCCTCCACCAGTCCTTGGAATTCGCCTGTGTTTGTTATAAAAAAACAAACTAGCAACTGGTGCTTGCTCCAAGACACCCACAAAATTAATTCTGTAATGGAGGACGTGGGAGCCCTGCAGCCTGGTCTCCCGTCTCCTACCATGATCCCTCGAGACTGGCATTTGACAGTCATTGACCTAAAGGATTGCTTTTTTGATATTGCTTTGCATCCTGATGATGCTCCTAAATTTGTGTTTTCTGTCACAAGCACTAATATGCAAAGCACCCTTGCAAAGATATCACTGGGTTTTCCTTCAAAAAGGAATGAAAAATAGTCCTACTATTTTTCAGTGATTTGTTGCAATGTTCCTCAGACCATTCACTAGAAAATGACTGATGTCCTCCTATATCATTACATGGATAATATCCCTGTAGCAACAGAAAGACAAGAGTTTATGGAGGAAGCCTTAGCCCGTGTCGTTGCTGCTGTAACCCAAGCAGGACTTTCTGTATACCAATTTGGCAGTCTACTCCTGGAAAAGCAGAGAGAAACTCTTAACTACATTTCTCTTAAATGCCTAGCTCCATAATTGAATCCAGGCATCTCTGCTAGGTCCAAACACAGCATGTATGGGGAAGTAAATATCTGTGAATGAGACCCCTAAACAATGTTACTTTGCATCCCCAGCTATCTGTGGTAGCCCACAAACCATCCTGAGGACAGAGAAAAGTCTGTTCTTACTGATGCATAACTGCTGAGTTGATGCAACAGGGAAATAAATCTGCTTGCTTTGGATCCAAAGCCTGGAAAGGGGAACATTTTAGATAGGTTGAAAAAAAAAAGGCATTTTCTGGCATGTCAGGTTTCATGAAAAGATGAGTTGCACACACATTTCATCACACAAATGGAATAGTACAAATATTGCTGCACAAACAACATTTGTTGCAATTTTACTTGTCTGCCTAGACCCTCTCCTGTTGTTATGTGATCCTTACAAGAAAAGTACCCCACACATATGCAAAAAATACTCCAAAAACCAAAACAAAAAGCAACCCTATAAAACCCTCCAAAGCACTATAAAGGCTGGTCTCCTGTTTATTAAAAAAAGAACACCTGAGAGGTACCCAGAAGTAATTTCGTCGACTACAATAGCCTACAGACACATGCATGCATTCAGCATGCAAAAGTCCCTTCTGTGGACCATACTGTGCATCACTGCACAATGATATCTGAACCCCATAAGCACCCAGCACACTGCCAGGGGCTGCCTCCTATGTGGAAAGCACTGATGAAGTGCTGTCATCTGGCAGACATTCATTTGCTATGAATGCAGCAAAGGAGTAGCCTTGCCTTGCAAACTGTCCCCAACAAAATCTGACACGTGCCTATGGACATTCAAGTCATACAAACAGAATGCCATCATGGCATAATTGTGATACGTTTTCAGCTTTGGTCCCATGGGTTGGTTGGTAGCCCACAAATGCTCAGTGTCTGAAATCTAATTAGCTGGACTAAGGAAAAAGTGTCTTTGGTCTTTTCACAAAGGCATGTATTGATAGTATTGATTGTATTGACTTCAAATTGGCATAGGGTAGGTTTAGATTGGATATTAAGAAGAAATTCTTCCCTGTGAATGGATGAGGATATGACACTAAACATTCTTAAAACAGTCAGTAGATCACCTTGCACTGTCTTTTTGTGTTTGAGCACCTCCACACCTGCTGTCACTCTTCCTGACATTTTGGTTTTGGTCTGGCATGAAGGCTGACTTGAAGTAGTGAGTACCCTGAATATTTCTGTATGCCATGTAAACCACCCCCTATATAGTTGCTGAGCAAAGAAAGTGCCTATGTCCTCACCTTTTAACAGCACACACCAGCAAAAGGAGAGAGGCATTGCTTCCACTTTGCTTAAGGGAACAGGAATAAAGTGAGAAGCATGGCTGTGCCATCCGTATTTCAATATCCCTTGTTGCTGAAATGTTTATCTCACTAATAAAGGCAGGTGAGATGTGCTTATTAGTTTAGCTCAGAAAGATAAAGTAAAAGAGATGGCCTAAAACAGAACTCATCTTGCTTCACATACACTTTATTTCTAAAGATACTGCTCAAATATAGGTTGGAAACCAAGCAGAGGAAGAGTTGGTGTACTGAATGCTGGTCTGTTCTTTTTCCAGACTACAAATTAGTCTAATAAGAAATCTCAGCTCTCCAACAACCCTTGCTTAGCAAAAAGAATAACAGCTTATTTCTGGATATAAAAATCACAGTATATATCTTATCATTTTGAAATACAGAGCTAAAGCATAACCTTTGATAAACCAAAAGAAAGTATAATGAAAAAAATTCTTAGTTTTCTTAGGAAACTCCATTTCAAATACTTTAAACCTCTTTCTAGAGTTTTTGCTGGATCACAGAATGACAGAATAGCATGAGTCAGAGGGGACATAGAAGGATAATTGACTCCAACTCATGGATGTGACAGCCTGGTCAGAGAGCAAGAAAACTAGATAAGTTTTCCCAGAATCGGCCTGGGAGATTTCAGGGAGTTGGAGATAAACAATGATATCCAATTATTAAAAACAACCTACAGGTGGTGCTTTCCTAATATCTGTTTTCTTGTTATTCTCATAAGATTGTTTATAAATGGGCGTCTTGTTAATTAGCCGATCAGGTGAAATGTATTGATTAAATGACCAATCAGGTCCACCTGTATCAGATCAGTGTATAAAAGAAGCAGCTCCAAGTAAAGATGTGCACTTATGCCACTCAGCCTTCTGACTGACTCTTTGTCATTTCTTACCAAACAGTGACTCCAGCTCTTAAGTTAATGGCCCATAAAAGGACCGAACCCACTATCTTGGCATTATTAGCACCATACTCTGACCAACAGAGCTAATATCATGGCATGTTGGAAAGATCCCGTAACAAAAATACACACTTTGCATGAAAAAGACTTTATATAGCCACAAATATCATAGGATTTCTCTGCAAACTGCTAGTAAGAAGGAGAGATAAACATGAAAAGAGGGGATGTAGAAGCAAAATTAATGAGATCATGCTCCTCAATACCACTGTAACCCCAGCACAATGCCAAGTCCTTCTTCCTCTTGCAGGGTATGGTCAAATCTCATCAGAAAAGTTGTGTAACATGTTTTGCTCCTAGGCTCCCAGTACAGTTTATTTTGTAGCTTAATGACTCCTAGGTCATTTGGATTTCATAATCCTGCATTTTCTCATAGCTTTTACAACAGCAGTGACCATCCCATATTTTTAAACATGACCACATGCCTGAGCCAGGTATGGAGGCTCTGCAGCTATGGCATGGACCGAAATGCCACCTGGCTCCAACACAGGCCTGCCACTGGCCAAGGCCAAGCCTATCAGTGACAATCGTGCTGCCTCTGAGAAAACATATTCAAGGAGGCGAAACAACTGCAATAGCAACTGCAGCCAGGGAGAGGAATGAAAATCTGAGAGAGAAACCACTCTGCAGAAACCAAGGTCAGTGAAGAAGTAAAGGTTCTGCCTGCTCCTGACACTGGTGCAGAGATTTCCCTCTGTCCTCTGATGAAGAACATGGTGAGGCAGACTGTCGCCCCACAGTCCATGGAGGTACACAGCAGAGCAGGGGTGTAGCCAAAGGAGGCTGTGACCCTGTGGAAAACCTGCACTGGCAAAGGCTCTCAGCAAGGCCCATGGCCCTGTAGAGAGAGGAGCCAATGCTGGAGCAGCTTTGCTGGTAGGAGTTGTGTCTTGGTTTGAAAGACAGATGCCTGCTAAGGAAGGCAGGAGCCTCCCCTGAAACTGAAAATGTAAACCACATCCCTCCAAATTATTATAATTTTGAAGTTAAGGGACTCTCAGGCAAAGATATGGGAGTAAGAATAACAGTTCTCTATTAGGAAAAATAAAAATGCAGTAATACAAGACAACACTGACAGGGTCAGAATACGACCTGACACCCTGTGGGTCAGGGTGTTGGCTGCACTCCTCCTGGAGTGACAGGTGTGGTTCTGTTGAAGCAGTGATCCTGTAGAAGGGTGTAGTTTGCCTCTGAAGGTCCAGCGGTGGTGTAGATGGGCCTAGTCTTCCTCTGGGAATCCAGTGGAAAAGCAAGCTACTCCTCTGGGAATCCATTGGGGAAAAAATGGTGCTTATGGTGTTCTAAATTTCAGATTACATCCAGGTAGGAATGCTTGGCTCCTCCCCCTGGGTGGAGCATCTCCCAATGGGATGATGTAATTTTATCAGTCATGCAGTGAGACTCAATGGCCTGTTAACAGAAGATATCTCCCCAGAGGGAGAGATATCCCATGGGTCATGGAAGAGATAAAGAAAACTGCCCCACCTGGTTTTAACAGGTCCCCCAATTAACAGAGCATAATTGTCCCACCTTTAACATATGGCAATAGAATACACACCCCCGGCCACATCTTGCATTTGCAACCCAAGACAACTTGTTCCTGAAGGACTGACCCAGTCGAAAAGAGACACACTGAAGCAGTTCATGAAGAACTGTAGCTCATGAGAGGGACTTACATTGAAGAAGCTTATGGAGGACTATCTTCCATGAGAAAGATCCTTCCAGTGAAGGGAAGAGCGTAAGGAGTCCTCACTAAGGAAGGAACAGCACAGATGTTTCCTCAAGTCAAGCCTGTTTTGCCTGTGACAACAATTAGTGTGTAATCCCTCCTTATCCTTACATTCACATGTGAGCCTTTTGTTATATTTCGTCCCCCCTGTCCAGCTGAGGAGTGATAGAGTGTCTTTGGTGGGCATCTGCTATCTACCCACGGTTCAACACTGCTGAATACTGACTGGCTTCGAATCAACTCAAGATTGCCTTAGGCACACTCCTCAGCTTAGTCACAGTGCCAGCCCTTTTGGTATGAGGTGAAGGACTTGGCAGGACCCTACAAATAAAGTAGCTGCAAGGCACAAGAGGGAAGAAGAAGAGGGAAAAGCCTTAAGAGGAGCAGAGAATAACAACATGGACAACCAAACCCAGTGCAGATCATGGTCACATGCCTTCTAAACTGATTTTACCTCTGTTCTTTGTTGGACTGTCTATTGTTGTGTATTTTTCTTTAAGTTTCCTTAGCTTGCCCTCTATTCTACTCCCTGATCTCCTCCCCTCCCAAGTTGTCAATCCTCCCTATCCCTATCCCTTTCTCCAGAACCTTCTCTGTCAATCTTTTAGTACCCGATGCCCCATTTGTTGCTTTGTATTATTCCCCTCCCCTGTTTTCCCTGATAGGTTTGTAGAATGTTAGTCCTGCCTTAAACTCCTCCCCAGCTGTACCCTCATTGGTTAGTTGTCCTATATCCTGCCTTCTGAGTTGTAATATAAAATCCTCTGTATACCCCCTAGTCTGGTCTTGGGTCCTCATTTCATCCACCCAATAAATCATCCCAGTTCTACCCCAAGATCCGTGTTGCTGTTCTCTGTTCCTGTGCTGGGCCACTGATAACTGGGATCTGCAGGGCTCACAGACGGAATGTCGCACCCCTTCTGTCACTAACACCCAGCATGTCGCTGAGCGCTGTGGCAGTCCATCATCATTTCTGAAGCACATGCTTCAATATTACTGATTGCAACCATAAACTTGTCCTTTGATGATGCTGTGCAGGAGAGATTGCTTCAAGTATGTGTTTAAGTGTTTCTTAGTTTAACAGCACTTGCAGTTATTTTTCAAACCATTCAGTTTAACATAATTAATAGTAATGTGATGTTCTGATTTTAATAGTAAATACATCTCAGAATTCAACTTAGTCTAAAATATTTTAAAGAAAAAAACCCTAAACTAATAAACATTTCAAACAATGTTTGAGTTTTGAGACTGAATACTTTTTTTACAGTATGCACCTTCTGAAAGCAGAATCATCAGAAATACAGCACATCCTTTCTCAATAATAAATGCTTATAGGCAAAATAAGGATAAAAATAATACCAGAAAAAGCTGCTCCCAAATCCTGGATCTTTCAAATCCAAGAAACAGTTTCAAACTCCAAGTTTCTTTCCTTCACTGATTATTTCTCCATTAAAAAATAAGCCCAAAGGAAGCCTATTTAGCAAAATTTTCTGTTCTTTCTACAGCTCTGACAGCTGAACAACTGTTCCAGTGGAGATAGTACCAAAAGGAAAGTCTGTAGACACCCTTCTGAATCCAGGAGTTTTGGAAACAGTTCTTCAGTACCATAAACATTTTTATCTCACTACTTTAATGTGACAATATTTCACAAATGTAGCCTCGCAACAGGTATGACGAGGACAAACCTTCTTTCACTTGTTTTTATGAATGGATTTGGGATCAGACACAACAAGGATGAACAGAAGTCCATTAGGAGAACATTTCACATTTTTCATTCATTCACTGCACAAAATATAGAAACCATGCTGGAGCATGTGTTTTCTTTTCAGGATTCTCCCTTTGATAAGGACATGTTAACCTTCAGAAAACACATAGCTTCTATTCTGACACTCACTCTAGCTCATTCTCTGCTGTACAAGGTAACAACTTCACAGGGAGGGTGTTGCATCCTGGGTTTGGGTTCAAATTATGGGTTTTTTCTTTTGTTAGTTTGCTGGTTCTGTGTGCCCTCGTGCATCCCCCATGTTTCCCCCCCACACACCGTGGTTAACTCCAGGCTGCCTGCCATTGGAGCTTCCCCCTCTCACTCTTGTAACCACTCCCTGCCAGCTCCTGAGGATTCCATGCCTGTCACCCCATTCTCGCGGTCCCACTTGCCCCAAAGCCCCGTGTCCACCCCTGACGTGTTCCCATTGGTCGCTGTAGTACACGTCATCACCACGGCGTCTGTACCCATTGGGCGGTAGGACTCCCCGTCCGCCCTGTCCCACCCCTATATCATCCCACTCCGCTCCATGCTCGTGGCCATTTTTGTCCGTGTGAGGTTGGGAGCGGGCTGCAGCTTCTCCATTGTGGCTCCCGCGGCCAATAAAGCATCCAGCCACCACACGGACGGATTTGGATGAATTCCCTGCCTCTTCGTTTCTTCCCTCACGCCAACAGCGAAGCACGGCCAGCAGCCCACCCCGGAGCGCAGCAGCAGAAGCGCCCGGGAATTGTGGCAAGCTCCAGCCCCGACGAGGAGCCGAGACGCCCAAGCCGGGCGCTCGAGTGCTGACCGGGGCCGAGAAAAGTAACGCACTACCACGGGAGGGCAAACACTGTCTCCACATCAAACCAGGCCTAGTCTCAAACTAGGATGGTCTGTAAGAAGATGGGATCAAAGCCTGGATCTTCCTACTAATAGTAGTTTATTAATGAGTCAGGAGAACATTCCAAGGTTTTCTGGCTTTGCTTTTAGAAAAATGTAATGACTGTTGTCAAGATCATTGTGCATTACACCCACCCTTGCAGATTTATCAAGTGCAGTGAGAAGACTGATTAGCTACAAAGATGCTAAATGGACCTAACCTCTGAATTTTGAATGGTCTTCAGCATGAATGTACCATTAGGTCACATGGAGGTTGAGAGACCTCTAGGCATGTACCAAGGTGCAAAACTAGGCACACAACAAACTTAAAAATATTTCCTTTTTTTAAAAATAAGAAAATAATTTTAAAAGGAGAAATAATTTTTAAAGTTCCAATAAAACAAAAAAGACAAACAAGGAAAAGCTTGCCAGTTTCAAGAAAGGGTTTGTAAAGTGAGGTATAATCTTTATGCCTCTATGGAGGCTGGAATATTGCCACCTTCCTTGGAGCTACAGACTCCAGTAGCAGACAACATCATCTTCATAGGTTTTGCCAGTTAAAAAAAAGAAAGAAATTTGGATTAATTAATCAAATTAATAATTAATAATATTTTTTAACTTTATGTGAATTTTTGTGGATTGCATCATGCATAAGGCCTGTAAAAGGTTAGTGAAGACTCCTGATACTTCAAGTGTGTACAAACTCTTCACGGCCTATTGATGATCTAAGATGGTAAGACCTGATTGTCTTTGCAACCAATTTTTGAAATCCTGTGTCAGCATCTATAAAACTTTTAGCATTTAACTAGAAGATAGCTCATTTGACAAATACAAAAACGAAATCCTGAAAAATAACTAATATTTGGTTAACTAAACACCTGAAAAAAACCTCTGAAAAAAAACCTGCTAAATATTTTTGGCTAAACCTCACAGTATATTCTCCATTTACATAAAGTAAAAATTAAGGTTTTAAATTTTTTTTCATTTTAAATTTTTTTGATTCTGACAAAAAGGCTTCACAGAAAAATGTCTGTTTTGCAGAAATGCAGAGGCCAGAGACTGGCGAAAGGTGGTGTTGGCACTTCACCACCTTTGCCACAAGATGGCATGAAGCGTATTCTTTAGGAACACAAAAGTAAAATGAATACACTATGAGAAGTATTAAAAAGAGCAGCAGAGGCTGAATGTGTATGTGTGATTGGCAGGATGTGGGAAATGTATACATATACATACGTAGATTCTTCTGCAGAGCTGTCAATCTGAAGTTTAGTATGCATAACACGTGATTAACTAAACCATGTCAACCTGTTCAGTGGTCCAGATTTACATCACATATAGGCATACACAAAATATGGTGATGTAGGAGATGGCTGGTGTCTAGTGAGAGGGGAGGTAAGACAGGGATATGAGGTCTGCAGGGTACATACAGGGGATGATTTGCAGCAGCTTAGCAAAGCATTTTATTCTTCTTCAACAAGTCTGGAATAGGCAAATGCAAGCAGTACACAAAGCATACTGCACGTACCTCAACTATGTAGGATGATACTCTTCCTTACCTATCTAGATTAAAAAAAAATTATAACCCAGATTAATATCCACTGGAATAACAGATTTGTATCTTCAGCTTCCTGGAAAAAGCAATTGCTCTTTATGATGCCTTCAGATTTGTCCTTGGGCAGGTGAACATTAAGAACCAGCCCAGAATTGGCAGGACAGGAGATATGACCCAAGTCCTGTGGATGAAAGCTGCATCCCACCTGGCTGCCAGCTTTCTCAAGTCCTATAGCAACTGGAAACCATTGAATTGTAGCTTCTATGACTCATGGAAGACACAATTATCTTTTAAACTATAGAATAGAAAAAAAATGTGCAAATAAACACATGCAAGAGACCACCTGACTCTGAAGGCATGAGAGGAACAGGAAAAGCACTGTCAGAAGAGGAATTAAATCACCTTTGCTTCTCTGGCATGTAATCTTTTTATGGTTGGACTTCAGGATTTTGAAGGTCTTTTCCAACCTCAATGATTGTATGATTCTATGAGCTAAGGAAGTATGAATGCTTACCATGAGATGGTGAAAAAGCATAAAAAGTCCTAATTTACCCACAAGACACTTGAACCCCTTTGGCCACAAAAAACACATGAGAATATCCACCAGGCCAAGGAAAATGTGACTTTTTTTACTTGAGAAAAAACAGCAAGAATAGGCAAACACTTTCAAAACTTAACTGTTGCCATGAAAAGTTAGCCGTGTAGCTCAGTTTAGTCCCTCTAAAGCATGGTGTCTTGGGGGATGTCATCCACCACCATCATACTTCTCACTGAAAGTTTTGTGTCAGCAGGGATGTGTGCAAGAATTAGCATATATAGCATTAAATAACCAAACCCAGAATATTTACCAGAGAAACAGCACTACCAAAGTAATAATGGGAAAAAAAAATCAACAGTTGGAAAGATTTCCAGGGAGGGTTTGCAGCAATGTAGTTTGTATTACTAGGACAGTCATTGATACTGCCATAGTTAAATTCAGATGAATCAGTAGTGATTTTCAAAGGTTAACAGGATCCTCACGTAGTACAATACATACTACCCTGAAAGCCAGGACTGCTTTTTATTCCTTGCCATGTTTTTCTATCATTTCCTATCAAGCTTTGCTCACTTCTTTCCCATCTTTAGACACACACACATATACACACACAGAGAAAACAAACAAACAAACAAAACAAACAAAAAAAAACCCCAACCAAACAAATACAAAAAACCCTCAAAGCAGCAAAATCCTACCAATCAACCAAAGCAAACCCAAAACCCAATGACCAAGAGAAGGAAGAATTTTCCAGTTTCAGAACAAGGTCTGTTAAGTGAGGTACAACTTTCACGTCTTCGTAGAGGCTGGAATACTGCCATCTGTCTTGGAGCCGCCGACTGCACTAAGAGAGCATCACCTGCGTGGTGTCCGCCCCGCCGAGCAGCAGCGCACACAAACCCGCTCCGCACGCCCGAGCGCGGCGCTTCCCGAAGGCGGCGGCGGAGCAGCGGAGCCGGGGCTGCCACGGCGAAGTGGGGCGACGCATGCGCGCCTGCGCTTGTTTGTCACACGGCTTATAAGGCGGGGCCGGCGGCGGTGCGCCAGCGCCTTTGTGGGGAGACGCCGCGTCGGCACCAGCGCTGCCCGCGCCGGGGCCGGGGCTCCCCACCGCCCCCATGAGCCGCCTGTAGGGTACGCGCCGCAGCACCCCTGCTCCCCAGGGGCTCGGGGTTGGTTGTTTTTGGGTTCCTCCTTACTTTTTTTTTTTTTTTTTTTTTTCCTTACAGTCTATTTTTGTACACTTTGCTATAAAACCATGGTGCTGGGGAAGGTGAAGAGTCTGACGATAAGCTTTGACTGTCTGAATGACAGCAATGTCCCCGTATACTCTAGCGGGGACACAGTCTCAGGAAGGGTCAGTCTAGAAGTAACTGGGGAAATTAGAGTGAAATCCCTTAAAATCCATGCGAGGGGCCACGCTAAAGTACGTTGGACTGAATCGAGGAATGCTGGATCCAACACTGCCTATACACAGAACTACACCGAAGAAGTGGAATATTTCAACCATAAAGACATCCTGATCGGCCACGAGAGAGGTAAGGGCTGCCCTTAACTGTGCTGCTTTATTTTTTATGGAAAAAAAGCACGCATCTTTGTATCACCCCGGTTTAGTCCTGTCTTTAATGGGTGCATTGGAGAGCGGGACATGCCCGGGGTCGTATCTTGGCGATAGAGTTACATATAGGAAATGCATTTGCAAAGTACCTGCAAGCAGGAGGACTCCCTTTCAACTACTTGCCCTTCAGCACGGCCATATATTAATAAGTTTTTTTCCGAGAGTTTTACCTTTTTTTTTTTTTTTCCCGGTGACATTTTGTAGGGTTTGCTGTTCCGTGGGGAAAAACAGCTGTAAAATTACAACCAGATAGGCAGTGGACTTTGTTGGCAGAATCCTAACTGAAACATAGTGAAAGCATAAAACCCATACTTTTTGACACATGCGGGGTTCTGCTGATGCTCTTGGGGTGATAATACAATGAATTTTTCAGGATGGCTGATTATTGCCAGATAAAAGGCTCTCCCAGGCTTATTTTGACATATCACCACCCCACGTGTAATTTTTTGCTCATTTCAATATTACCCTCGCCCTGGTAAAAAGCTTTAATTGCCTTGGGCCGCCCCTACACCCCGCTGGGCAATGGGGGTCACCCCGATGTAAAGATGTGTCCGAAAAGCCCTTGAGGAGCAAAAGGAGGGGGAGGAGAGAGTGGGGGGGGGGGGAAGAGCTGTTGCGTAATGGAAGCATCTCTCCCAAAACTGGGGAGATGAAGACCTCCTGCTCGCCACTTCCCACTCGAGCCGCCGTGGTGTCCCCACGAAAAGCAGACTCCTTCCCCTGGGAAATGGAAACGCCAGGGCCCGGGGGTTCTCTGTGGTTTTTTTTTTTGTTTTTTTTTTTTTTTTTTTTTTTTTTCTTTCTCCCCCGAACTTCGCAGCCTTTGTTCGAAGCGGTTCAATCCTGTTTGGGACCGGCTTTGTAGGAGGGGGGGTGGGCCGCCCGCTCCGCGCAGATTGGCCGCACTCGTCAGGTGGTGGCGATGACTTAATTCCCCAGTGCAAGAAAATAATGTTAAAACCCAGTTATGTAATTTTTTGTGCTGCTTGTCCCCCCCTTTTTTTTTTCCCTGAATATGCATCATATACACAGTAGCGATGCGATATTTCTTGTTCTTTATTAAAAAATAATAAATGTAATATTTGAAGAACTCCGGGGGGAACCGAGCCATTCACACAGTATACCCGAGCTCAAAGCTGTAGCAGAAATCGGCACTTTTTTTATTTGCTTCATGTCTCGCGCACACCGCGCTAACGAGGCGACTTGCGGTTCCCACCCGTCTCCTGCCACCGCCTCAGAAATCAGTCGCCTGAGCATAACTTCCCGCACCTCCGGACCGCGGGTTCCAAGAGCGTGGAGACGGAAGTCTGCAGCCGCCCGTGGCGAGGGGAGCACGCGTGGGAGCGGGTCGGCCCGGAGCCCAGCGAAGCCGCCGCGTTTCAATTACTTCCTCGAGCGCAGGCCTGCGGCCCGGCCGCGCCCCCGCCGCCCCCTGATTGGCCGGCCGTGGTTTGTTGCCCTGTTGCTAAGGCGATGCCTGCCGCTGATTGGCGGGGCGCTGGCGGCGAGGGTGAGTGAGAAGGTTTCGCTGCCTGCCTGCCCCCGGCGGGCAGGGGCCGCTCCCCGAAACGGTGGCTCGGTGCAAAGCCCCTCAGAGAGAGAGGGGAAGGGGACGCCCTACCCTTAGTCTCGTCCCTGCCGCCTCCTTTCGCCGGTCCCATCACCTGAGGGGTCTAGGCCCGGCGCGGGTGGCGGAAGGGTCCGCCCTCGGTGCGGAGCCGGCGGGCGCAGCGCACGCAGCGCGTGAGAACGGTGGGGCTGGCGGCGCTGCGCGCGCGCCGGTTCAGGCCGGTCGGCTCCTGCTCCAGCCCGCGCTGATTGACAGCTCAGCACTTGTTTACCGCGGCGTGGCGGGACTGCTGAGCTGGCAGGAAGGGGGGGGGAGCCTGGCGGAGAGCAGCGCAGCCACAGCCGAAAGCACCGCTCCCCCCCTCGGAACAAAATTAAACAAAAATAAATAATCATATTTATTGAAACAAACCCCAAATGCAAACCCACAGTATAAAAGCCCACCTTCAGGCCGACATATTTTCTTGCTTTTTAAGCACATTTTCCTGACCTGCGTTGAGTAATGTTGCTTGCTGAAGGTGTATTTATTTCCACATCTTGCTGATGGGAGGGGTTTTTTGTTTTCATTTGTTTCTAAATTTTTGGTATTTGCACTGCAGGGGTAGAACATCGGTTCTTCTACAGGACAATAGAAACTCAGAACCCTCCTGCGTGCCTCCATTAATGCTTCAGACCATTACACATAAGCTGTTCTCTTTCGATTTGTGTTGTTATAACCCCTTTTATAATTCCAGCCCTTTTTGTCTGCGAGGTGCTCAGTCATTATTCATTCAACTTTTATTTTGACCAAGTCAGCGTTTTTATGGTTTTATGTCAGAATAAACTGGAATTTCCTTGTGGCATTTGAAGCTGAACAAATAATCGTGGCCATAAACATGGGTCAGCATTCCTGGCATAAAACCAGAAGGTATCTGTGCTCTGTCTGAGCAAGATCAAGTTAATCTATTAAAGAAAGAAAAGGTTTAGCTCTAGATAGCATTATTTGGGCAACTTACCATTTCCTATGCCCCTGAATCTGCTGAGTACTTTTTGGGTGCTGCTTGTATACTCTTACGCCTTTATCATGCGTTTGTATGATTAATGTCTGGACACTGTTGCCAGGCAGGAGATACAAAGAAGCTGAATTTCTAAATTTAATCTTAAGCAACAGACTTGATACTATTAATGCTGGTAAAAAGCCAGCTCTAATTCATTCTGACTAGCAACTGCAGTGGAAAGCAGCATGATTTCCTTTACAGACCTTGAATGGAGGCCTTGAAATGGCAGCAGTTGAATATGTGTCACTGTACAGAGGCAGCGTTATGTTAAAACATTAACCTCTGCTTTTCTCTAAGGAGAAGCTGGCAGTCTTGCCTACCTGTCAGTCAGAGTTGGTCCTGTGTTCCAGCATGTCATGGTTTGACACTGGCGCTATGCCAGCTCCCCCATGAAAATGCACCTTCCTAAATAATTGCTGTAAGATGTGATCAGGAACAGAGCAGAGCAGGTCCAAGCTTGATAACAAAGAGGAAAACTTTATTAAACTACTACTACTATAAAAACTAGACACTAAATCCTGGATGAAGACCTTCCAAAACACCCCTCCTCCTCCTCCCACCTAATTTCCAAACAAACCCAACAAACCTGAGACCCCACCCAGGATCCTGATCAAGTTGCCACCCTTCAGATAATCAAATACTCAGTCCTTCAAGGGAGACAGGAGTCTCTCCTGTGCCAAAGACCCCCCAGGAAACACAACTGCCACCCTTGTGTTTCCATGTCACACATGGCAACCGCCCGGAGAAAATCTGCCATGGTGACACTCTCCTTTCCATGTCACAGTGCTCTCACCACCGTGCATGGACAGGCTGCTCATAGGGCTCCTTTAAGGATGCTTTGCCAAGGACCAAAAGAGACAACAGTTCAGTTTCTCATCTTGGGACTACAGTCCCCCCCATTTTCCCCTGGGGCTGAGGGTCCAAGAACAGAGGTCTTCTTCTCTTCTTCTTCTTCCTCGAAGACAGAGGGCCTCTCCACACCTTTTCCAACTCTCCTCTGTTCTCTCCACTCTTCTGTTGGTAATCACTGAAACAGGTCTCTTGGCCTACCAACACATCCCCTAAGTGCAGCCTCTGTCAGGAGAATTTGGTTCAGTCTATGGCTAACAAGAAAAGTCCAGCCACAAGCCACTCCATCATCTCCTCCCAACTCAAAAATTTCCTCTTCCATCATCTCGGATCCCAGACTGTCTCTCTTTTACTTCAAATCAAGGAGGAGCAATATTTTACAAAGCCTTCATTTCTCAGGAAAGGGTTAAAAGTTCAGACTCCTGGACAGCTGATATCTCTGCCCAGCAGCCATCTCTGCCCAGCAGCCGATTCCCAAGGCCAAGGCTGGGCGCCTTCCTCCTCCTCCTTCTCTTCTGCACCGGCAAAGTTACAGGTGCCATCCGGACTCTCCTTCTTGGGGGGGAATGACGAAGACATCTCTGCTTCTCTCCACCCTTCCGTCCACAGGAGCTGGCTCGGTTCCAGTCCTTCTACCCCTCAGCTCACCTCGACCAGGCCTCATGGCTCCCCCTCCCCCACCCAGCCCCATGGCTGGGCAGGGGAGATCTGTACAGCACCCTGACTGGAACCAAAGAGAGCGAGCTCTTGGGAGTTCCTGCTTTTAACCCCCTGTGTTCTCAGAGGCGTATCCCTATCTTCAGTGGTCACTTTAGGTGCCAATATCCAAACTTGACCACTGATTGGTTTGACCTAACTTCCTGAAAAAATCACTTCCATGTCAAACCACAACACAGCAGTTAATAACTAATGGACTGGAGACCTTGTTTCTGGGACGTCACATTCTTTGAGTGTTGTAATGTGTGAGCAAATTTCTGTTTTTTTGAAGAGAAGCCCACTCAAGGTATGACATGTGTGCAGCTAGATTAGCATGTTTTTCTTCTGTTTTAGATGATGACAATTCAGAAGAAGGCCTTCACTCCATCCATTCAGGAAGGCATGAATATGCATTCAGCTTTGAGCTTCCACAGACGTAAGTACCCACTCACAATCCTCCACACAGAGCTTTGCTGCCCACCCACCTGACCGAAACTTCTGCTTGAGGGTGGAGGGGAAGCCTTTTCAATGGTAGTAGGAATTGTGCTCGTAACATGCAGTAGAGAACATAATCTCATTAAACTGAAGAGGTTGCTTTTACACTGATATACCCATCCTTTATTTAAAAAAAAATTCCACAAAAAAGGAGCTCACTGCTGCCCAGTTGCCCACTTTAATTTGACCAAGTCTTACTGATTGACTAGATATTCCAGGCTATTACCCCTTCCCAAGAGGAGGGAGGGGAATTTGAACTGTCACTGAAGTCCTGCAGAGTGGCTGAAATACCTTCTGACTCAACCATTTACTGGAGTTATGCAGACCAACAGAACTACAGACTATATTACAGTAGAATTGTTTGGGCTCAAGTTTGAACAAATGTGGCGAGTTTACTTAGATTTCAAGAAAACAGGAGGTTGTTTTTATTCAGATGGGATTTGTGTACGCAGGGTGGCTATTTATGCAGAAAGCCTGAATGGAAACAAACTTAAGAATGGGTGGATAGAGTAAGAAGAATTTTTCTATCAAATCCCATTTGTGTTAGAAAACAAAGGCAAAGCAAGAGTAAGAGTAGAAGTTTGTTCTGGTAAGATAAAAATTGTTGCCTCACTCCTATCTGAAATATGTAACATAGGCACTGTGGATGTAAGATTGGGCATAGTAGAGTTGGAAATACAGAAATGAGCTAAAAATACAAGTTCCAGTACAATCAACTACACAGGAAAAGAGGGAGTATGAGTATGGATGAAGAATGAGCCTTTTGCTGTAAAAGGCAAGTAGCGGTCATTAAAAATTTGAAAGTCACTGAAAATCTGGCAGTTTTATGTGAATAAGCTCACTGCCTAATAACAAGGTTGTTTATTAGAGGTGCTGGTTTTAGCAGAATGTGCAGATGGCAAACAATTTTACAGTTTCAAAGAGTATAGCACAGAACTTCTGCATTGTTTCAGTAAGATTTTCTGGGAAGACCTGTGAACATGGAGATTTTAAAGACAATTTAGCATTCTGTGAAAGTCTCAACAGTAAGGCCAGTACTGATTTTCCCTTGATTTTAAAGGGGCATTTAAAAAAACAACAAAAAAATCCCAAACCCAAAGCATCAAAAGCATGAACATGAAATGCTTAGCTTGAAGTGAAACAGCCAGATAGCAAAATATCACAAGCATTGGTCAAATTACTGATTCTTTCTAAGTGCCATGAAGGAATAGCTGTTAACCCAGCTTTTAATAATACTGGAAAAACAAAGAGTGATATTAAAAGCCTGAACTTTGATGCTGCCTACTTACTTGCTATTTTGCGTACGTAGAATATTTCCAAAGCTGACATAAACTTCAGAGCAACAGTGGAAAGATGTGCATCATCCTTACTGATTTTTCCTCTACAGAATATGGGGCAGAATGAAAAACTGAAGTTTTAATTGCATTATTAGGGAAAAAAAACCTAAACTTTTCAAATGTGCGAATACTGAAGTCAAACCTGTAACTGAAAGAATAATACTAGTAAAGCACTAGCATGGCTAGTATTACTCTCTAGGGAAAATAGGAAATGTTACAAATACTTTATTTTAATGTATATATAACAGTGTATTCAGAACGTAGTAAAATACAAAAAAATCCTCACAAAAATAAAGACAGTAAGTTACAGAAACTACTGTTAATTGGAAATAATTGAACTTTAAAGATACTTTATCTTTCATTTTATGATACTACAGTAAAAAAGGCAATGTTCACAGGTCTGGAAAAACTACCTGCATCATCTTTCCTCCAGCTTCTAAAAGACTTCCTTAATTTGACAAATTTCAGAGTAGTCTGCATGATTTTATATGTGTGCATTTTTAGGTATTATAAATGTTTTAAGCTGTCTCATCAGGGTAGAGAAAGATTAGAAGGTGCTCCAAATAGCCTCTCTTCAGAACTTCATGTTGTAATGTTTACTCTGCTTAAGGTGAACTTAACTATGGAAGTGCTGAGTTACAGCTAAAATTAACCTGATGTTGAGCTACTGACCAAGTAAATAATACACAATGAATTACAAAAGGCAGTATCCAAAACTATAATTGGTTGATATTAATGGTAATTCTAAATTGTTAGTCAAAAGGGCATACTTTAACCAGATGTGGAAGTGGCCTCTTAAGCTTAAAGAAAATCTGAGCTCTCCTGGCATTTTCTAGTACAATTCTTTAATTGATTCCTAAAACCTATGAAAAACTATAGTAGGATAAATTGGAGATGATTTTTTCTCCTATCTTTAACCTTGAATTTTTCCGAGATACTCTACATTAAGTACTACAGTGCATTAAAATGTAGTTCTGTATACTAATCACTGACTTGATCAATTGTATCATTATTAGACAGAAAGACTTTACTGAGTTCTGACCCTTGTGTCCTGCACAGACCACTTGCTACCTCATTCGAAGGCAGACATGGCAGTGTGCGCTATTGGGTGAAAGCCGAATTGCATAGGCCTTGGTTTCTACCAGTAAAATTAAAGAAGGAATTTACAGTCTTTGAACATATAGATATCAACACTCCTTCATTACTGGTAAGAATTGACAGAATTATTCATTTTTTGTTTCTGGCATAAAAAAATAATGAAGTTTAGTAACTGAAACAATAGCCATATCTAATTTTACCTTATACATTACCTAATACTTATCTGATACTTAGTTACAGCCAATCTTCTAAGTATTACATTAGTTCTGCAACTCTGTAAGTACTGGCATTTTGAAAACTATGTATTCCTCTACTTGGAGTTGCTTTACTTTTAGGAAACATAAAATGTTTTTGTCAATTTAAATTAATACTAAATTGTTAAGTGTGAGTAAGAAGGAAAATTTCAAGAACTGGTCTTCTTTGATTCTGAATAAAGAACAGTGAAATTTAAAAGAATTAGTGTGACAGACTGCAAACTTAAAAATGCAAAGTAAATAATGTACTGGTGTGCATAATTCATAATTTTCATATGGATAGTTTTCTACCAATGGGGAGAAATCATCACAATGCTCTATAATCTTTTTCTGAAATGTCATTTCATTAAAATAATTTCAGTATCATAACTCTTTTTAATGAGGATTTTAATTCAATCAAGCTTCAAATTCCATTCCCCCCTACTCTTCTTCAAATTCACCCCCTATGGAGAGGGGAAAAAAATCTCAAAATCCATTGAAATAGGTTTCTTGTGTGTATGGGTGAAAAATCAGACTTGCGAGGGGATATTGGCCTTGCACAAATTCCATTAAAATCAAAAGACTCTCATTTGATTTTAATGGGCTTTGGACCAAGTCCTAAATCCTGGTATCTTGTAAAATAACAAAGTCTGTTTAATACAGATGAAACAGGCTCATTTTGAAACAGGAAATAGCAGGAGTCAAGGTTACAGTACTTTGCCTTAGTTACTGTTTCTGAAATACTATACTGCATAGAGATAGATGTTCTAGTGTACTGGTAAATTAAAAGCTCTTCAACAATATGGTGGGATATGTAGGCTATAAAGCCTTTCCTTAAGCTGTGCTAAATTTATTTATATATAAAAATTTGTTTTAAGTGTAACTGCAGTATGAAGTGTAACAAAAAAGCAGTGTTAATAAGTATGGAATTAGAATAAAGCTTATAGTTTGCACAGTGCAATTCGCTTGAGGTTTCTAAATAAAACTAGATACGCTTAACAAAATGCATAGAAAGTATATAATTGTTTTTGGTGGTTTTTTTTGTTTTGTTTTTTTTTGTTTGTGTTGATTAGAACAGATTAAAAGATTCATGGAGCACTCTATTAAATGGAAAATATTGTTCTTTTCTTGCAGTCACCCCAAGCAGGCACAAAAGAAAAAACGCTCTGTTGTTGGTTTTGTACCTCAGGCCCAATATCCTTAAGTGCCAAAATTGAAAGGAAGGGCTACACCCCAGGTACGTAACAGAAGTAATTATAGGAAATGTTTTTCCTTCCCTTTTAAAATGACAGTGTGTACTTAGCTGCTGTTATATAAAAGAAATACTTAAACAGTTCTTACCATTCTGGTTTGCATTCATCTGTCTTGCTATTTTAAACGACTGATTTTGTTAGCTTGCTCTGTCTCCATATTGTTAAAGGACATCTGCTTTTATTGTGCATTTTTCTGTTAGATTTACCTCATGGTGACCTTACTCCTGCTAGCATCCGTGGATGTTGTTCAAAGTGTGGAGCATTGCTAGCAGCATCCAGTGCCTTATTACAGTACACAGTATGTGGCAATTTGCTACAGTTGCCTTACAAATACATAGAAAAAGTGAAATTTTGCTTTGTTTCAGGTGAATCAATTCAGATCTTTGCTGAGATTGAGAACTGCTCTTCCCGTGTGGTGGTGCCAAAGGCAGCCATTTACCAAACACAGGCATTTTATGCCAAAGGAAAAATGAAGGAAGTCAAACAGCTTGTTGCCAGCCTGCGTGGGGAATCCTTGTCATCTGGCAAAACTGAAACCTGGAATGGCAAACAGTTGAAAATTCCACCTGTTTCTCCTTCAATCCTTGACTGTAGTATAATCCGTGTGGAATATTCACTGATGGTATGGGAATTGTTTCATTGGAGCATGAGTAGTTTCCATGATTCCTTGCAAATTGTTAACAAAGCATTGTGAACTGCTTACTAGTTACATAGCCTAGCATTAGGTGTCCAGACAAGAATTCTATAAGTAAATTCAGTTTATATCTTGCATGTTCTAAGGAAATGTATTATGAGTGTGTGGCATTTTCATGTGAGGACTTGTGTTAGGAATATAGAGCTGCCTTTGTCTTGCAGGGCTATTTCTCTCCATAGGGACATTGCCTCTGAAACGAACAAAATGAAATTTCAACCACTTGTGAAAAATTACATGGCTGGAGCTTTTAGTCTAATAATTAGGAAGTGCTCATACAAACCTATTTTTAATCTATACTTTTTTATTGTTCTTTAGGTATATGTGGATATTCCTGGCGCCATGGATTTATTCCTTAATTTACCACTGGTCATTGGCACCATTCCTCTACACCCGTTTGGTAGCAGAACATCAAGTGTAAGCAGCCAGTGTAGCATGAACATGAATTGGCTTGGTCTGACACTGCCTGAAAGACCAGAAGGTAACCTGAAAAAACAAGTCTGTTTCGATTTTTGTGTGCTTTATTCATTGCTGTCATGCAAACAGACACAAATTACATCCTTCATAATAAGGTCCATAGAAGGTCCTTTGTGGATGTTTCCTTGCTACCTGCTTGCTCTCTGTAGAAGAATGGAGTTCTCCTCTTTGCCTTCCTCTCTCAGGTGTACAAGCTGTGGAATCCAGCTGCTTGGAAGCTGGTACAAATGAAAGCACAGAATGCCATTGTATCTGGTCAGAATTAATTCTGCCTCCAGTATCCCAACTGTATCCTTGGTTGTAAGTCAGTGTAACCTGTCAGAGTAGCAGTTAGGGTGACATTTATCATCCTTAGTAGCCAAGACATTGTGAAAGGATAATGTAATCCATTTCAGTGGGAATCTTTTTTGTCAAAGGAGAGGCTCTGTAGCTTATTTTTCTTTTTGAATATAAACATCTGGGGGTTTTAATATACAAATACCAGACTGATGATGGAGTCCAGAGGAATGCAGTGTTCTGTCATTCCTGCCTGTAACAGAAATTCACTATTCTGAGTATGCTTTAAATTTGAAGGTGATAATTAGGCCACAATGAACAAAGGTCAGTCTGCTGCTGGATTTGAGCATAGTTGTAAAATAAACTGTAGCAACCTACCCTCTTTTTCATGTTCAATAACTGTGTAAAAATCATGGAAGTAATTTATCTAAATGCTGGTGCATTTTACAATATAAAAGTTTAATATTTGTCATATGTTTTGACATGCATAAGAACTTGTTGTTCAAACTGTGTGTGCCTTTTCCCTGCAGCACCTCCCAGCTATGCAGAAGTGGTTACGGAGGAGCAACGGCAGTCCAGCCTTGCACCCTTAGGTGTTTGTGATGACTTTGAGAGAGTGCTTCCAGGACCACTGTTTGCATACATCCAGGAGTTTCGTTTTCTGCCTCCACCCCTTTATTCAGAAGTAGGTACCTAAAAATGTAATTATGAATGCACTGTTTCTCTGAATTCTGTCATGTGGAATAAATGTAAGAAACTGTTTCTACTTTATGAAAACCAGGACAAATAAGCAAAAATATGAAAAGGGGAAAAGGTAACTTAGTTTTAGCAAAGTGCAGGCAAATTGCATCAAAAATTTTCCAGGATTCTTCACTATACTAATGCTTCATAGAGATTCTGAAATTGTTTTGCACTGTCTCGGCAACTCATTAAAGTTATATTGCATTATATATGGAATACATGACAATAGTGAATACCAATGTTTTGAGTCTATAGATGCACAACAAACTGCTTTTCACCACAACTCTCTAAAGTACTCTGTATTTTTAGTTCTTTTTATGTATTACTTTCAGAATTTCCATGCAGAGAAGATACAAAGGTGTTCTTTCTGGCTCAGGTTTCGCTAAATGCACAGTTCAAACATAAGTTAAGTTCTGTGAAAGTCACTCAATACCTGGGACAAAAGTTCAGTCTTCAAAACCTTCAAAAGCTATGTTCCTATTTTTCAGGGAAAAGCAGTGGTGTAGGACAAAATAGAGTAGTGTCCTTTGGCTAAATCTTGCCTGGATCCATGCACTCTTGATTGTTTCTTTTCCTCTTGAAGCACTTAACCTGCTAGTGAGTGAGTGAGTGGCATGTTTTTTGTGCCTCTTCTATAACATAAGCCTAGAATACAACTCTGGGGCTTTTCATTTTAGGTACTCTAAATATTTAGAATTAAACTTTTCTTTTGTTCAAAAAATGTCTTTTAAAAATAACTGACCAAACTATATATTGTCCATTTAAACTATACTTCCGATTGTATTTTGGAGATCTAAGTTAGAGACCATGAGCTTCACCTCCTTCCTTTTGTTGAAAGGAAGAGGAGGTAATGTGTGGTACACAAGAACTTCTGAAACATTTTATGGGTTTTCTTCAGGATTCATTATCAAAGTTTTATCTAATTTTTAGAGATACTTCAGTTACCTGAGTAACTTTTGGATTGAGAATACCATTTATCTCTGCCTGTCTTGGAGTTGAAAATTTTGGTGTTTGGATTGATTTATTTTCTAGCAATCGGTTCTAATAATACCTTGGGTTGTTGTGTTCTTTTCTCTTTTGTTTAGATTGATCCAAACCCAGATCAACCCACAGACGACAGACCATCTTGCCCTTCTCGTTGAAAGAATCCGTAGGAAGTTGACTTGACTTGGGTTTGGAATCATACCTGCCGTGTTGAAGGTTAAGGTATCATAGTGGAGACACACTTTCAAAGAAAGTGGGTTTACTCTTGCCTGTGTGGTGAATAAATGAAAACAACCTGTGATTATGCTTTGAAGCCTACAGTAACACTGTAGGACTGCTCCACATGCTTGAAGAACTGAACTTTCCCCCCTCCCTCTTAAATACTGGCACATACTAGGAGCAGCCTTACTAAGCTACAGTCATGTGTGTCCAAACACTCAAACCACATTAAGAGAGGTTTGGCTTCCTCTTACAATTTGGAAATTTGCACATGCTTATTGCTTACATTGTGCGGTTCAATGTCACTACAGCTTTTTCTCATTTATGCCGGACAGTTGTTACCCCTTTCTTATGTCTTGTGGTCCGCACAATAAGGAGCAAAGGAAAGCTTTGACAAAAAAGAAAGAAAGAAACAAAAAACCCAACAGCAACAAACTTTGACAAATGCACTGACTTTCCTTTTTTTTTTTTTTAATTTAATGTAGCCTGGACTTTACCTGCATATGCACATGCTCAGAATTGTCCTAGTAGGCTGATCATGTATCACCTCTTCAGCTTGGATCCTATTGTGGATTTATTTTACAAACATCAAATGCCTTCAAGCCAATCCTTCTTGCTGTATGTTTTGCAGCATACTGTAGTAGATAAGCAACAAGATATGGGGATAGGGTGGGAGGGTGAAGAGTTAATAGAAAGAAACTAATAGACTTTGTCAAGATTGTATACTTTCTTGATTTCTTTTAAGAATTTGTTGCCTTTCTACTATTATCGCAAAGCAGCATTTTGTTACAGACTGCCTAAAAATCACTTAATCTCAGGTGAACTCATCACTTGCCAAACTGTTGGAATGCTATTTGTTTTTTTACATTGCACTGTTGAGTTAGTTCTTTTTTTGTTTTGTGTTTGTGTTTTGTTTTTTGTTCTTTACTTGAGAGGGAGATCTGGAATAAGGACATACACAAAAGTTACCAAACCCTCTTCATTCCCATTTCTCTTTCTGCATTATAAAAAAAGATGTTCATGTGAAGCTCTAAAAAAAAAGGCATAAATTAAAGCAGCACCAGCAGATACCAGCTGTTCCTCAAATGACTATTAAAAGGAAGTGGTCATACACTGTCTAGGATTCACAGACAGATCAATATCTCAAGTGGTAGGGATAGGAAGGGAAAGTAAATTTATTTTTATATATAGCTGCTTAATCACCAAAAAGTCTATATGTGATGAGTTTAGTAAAAAGTATATTTCAAACTGCAGAAAAAGCTGCTTTTATGCTAAGAGCTCAGTTTGTACACTTTGTATTACCTTCAGGGTTTATGATACTGTACAAGATTAGAAGGATTATTAAAGTGAGAAAGATCTGTGTTACTAGCCATACTTAAATATGAGTTAGCTGGAAGTGCTTTGATAACTGCATCTTCTGTGACACTCTCAAGAGCTTTAAAACAAACAGAGCACTGAATTATACCATGTATTCATACATAATGCAAGAAACCAAATGGAAAAAGCATTTGCCCTTGAGTGTGCCCCAGGAAAAAGAGTGCAATGGAGCCATTGCCTGTGCTAACAAATACCAGTGCTTACATGCTAGAGATGTACAATGGAAGTCAACTTTTCTCTTCAGAAACTGCGGAACACAAATCACTGACAAAGGAACACCATTCTGGTCTTGACTATTTGAACAAATCAAGATCTAATCCATCAAATACCTGTCTCCTTGTGCAGTAAAAAAGCTCTGAAGAGAGTGGGAGAGAGGAGGCTGGTGTTTCTGCATGGTGCTCGTTTTTAAAAACTTTTGCCTTGTTTTTAAGGCTTCATAAATGCGACAAAATAGGCTTTTCCATAAGTGGCCTTTATGAGAACATGAAAGATCATTCATGTTTGAAAAATGACAACAGGGTGATAAAATATAAATGAGTCGCGTTTTAAGTGATTCAGTTAAAAGGCTTGGGCTTTGAGTGGGAATATTAGCAAGGAAGGAAATTGGATGATGTTACTAGGCCAATTTTGTGGATGTCCCTTCCCTCTACCCTCTCCAACCAGACAATTTTTAAAGCTGATGGGATCGTTGGTATAAAAGGGCATTTGGTGGTTTTACTTTTTTTTCCTTTTTAGTTCTTTTTACAGACTAGGGAACAATTCCTGATATATATAGCATTAAAGTACTTACCACAATACAACGGAAAATTGCATATGAGGCAGGATTGACCAAAATCATAGTAATTGAATTGGCATTACAGCCTTTGTAATTAGAATGAAAAATTGTATAAGCTTATCAAATAACGACTTCCATTTTAAATTACTGAGGCATTACTCTCCCACAAATATTGGTCAGTTCTCAGCATTATAAAACTTGAGGTTCACAGTTGAAACCCAGTATTTGACAGAGAATTCTGAATTAGGAAAAAAGTAAGTAAAATCCAAACATTAGAGAAACAAAGTGCAATATTAAATGTTTGCTTTATAGATTATATTCTATGGCTGTTTGTACTTTTTTTTTGTTGTTGTTTTTAGTTTTGGTGCTGAATATGTCCTTGTAGACTCTTGTTTTAAGAAAACAGTATGTGGAAAACAGTTTAATTTTTCCTATTGCTCTTCCTTGTGGAAAATAAACTTTTGTAAAAAAAAGGTTTTAAATGTTGTATCTACGTGTAAAATAAAAAACCACAAGTATTACATAATACAGGAACTTACTGCAGGAAAACATGTATTGCTTTCTCAAAAAATAGAGAAAAACTATTTCTAGAACTATACCGCTGAGTAGCACTGGAGTCTAGTTTTGGGATCCTGTCTCTTATTTACATCACTGAGCTCATGGGGCCAGGTCCCAGATGGGAAATGCCTTTTTAGGACTCTATCACATTACAGCTGCAGTGACCCTGGTTTGAGGTGTCTAGTCCTTTGCCTGAGGAGGTGACACAAATTCTGGGGGAATAGGAGGGAAAGGTCTAGTTTCAAAGGTCTAGTTTGCAGATGGAACTTTGACATGAAGTTTGACTTGGGGTGTAGAAGATGTCCTTTGCTGTTCCTTGGAAGTAAGGAGATGTGGAAATGTGTGCCTTGTGCAATGTTGTTGAGTCTCCCCAGTGTGCCAGCAGCATGGTGGTGCTGCAGTATGTCCTGTATGCTATGCACGGGCAAAATGGATTGTCATCGTCCTTCAGGATCAGCATGTCATTTGGCCTGTGAGAAGATCAGGGGCTTGAGTGGTAGGCCTGCCCTGTGCACCTCTGTTGGTGTTTGGGGTACTGGGCCATGATGCTCCCACAGTACCTTATCTTCACTTCAGGGATGCAGCTGCTAATGTGGGTGACACAAACATTGAGTCAACACCCTACATAATACAAACAATAAGACCTCCTGTCTAAATAGACCATTTCAGCTTAATTTTGAATTTGTTTTTGGCAAAGAATTCAGACAGAGTTAAGAGTTAATTCCCTCCTTATTAATAGCACTGTTAATAGTATTTGCCTAAGTTCAGGTTAAAACCAATAAGAAACATGAAGCTTGTCATTTTTTTAATCTGCTTGGAGATCTGCTACTGTGTATAACCTCTACTAGCAAAAAAGGACTGTGCAGCTTTCCCTAACTGCCCCACCAGTGGGCTGGGGAGGAAAGTCACAAGAGTCAAGTGAGAAGACTCATGAGTTGAGATAAAGACAGTTTAATAAAACAAAAGCCATAGACACAAAGCAAACCAAGGAATTCACTCCCTACAGAATTTCCAGTGGACAGGTTCAGCCATGTCCAGGCAAGCAGGACTCCATCATGCCTTAATGGTGACTTGAGAAGACAAGCTACATCACTCTGAATGTTGTCACACTTCCTTCTTCCCCCACCTCTATATGCTGAGCATGACACCATATGTCCTAGAATATCCCTGTGATCAACTAGGGATCAGCTGTCCCAGCTATATCCCCTCCCAACTCCTTATCCACCCCCAGCCCACTTGATGATGGGGTGATTCAAGAAGCAGGAAAGACCTAGATGCCTTGTGAGCTCTGCCAAGCAGTAACTAGAACATCTGTATTGTGAGTGCTGCTTTCTGTGCAAATCTAAACACATTCCCGTAATAGCTACTGTGACAGAAATTAACTATTCCAGTCAAAACCAAAACAAACTCCTTCATAGCTAAGTGACTGTATATATTTTTTTTAATACCTGCACAACCCTTCTAATACTATGTAACAGAGTAAGAATTTAAATGAGCAGCATTAAAGGGACACTCTGCTAGCAGTTCTGTGCAACATCTTGAAATCCTGTATTTTCAGAACAATACCTCTACCTAACAAACTTAGCTGTATTGTCAGTGTTATACATTTGGAAATTATCAAAGTTTTGTTATTTGAGACCTTGAGCATTTTTAAATGCAGATGTTTATTTCTTTATATAAATATTATAAATGTAAATACATATATATGTACAAAACCCTGTTACACTAGGATGTAAAACTAATGGCTCTTCCACCTCAGACATCCATTAAAGTGTACAGAACAGCAGCAAGTTACAGTTACTTAAGCACTTGAGGTTTGAGAGGCAATGCTGCAATATGGATCAAGATATTTTCTGGGAATTAGGTAGTTAAAACATGTACCTAGTACTTTTTAACCCCTTGCTAGATTTAAGCCTTCCCTTGTTTTACAGAAATGGACCACTACCTTGCTGTGATCTTCATCTACCTTACCTTTCCACAGTACAGCTACAAAGCACAAAGTCCAGCTACTGCAGTGACAAAGGGTCTCCAGAAGTAGCTTTTGAAGCTGGGCAGCAACACAGCAATGCTTTTTCACAGGAAAACATGTCTGCCTGGGCTGATGTTTCTGATCTGAACCAATTCCTACAACTAGGTACACAGCTATGGGCAACTATTGCAGAGAGACAAATGCCCAGCAGAGATTTTTCATAGGCTAGTACTGCAGGAAGACAGCTGTTCCTGGGGCTACAGAGGCCAGATGTCCCACATCTGTTGTGGATTTTGAATGGAGTCTCCCTTCAGAGATCCACAGACATGTTAAGAGTTACCAGCATTTGCACTGTATGACCATTCTTGTGGATTTTAGATCCTGGATTTTGATGTTATTAGTGAAAGTTACTTGCAAAGGTACATTGTCAAGCACATTCCACCTTGACCTCCAGATCATATCCTGGAAATAGCAGAAAAGTAACCTATATCTTCTCCCAGCAGTCATTCACTCCTGGAACTCCACCTAGATACAGCATGCTATTTCTAGAGCTGGATCTCCCTACCTAGTGGATGTTATGACAGAGCAGTAGCTTCTGAGTAGAGTCCAAGTGCTGCCATGAAATCCAAGTTGAACAGTGTACCTTTCACCTAGTATAGCTCCTAATGGGGGATTCAGAGTTCAGAAGGACACTGCCTGTTGAGTTTGCTTCAGGCACCCTGCCTGAAATGTTTGTAATACTTGGATGAAAGACAATTACCTGAATCAGAGAAGGGGAGAGTGCTAAATACAACATAAAATTTGAATTATTTAGATGTATTTTGAGGGGGGAGAGGAATGTACAATTAAAATATTAAAAAACACATCCAGAAAGTTACCCTGGCACTATGTGATAATTCTCCTGTGTTTTACACAGGAAAAACTCAACTGTCTCTCTAAGACAGTGCATTCCAACTACCATGAGCAGCTCCCTGCATGATCTTCTGCTGGAGCACTGAGGGGAATAACCAAGCACACATGTATTCCTCTTGCTCCCATATGTCACTACCAAGAGTCTATTGCCTTCCATCACGAGTCTTCCCAGGCTAAACCATGCCTTTGACTCACCAACTCTCCACCAAATGCTTTGTAACGGCGAGGCCACGGCCTGTTACCTGTTTATTGGTGTAGTAAATGTTATTTCTAAAATGAACTGATGAACATGATGCCATTCAATCTTTCTCAAAGGAGATATGATACTTTTTTTCAGCTAAATAGTAGGTTGGAGCATAGAAGGAGGGAAAAAAATATTTTAAAATCTGGTTATTATTTATCTGAAAACTAATGCAATTCACCAGAGCTAAAAGAGGCCTTGGTGTGATTGGACTCCCTTTAATTAAAACAAAACTCCCCACCACAGATGGTCAATATTCAAGGCAAAGCTGTCATTGTTGGCCATCAGCTAAAAAACATAATTTAAGAATACCTTCTGTAAAAGGTGTCAAGTATTCAGCAGGTAATGACTTCTGATAAATAGCTTTTTTTGTTATTTACACTCTTGCTTGGGGTGTCTACCCTAAGTCAGTTGAAGTCTGTTGAAACTAGTCCATTTCTTCTGTAACTAGCCCATTTTTCCTAGTTAATAATTCCAAGAAAATAGATCATGATAATGGCTGTAATTAAAAAAAAGTATTTCAGTATTAAATATGCAACATAAACAAAGAGAAGCCTGCAGCAATGTTTTACAGCTATATAATTATCTCCTATAAATTAAACTAAATGGTCCCCTTCCCTATCATTTAACAGGATAAGACAGGAAAGACAGTTTTATTGCTGGTCATTATTTTTTAGTCCATCAACACTGTTTATGGTGACAGAGTTGCACAGCTCTAAAGTAACATAGCAATTCTTCTGTTGTACCATGTAAAACTGACCTCCCAAACAAAATAAAGGAAGAAAACAGTACCTGGCCTGTGCAGAAGCAGAGCAACGTAAAATTAATTAAAATATAAAGCCACAAAACTTCTACTTTTTTTTTCTGATTTTACCTTCTTTTTCTCCTCATAGTTCAAAGTAATTCAAAGGAAGTAATAATCGTCTCTTAATCTTAATAAATTGTCTTAATTGCTGTCCTTTTCTTCCTGTATTTTATTCAAACTTTCTAATGCTTCAAAATATCCTACTTCTTTTCTGTGCATATAACTCATGCTACCATAAAGCCTCATATAAGCCTCTATTTCCTCAAAGAAAACCCATTTCATCCAGCTTTTTGACCCAAAATATCTTCTCAGGATAAGCTTGAAAATATACTATAGTCTTTCTCCCCCAGTCATATTTTATGGAGCAAAAACCCAGGAGTACTGACTGGATGGACTTTTGAATTCCTTGTATAAAACTGACTTTTTATACATGGTATGGTAGATAGTCAGCTGAACATGAGCCAGCAGTGTGCCCTGGTGGCCAAGAAGGCCAACGGCATCCTGGCCTCTATCAGGAATAGTGTGGCCAGCAGGAGCAGGGAGGTCATTCTTCTGCTGTACTCTGCGCTGGTGAGGCCGCACCTTGAGTGCTGTGTCCAGTTCTGGGCCCCTCAGTTTAAGCAGGACGTTGAGGTGCTTGAGCGTGTTCAGAGGAGGGCAACAAGGCTGGTGAGGGGCTTGGAACACAAGCCCTATGAGGAATGACTGAGGGAGCTGGGGTTGTTCAGCCTGGAGAAAAGGAGACTCAGAGGTGATCTTATCGCTCTCTTCAACTTCCTGAAGGGTAGTTGTAGTCAGGTGGGGGTTGACCTCTTTCACCAGGCAGCAACTGACAGAACAAGAGGACACAGTCTCAAGCTGCGTCAAGAGAAATATAGGTTGGATATTAGGAAAAAGTTTTTTACAGAAAGGGTGATAAAGTACTGGAATGGACTGCCTGGGGAGGTGGTGGAATCACTGTCCCTGGATGTGTTTAAAAAAAGACTGGATATTGCACTCGATTCCATGATCTGGTTGAGGTGCTAGGGCATGGGTTGGATTCGATGATCTTGAAGGTCTCTTCCAACTCATACGTTCTGTGAATTCTGAGTATGAACGACTAAAGAAGCAGTTGCAATATGGGAAATATTTAAGGTGTTTTAGCATTATTATAGTGAATTATCTCACAATGAATGCAAATTTACTTATCACTTGAAGGTGATTTTATCACAGGTTAAAAGCATTCAGAGGAACCACTAATATTAGAGTACATTGCAGTGAACCTCTATCTTTTTACCTGGGAGATAAGAGCTCCTACCTCTGTCTCACAATTACCCTTCCACCCCAAAAAAAAACCTAAAAAACCAAAGTACTACAAACCACAAACAAACTACTCTTTAAAAAGGTTTATAAACAGCATTTTCATGTAGCTGACATAGGGAAACTGCTCTAATGAAGGCTATAGTACCCTACACTTGTAGGGTACACTTATAGTTTTTTGCTTCCCATATGCAATTAGAAAGTAATTTTAAATTACATTAATTTATTTGGCATATATTTGGTACTCTTCTATGACTGCACGACTGAATACCAACTAGGTTTCTGGCACAACCAGAAGAAACAAGAAATATTACACTTCAGAGCATGGTTAGGGTTGAAACAGAGCACAAGCAGCATGTTTTATTTGCTACTGTGAAAGGCAAGCTCCTCTATGCTAAACCTTATTCTCTTGGCAGCTAGTTGATAAATAACAAAATACTCCAACAAATCATTCTTTTACGTTTGCTCAAAGTGAGCAGATCTGAAAGGGACAAAAAGTTGCTATTACTACAATTAAAGAGCAGTGCAGGGGGAAGGAAGAAGCCCAAATTTTGCAACTGGCGACTGGCCCCTCTATCCAGGGTGTCCAAGCAGCCACCAAGAAAGAAGCCAGACATCTTACCTCTGACGAACACATAGATATTTTTAGCTGTGTAGTGCAATCTGAAATTTTTAAGTGCATTGCAACAGGCAAGTCTCTTTCTGAAAGCAGTGAGAGGCCCTTCAGGAACCTCTGACAGGAAATTCCCCATCAACGTGCATCTACCTCCATCACCTGCGGGAGTCCACAGGGATGACATGCACAGCCCCAAATACAGGCAGACCTGGACAAAAAGGACTGTGGGTAAGAAACACCTTTGATTTATGTGATCCAGGGATCTGTTGACTGATTACACAAAACAGAACCTTGTCCGGTTCAGACAAGGACAGTTTAAACTTGAATGTGCCATTTTATTTTCCAGCTTTATAAGAAGATGTTTTTTTTCTGTAGCCCATAGATCTTTTTAAACATTGTGACATTTTAAAAAGGGGTTTCAAAATGCTGTTACTGGATTATTCTATGGGTCTCTGAATTGTACCCAGGAACTCAAACTAACACTTTTTTCCAGCCCTCTTGCAAGGCAAGTTGTTGACAGGAGGAGCAAGCACTCTTGTGACCTTTTAAAAGTTTCACATTCATAAATTGCAGCCCAGACCCCCAAGAAGCCTTCAGGCTAGTCTTGTTACAAGAAGACAAAGAGTGGAAAAAACCTAAGAGCAGTGGAGCATGCTGAAAACCAAAAGCTACTGGGACTTGTTAGTGGAAGCAGTGTATGCCATGGACCTAGCCAACACAATATAGCAAGAAAACTTGTTGTGGTGCCTCTACTTAATTTCCTCAGAGGCAACGGGTGCCATCTGTTTGCTTTAAGTTTAATCCTATGTCACTCAGCAACGTTTGAATGCTGTGGGTTAGCACAGAACACTCCACACTGAGCAATGCAAACATGGGCAACCACCTTAATAGGTGTGCTGTGGGAACACTGAGTCTCGTCAGCAGGATCCAAGCACCATCCTCTCTGAGCAGGGATAGCAAAAGTGCAGCCTCATCTTCAGCAAGGGCTGTCTGACTCTCAGGAGCAGCTGCAGGGAAAAATCACTCCCTTGGCTCCTGATCTAAAAGTCCCTTGGCTCCTGTCTCTAAAAGGTGCTGATGACAACAGGGTGTCCAGGGCGAGAAAAAGAGACCGTGTCACCGTGTTCCCAGTAAGGGTCAGATCTGTCCACACATGCATGGATTTTATATTCTTGGCTTCTCCTCCAGAATTCACAGCTGACACTAGTTATTTCTAGGAGTTGTTTCTCTCCAGAAGGAAAAAGCAAGGGTGGGGGAAGAAGATGGTTGCAATTATTTAAATAAATAGGATATAAGCAATTGGTCTTATTAAAGAAATATAAATAATAGGCTCAGCCTTTTGACATCTTGTGTACTTATATGGATTATGACAAGCTCAGTTCCAAACAATTAATTTCATGAACGTACAATTTGATTCTACATGATAGTATGTATACCTAACTTGTTTTCTTTTTTTCTTTTTTTTTGAGGGGATTGTATTGCATAAACACAGTATATAGAAAAGGCAAAAAATATCATCAAAAGTAGGATTTGTGGCTCACTGGCAATGTTTACTGAGTTAAAAGGAAGAAATTTCTTCCATTCTGTCGATTTCCTTGTAGTTCACAGATTATAATTGCTTTTGTCTCTAACTGAGTTCATCTAGCTCTGATTCATGACTGCTGCATTACTAAACCAGCAGAAAAAGAAATGTTCAGCCTTCCCAGTCACCTTCCTTTTATGGATAAAAACAAATAGAGGAGTACTTATTTCAATCCACACAAGATCAACACAAACAAAGACAAGCAGAAAAAGACAGTTCTGAGGGAATGACTGGACACAGATCTATGAGGAACATTGTGTGTTCCCCTGCACCAACATCTAAACAGTCACTGGCAACTTGCCTAGATATTTTGTACATTACATGTCTGTCAAATAAATCAAAGATCCAGATGTAGAATCTGGCAATGATGACATTCTGCTGGTGTCTTTCAACAAGTCAGCTTGTGATTAGGATACAGAGAAGCATAAATATAATGGTTTTTAATCAGGTATGTTTTTTCAGGCATAATTTTATTATCAGAAAATTGACATATATTTCCCTCAGTTCATCAAAACAGTACTTCAAAACAGTGCTTCAAAAACTTATTTTCTTTTAATTCTTTTTAGAGGAAAGGTTCTAAGGAGAAACATCACTCTTAAATCTTGGAGAACATTCATTCAGTTGTGGCATCAGCCTTCCCAATATCACTTCCATAGAATAATGAGGAGGAAATTGCAAAAAGTTTTATATGAATGCAGGTTATGAAGTTTAAATTCTTACTTCTGAAGTGAAAGGAATGAAGCATCCTATATGGTAGGTACACTGTAAAAATTAAGGGACACAGCTTATCTCATGCAACTTACTAAAGATAAATTATATGGGTGTGTTCTTGTTTTTCGCTTCTTAATTGCTTTATCCCAAATCTTAGAGTTCTGCAACCAAAACTGCAGAATGCTCTATTGGTCTTGCATCTTCACAGATCCAGCATGGTACAACTAGTGCACTCACAACTGCTCTGCATGTCTAATAGATGGCAGGCTGACAGCACACTGGTTATATCATTGAGCCCACAGATCAATTTTGCAGAGACTGGGACTGGTTCAGAGGAGCTTCTCTAATTCATTAGTAACATATTAGGTAATATTAAGAGAATTTTTTTTTTAGAGCAAAACATACTTTGCAATTACTGAAAAATATACTACATGCAGTTTTGTCCGATAACTCCCTGTGTTCCAGAAAGCTGAAAGTCTTACCAGACAGCCTGTGCTCAGTTTTCTGACACCCACATCATCTCCTAATAGACACTGCTCTAATTTCCATTGCTCTCTAAAGCAACTGATGCTCTCACCAATGAGCTATTTGTCCTGTCACTCTGGAAGGGCACCAGTGATGTCCACCACCCCCAGCTTAGCACTCAGATAGAGAAAAATAGGTCATTTAATGCAGCTAAGGCATAGGCAACACTGGATTGCTGCTTTGAAAATGTGTTTTTCCTGCAAGCCTCAGACACTGCTGTGCACAGAAACACTCTTCCTGTTTACTTAAGAGGAGGCTGCTGAAGCAAGGAAAGCAAGTCTCCTGTATGCCCTGTGTTCATGTAACCTGTTTTCTCAAAGTACTGCAATTTCCTGTTGAGTTACCTAGAACAGTGGTCATTGAACAGATGACAACTGAATCTTACAATGTGCAAGGACATTGTTATGTTTCTAATGCAATGTTTTGCTGCCTTTCTCTTTGGAGCCATGAGTGGAGTGTGTACAGTCCATTTATGAAAGAAAGACGTTCCAGAGCTCCATCCTAATACCTCTTAATGCCTGCATGAGGAAAGTTTAGCTATGGTTAACTCTTACAACATATATGACTTCACCTTTTTGACTTAACAAAAACTATAGTTGTAGTCTTCCATTGAGTAGGGACACACTGGTGCCCATCTTTTCCTTTGATTCCTTCTTGGATTTTTTTCTTTGATTCCTTCCTTCTTCCCTCTTCTTAGAGAAGAAATCTTAAGAACTAAGTAATATTCATGATATTCATTGGAAACCCACTTTTCAAGAAAAAAAAATGCCTAAGAAAGTCTCTCTTACTGAGAGTATTCCATGTGCATTGGACACAAATAGAGACAAGCTAGAACTCAAAATCTATAATTTGCTGTCTGAGTTTGCTCCAGTTGACCAGTGTCTTTGAAGAGTATATTTATAAGCAACACTTATAGCTCGATGCGGTTTAAATGTCATTATCTAATCTAACTGCTGCAGCCATAAACTACCTCAAACAGCTACCAAAAATTTCACTTTATAATTTCTACTAAGCATACATTTTTGCTTGTGAATCCAGAGTATTTCTTCTGCCATGACAGTCTTAGCATGCAGCAGACTTAGTATTTGAAAACCATCTTGGTGATCTCATTTTTCTCTTCATAATATATTAAGAAATTTGAAGAACACTTTCTCACCTTTACCTTCTCTACTTTTTTCACTATGATCTCAGTAGTCTTCAGACTTCCAAAGCTGTGCAAGCTTTTAATAGAAATATATTCCACATACTTTCCATCTCCCACATCTTATAACATGACCATAAAGTGTTAAGAAAAGCCTCAGATGGTTCTGGATTTGAATGAGCTTTCATGTGAATGAAACACACAAAGAGCACTTGGGAAGGGATTCTTTGCTAGCGAGAGCTACTCAATTATTTCCTTCAATATGGTTTTTCAAGTCCTTGTGCTTCCTTTTAAATAATGGAAGACCAGGCAATTGCTATAATCAGGAACACATTCCAGCTATTCTAGCCTAAAATACTATGTTAAGTAACATGACAGGAAGGAAATTAAGATTTCATTTTAAGATGGTTTTCAAGCAAATAAAAAAAGACACCAGCAATCTATTTTCCATATTTAAAATGCTTTGGTTCTTCTACCATTTATGAATATTAAAAACAATCCTCTGATGGCTTAAAACTAGAACTTATTTCTTTACAAAATAAATTTGTTCTACACTTTATTTTATGTAGAGGTATATTTTTAAAATATCCATTGAAGTTAGCCTGGTAGAACACAGATTTTAGAAGTCAGATTAAAAAATTGCATGTTAAGCTTCCTAATTTCCTGGGTTTATATATTTACACATCACTTGGATAAACACTGAAAACAGAATCAATGGATTAATCTATTATTGCAGAGGTTCTTATACTTATTGACCATTTCAACTTCTTTGGTATGTGTAAAGGAAATTTTGGAGGTAAACTTGACAGATTCACATTTTCCTTTATTTTATTCTGTGCTTTCTAATGGTATGGCCAGTATTGGTAATTTTTGCTTAATAAATTGCAAAGCAAATCTGCACATATATTTTCTCACTTCTTTTCCCTTTACAAACCATATGTTTGAAAAGTTTCTAAAAGCTACATTATTAAATTAATAGTTTTTTACATTGGAAAACAAAAAGATGCATTAAAATAATAGGCCTTGTAAATGGCACAAGCCTATTTTTGTTTTATGTATTATTCTGTCTGGGAAAATGCTTGGACTGTGGGAGCAGGAACACAGCTGGTGTGTGCATACCAGAACACACAATTGCTGCTGGAGTGAAACTATTGTGTTTATTGTTAAAGACTGGGACAATGCCAGGACATCTCCAGATCAAAATCCTTGCAAAACTTGCTATGGCAGGAGCTTCCCTGCAGCCCGGGCCCAGCTCTCCAGCTATTCTGACAAGTTTTGTTCCTAGCCTGCTGTAAACGAGAAATCAGAGTAGAGAAGCCACGAAAGAAGTACAAAAACCCCTTCTAAACGTGTTGTGTAATGAGCTTGAACAGAGGGCTTACTGCACAGAAGCTGAGTCGTATTTCTGTAACCAATGCTAGGTTTCCCTTCCCCAGCCCACTTCCCCACCTTATTATTATGATTGTCTATATAATAATAATAATAATAATAATAATAATAATAATAATAATAATAATAATAATATATTACATTTTTTGTTTTTCTGATTCTTCTTGTGTCAGCCCTGACATATCCCTTCACTGCCTGGGTGATTGAGAGCAGCTGTTTATAGCAATCATCTTGATATCACATAAGACTGAACTTCCCACCCCTTCTCAGAAACACCAGCACAGAGCAACAACATTTTAAAAACTTGACAATGTCATTGCCCTTTCATGGACTGTATTATTTTTTAAGGAGAAGCAGCAGGACAAACTAAATGTGACTGCAACAGGACACTGTACAAGCACAGGGCAAATAATTCATTATCATACCCTCTTGAGCCTTCAAAAATGATAAGACTGGTCTTATTCTTAACTTGCAGTTGGTGAGGAAGTGATGCACCCCAAACTCATTCTGCTGCCTGCAAGAGAAATCAGAAATAGTTAGTTGCTGTAACTCTTAGCAGTCTGCCAGGCAAATAGGTCAGTGCTCCAGACATGATTGGGCTGCTGATGGGAGTAGGGTGCCAGGCTGGACTTTACTGCTTAAACAAGCACAGCAGAAGATACAACTTCTCGTCTGGAAGACAGGTGTGGGGATTTTGTGTCTTAGGTATAATCACATAAAACAGATACACCTTGTGTAATCCATACTTTACTAAAAAAGAGTTAAAAGTTAGTTGAAACAAAAAAAGAAAAAAAAACACAAATTAAATTAAAATCCAAAACCGACCAACCAGACAAAAGAACCCAAACTTGAAAAACAAAATATATAAAGTCCTAATTTAAATTACTATCTTTATATCAGAGCACAGAACAGTATTCTGAGATTTGATTTTTGATTACATTCATATCTGAACACTAAAGACCTCTTTCCTCAAGTCAATTGATAACAAGAAAATCTCCATTGAAAGAAAAATAAATAAACAGCTAATAAATACATTATTGAGGAAGATTTTAAAGCATAACTGGAATAAACTCTGATATCATAAGCCTGATATTAACACTAATAGAGACATGAATATACTTCACCTTCAAACTTATTTCTTTTGAGAAAATCCTCTTCTAGTAGTTTTCTTTTTGAATGGCTAGGGTTGACAATACTGGTTTTTTAAATGAGAAAATAAAAAAGCTGGCCTTTTCTTGTTTTTTTTAGATTATATTTTGTCACCTTTTATTTTAATCATAATTTCCAAATAAAATAAAAAATTAATTATATTTTCCACCAGAGTTGATTTTCTTAGAAAATAGTAGCAAGTGGCAATTAATATTTGCTTGTTTTGCCTTTCCTGTCTATATCTAAGCCAGTTTTCCCTTTCAACTGCCCCTAAACCTGACCTTGCTCATTTTATGCAGAAAATAGCAGAGGTGGTCTTCAGCTTGAGTCCTTAGCAATACCAACAGAGTTTTAATTAGTAGAAATAAAAATTGTCAATCTCCATTCCAAATTGCTTTGATGAGTCATTAGCATTCTTCACTGATTTACAAAGTTCACTGATGATTTACAAATACCTGGGGACAATGCCACTATAGCTGCCCAGAGCTGGGTTATCCACCAGCTATTTCTTTCTGATGAGGCCTAATTTATTCCTAAGACAAGTCTTCCTGCCTGTGACAAACTAAAATATCGGTAAGATTTTTGTCCTGCCTAGCACTCCTACCAGTTTTTATCTGACAATGTCAGACAGTTTTTATGTAACAGCTCTCCTTGCCTTCCTTGCTGCTCTAACCCTTGTGTTGCACCACTGCATGGTGAAAAAAAACAACAAATCACATAACTCAATGTTTAATGAAGAACGGTGTGAAGGATAAAGAGGACCAATAGAATGCACCAGACAAGTCTTCAACTCCATGATGGTGGAGGCAGCTGTGTGTTAACCCTGTCCCAGGGTCTCCTACTAGGAGTTAATTCCTCTTTCTCTATCAAGTGCTGCCCAAGGGTGCGATTTCATCATGTGCTTTCTAGTATTTCCAGAAAAGCTCCAGTCCCTGGAGTGAGGCAACGTGACTCCCACAGTAGTTTTGGAGTTTGGAGTCTGCAGTAACTTTCTAACCACCTTGTTTTGTGAGAAAAGCTTGAATCCTAGAAGGTAAAAAAACTCAAGTTCCAAAGAAAGGACAAAAAAATATTATCAGCTACACTCTGAACTGTGTTTGGAATCTTACCAAAATTGTGCTTAGCTCATTGCTTTCCAAGAAACTCATGTCCTGTGCAGTGTCAGCAAGTACATTCTGATCTTTCTTTTTGACATACATGTTCCTGGCTCTGCCCTATCCCAGTCCAGCAAGACCATGTTCTTGTATAAATTCAGGAGAGGCAGCTGGGAGAAAAAAATTTACCCCATCATGAGTTCATCATTAAGGCTATGCAACTGGCCTAGAATATTAAATTAATACTATTAGTTGTCATTAATTTTCTCAGATGATGGACAAAAATAGTGTAGCATATGCTTGGTCTTACCTTCATACGTTAATGAACCTCTAACTCCACTTCTAGAAATAAAAATGGGGAAATAAATACACTTGCCACTTCCAAAACTCCCAGTTTATCAGCATTTTCTCTTGGATATTCACAACAAATGTTATCTTTCATCCTTCTGATTGTCTTTGCTTATGTCATAAATAACCTTGCAAGCATAAAATTCCTTATCTCTTAGGTAAATAAATCTTAGCCTATTTTATAACTTCACAGAATAATTTTTCTTTTAAAGGTAAAACAAATGCAAAATCAGACATTCATTTATTTAAAAGTATCTGTAGATTCATAATTTCATACCCCCTCTTTTCCCTCTCTTTTTTGCGAAGCAAACCAAAAATACTAAGGGTGCTCATTGTCAGCAACTGCAGCATGGTTTCTGATGTGCATGTTGGTGTTCCTTTCTCCCCATCATATTCTGAACCATATAGAGAAGGAAAATATGTTTGCAACATAAGATCAATGTGCAGTCAAAGAACAAAGAAAAGGTGTGGGGAAAACATCACCATTAACTCATTTTGGATCTGTTCTCCTGGTAAGCGAAGACATGATGAGGAGTTCAGAGAGCTGAGCATGAAACACTGCAGGTGAGGAGATGCAGAGCAGAAGGCAGAAATTATGGGACAGGGACAGAAATGAGTCTTCCAACTCTTTTCCTTTGTCTTCTTATGTATTACCTTGTGAGCAGACAACATGTCTTCAGTTTTCGTGTCCCTCTGTTCATGAAAGCCCTCATGAAGATACTCAGTATGAAAATAAAAATAGTTCAGAATAAAATCTGAACTACTGCATCAGGATTTGGCCCTAGCTCTTAAGATGGCAATTAAAAAGAACATGTCATTACCACCCAAAGAATCTGTCAGTACCATCCTGGTATTGGGATTACAAACTACACAATTAATTATCCCAATACACAAATGAGGAAGTAAAATAGCCATAAGCCAGTTAACGTCTGCATTACTCAGCAAAAGGGAAAGAATTGGAAATTGAAGAAACAATATAGCAAAAGGGGAGGAGGAAGTTTTCTTTAACTTGAAGGAAAGTAGGTAAGATAGTTATCTGCAGCGATTTACTGTGTAAAAAGCTTCAGATAATAAGTTTTAAAAATATGGGGTGTACAGTCTAAAAACAGAGAGAAACTCGAGGGAAAAAAATCAGACAAGAAAGGTCTTCAGTTTATGTTTAAAAACAGCCACTCAATGGCTAACAAGCAGCTCATATTACAGAAAATTCATACACAAGAGAAAAAGGTTTCAAAATGTGTGATATGTAAAACCTACACTCTAATAGCAATTTTACATTACATGGACTCATACATGCTGCAGAATGTGTTGTAGTTACTTCCCAAAGATGCTGAGACGGTGAAGAAAACTTAAAGGGCTTTAAAAAAAATTACTGTATCATTCATTCCCAAAAGACTCATACAAACAGAAATTGAGAAATCCTAAAATAAGGAAATCTGAATCTTATTATTTGCTGATGTATATACTACAGCTAATAAAAAGTCTGGAACAGCATTTCATTTCATCTTAGCTAGCACATCCTTAGGTTACAAAAATCTAATTACTATCACTATCACAAATCTTCAATCAGCAACTTTTCCAGCTGAAGAATGATTCCTATATTACCATAAAATAATTAATTCTTCATTATCTCTCACTTTCACCTAGACTCTCACAGATTAAGAAATGTACAAAATATAAACAAGGGAAATTCCCTGTAACTCAAAAACTTCCCAAAACTTTCAAAAAAGCCCTTTACATAGCCAATGTCTTAAATAAGGAATAAGAAATTCCATAATGTATATCAGGGATGGATAGGAAAATGAAAGACATGGAGGAAAAGCCCCACAAAATATCCCTGATTATTGCTGGGTTAGGCTCATGGTGTGACCTTATCCTCCCTCAGAAAACAGCTTTGGATTTTAGGAATTTGGACATTCATCTGCAAACCTTGAGAGGTCATTTCATTTCCCTTAAAATAAACTTCATCGTAAGTCAATTATTTCCTTTCTATAATAGCCAACATGAATGACAAAAAAGACCAATTCTACCTGCAGACTTCCTAATACTGTTTGAGGTCATGACACACCTTAAAATGGGAGAATACAAAGTTAGGATACAAGGACAGCACTAAACATAGTCACACAGTTTTGTGACAAGCAGTCTGTTCCACCCTTGGCATCTACTATGATTCAGTTGTTACTCAGAAGGGAGAGAGCATCTAGTGAACGAATCATCAGGCTATATCCTTGTAGCAATTTTGTTTTCTCTAGTGGTATTCCTAGGACTAATGAAAAGTCTCAACCTCTGCAAGTCAGAAGGATCCAGAGGGACACACTGCCAGAAGCAAATGAGTAAAGGGATGAAAAGAACAAGGCCATAATGATACCATTTACATTTCCCAGCCTTGACTATATGTAATCAGACATCATCACACAACCTAAGTCATCACACAGCAGTCAATGTGGTTATTAATGGCAATAAATTTTGTTTAATAGAAACAGAATATTTTCTAAAGACATCTTTAGAAATAGAAAAATATGTTGGCTACATGAGTTTCTCATGTAGAAGGTTCCTGTTTTCTTTCAGTTATTCAGTTCACTTTTCTCTCAATGTAGAGAATTAAAACATAGCTGAATGCATTTGAAAGACATATTAAAAATAACACAACTTTAGTCCACTCATAATTTCAGTTGCACTGTCAATCTATACACAGCATTTTGAAAGAGCTATCATGATCAGATCCTTTCACCTCATTAATGGAAAATTATTTCTCGAAGCCAGAAAAAAAATGACATGTCCACGATTTTCAAATTACAAGACATATGCTGAAGGTCTAAGGTGTGCAAGCATGCCTTATTTTCTTTTACAGATTTAAGACTGGAGGTCCCAGAAAAGAGGAAAGTTTTTGCTTTCCTCATCCCAAATAATTTCAACTGTTAAAAAAAAAAAAAAAAGGAGGAAAAATACACACATGAAAAGCTGCATGTTCACATAAAAGTATGGTAAGTTCTAAGTCAGTCACGTTAAAACTTTATGGATTTTTTTTGTCCTTGAATTCATGTTACAGATAAAATTAAGCATGTAACCTTTGCAGCACGTAACCTCAGTTAGCCAGCCTTTTCAAACCTATCACAGTCTCAGGAGAAGATCTGCTAGTTCCTGTGTTCAGTCAGATCTGCTTTGAAGTTAAATGACAAACTGCAATCATTTTCTAAAGACAACAAAAGATAAAACATTGGCGAAAATATTCTGGTAGTCCAGAAGTATACCTTTTCACAACCAAATTAAACAACACTATTTTTATATGGTATCAGCATGAGCAGATGATTTTCTAGAAGAATAGATTTCATAATAAAGTTATTACAACTCTTCCTTTTATAGTGCAGCATGGTATATGCCTGTCAATCAAGCAAATGCAAATACTTTTCTTTAAAAGAGTTTTGGATGCACATATCTATACAGACATATATACACAAATAATATATACATAAAAATATAAGAAGAAATATATACTACACATGCATATATATGTCTCTGCATTTAAACAAAACCTAGAAAAGTGCGTTTTATGTAATATTCCATTTTATATCAGAAATAGTGGCAAATGTTATGTGCACTTAGAGAATTAAGAACTTCTTCATGGTAAGAGTTATCGGCAAGATGTCTGTTGTTCAACATACTCATAAACAATTTAGATAAAAGGCTACTTGGAAGAGTCAGAATAATGCCAATTACGAAGTCCTATGGTAGGGTCTCTTTGAATTACACACACTGAATGACAAAATGCCACATGAAATTCAATATGATAAATGCACCTCTGATACTCAGAAAGTTATCCCTATTTCACACACTAAGCCATCTATATATATCTTCTTCTTATGCTTCTGGGTAGATTTCCAAAGACTCCAGGTAAGACCCTGGCCAGTGGAATCTCCAGATGTGTTGAAATGTGGGAGCATTTGGGGGTTTTCCAACATGGGAAGCATATGGGGACCATAAAGAGGATGTCTTTTTACAAGACATAAGAGACATTACAAGACATACATATTTAAAGTCATTAATGATAATTACTTTCTTAAGCATCCTGTGATTATTTATGATCACTTGTGCACTCCCTTCACATCCCTGATATTTAATGGTTAATAATTTTTTCCATTCTTAGACTCTTTCTAAAATGTCAGCTTTCTCACACTCATGATAATATCTTCAGATGTTATGAAACCTCCTGAGGCTGAGAGAAAAGCCAATGATGCAACCTCCCTCTGTCAAATGAGATTTCACAATTTGTTCTTCAGTGTTCACTTTGACTTCAAAAAATATATACTACCTATTTCTACATCCATATTAAGTGGAACGTAGCATTACTGAGAACTTAGTTACAAAGCCTAAGGAAATATTCTCTGAAGGGTGAAGAATTTTGTTGAGCCTCTGCCAGCTGCTCTGCATTTTCTTTCATCCTGTGTTTATCGTTGGTAGAGATATTAATTCAAACACTCAAACAATCAGTACTGCAATTTCTAGCCCACAGAAGAGTAACAGCCCACTGATTCTAAACTCATTCCTCTGCTGTCCTGGTGAGGACAATAAACCCAAAATACACTAGGGAGAGAGTGCAGAGGGTGTGTCCTGGTTTAGGGCAAATTTGGGAGGAAATTCCAAAAGGGTCCTTCCAGGAAGCAGATTCAAGACCCTCCCCCTACTGGTTCAGGTAAATATTTCCTTGGAGAAAAATGGAAAAAACTGTTTATTTAACAAGTAAAGTATTCACAAGCATAAAAAATTAATATCATTAAACAACAAAAGCTATTGCTGTTCTGCAAATATGGAAAACTCTGAAAGTCCTTTTTTGGGCTGCAAATCAGCTCACTCAGTCTCTTATCAGTCCCTGCTGTGCTAGAAATGCCGTGTCCCAGGCCCCAGTGGGCCACAGGTGTGAGCTCCTTGTGTTTTTCTGGGTGTTCAGCCCAGAGCAGGTTTGAACAGTTCCAAGAAAAAGAAAAACCACAGCCCAGGGAACTTCTCTGCCTCAGCTAGCTAAAACCTAAGCAAAGGAGAGCACTGTCCTGCTGTCTGTCCATGCTGCAGACAGCACAGTCCAGGAGCAGGAATGTGGACGAGTGTAGTGTCTGAAAACAAACTGCACGCTTCTTTCTCCCCACTTCACTCTCATATCCAGTCTTAAAGGTGCAAAACTTAATATCCGTCATAAACAGAACAGACGATTGGGGATACAAGCATCATACAGTCAACCTAAGATAAGGTGTCACTTGCAAAGAAGAAAACAATTATCATCTTTCTCCAGCTCTCAATCTGTGCACATACACAAATAAAAATGGAATGTTAACCCATCCAAAGCTAGGCACTAAACACTACATAGTACCAATTTAATCAGACTTTCATCCTATTTTGTCAGTAGGTTTCTCCTCTTTGTCATCCTTTTGTAATTTATTTTAAAGCCAAAATACCTGGAGAAGACAGTGGATTTATGACTGAGTAGTAACTGATATAGAGCACCCAGAGCTGAAGGAAATTTCCCTCCTTGTCCCTGAAAGAGGATGGCTGCATTCCAAGGATATGGCATGCATCATGGTTGCAATACCTACCCACAGATCCTTTGCTGGTTTCTAAGTGGAATTACCATAGTTATGCACACTCAAACAAGAAACCCTGAGCTCTCACAAAATAAAAAAAGCTATAACCACACATGCCACTTCCTAGGCCAAAATTTTGTGATGATGTCATGAAGCTGTGATATAAAATATTATTAAAGCTATACTCTCCAGAAGAGAGTGGTTCATCAAGGATGAAGAATGTGCGAATATTTATGCTGATTAATTAACACTTGAATGGTCACTGAATGTTCTGTTTTAATGATGCCCCTCCTAAAAGTTAGGTATTTTGCCAGCTATTTCATCTAAGACCTGCTGTATTTATTGGTCTCAATGGACTGTTCAGACTCTCAAAAAAACTACTTTTTTCTCACAGTGGTATAAAGACATTAGGAAAATTTTCAGCCTAAGATAACTTATCTATGTAGCTACCAGTTCAACCAAGAAACCAAAGATAATTCTGTTGGGGAGGCATTTTTTCCTACTGCTTTCATTATTCCCTGGTCTTAAAGCTATGATCCTTACAAAAAAATAAAAAGATACCAAGATTAAGATTACTCAGTTTAAAGGGGGTCACTAATACAATTGGTATTTCAAAAGAGAAGGTCTCTGGTAATGAAATATAAATAGTCATAGAAATATTAATAATATAGCTTGGAAAGGGCCTCTGCAGGTCCCAAGTCAAATTCTGTTCTCCCTTAGTCACTATTGCAGACCTACATGAGTACTTTTCCCCGTTTATACAGCCTTTGATAGCTGCTCCTTTGGTCTGTAGCCACCCCTTAGTATTGCCAGTAACAAACATCCCATTAACTTCTCCAAAAGCAAGACTGGGTTATGAAAACAAGCTTCCATGATATATCTGTACCTGATTTACCTATTAATGTAAGATCCAAACCAAAGGCCGAAACATTGAATTTTTACTTAAAGATTCATATTATAGTGTTTTATTTCATCAATAGAAACCATGAATATTGCAAGAAATGTTCTTGTTTCATAACATGGAGTTTTCAGTGATAAAGAAGCTATTGTGCAAAAAGAAAGACCTTGTACATATCATGGCATAGACTGGGAATCTAATTTGATAGGCAGTCCAATTACTGAGTTTGGTCTCCTGCAGTGAATTTACATTTGACGTCCCTAGAGTAAGGACATTAACAAGTGTTCAAGCTCTCTTATTTGCCTAGTAATTTCTTTCTTATAAATTTAGAAATGTTATGGTTGAAGTACAGTTTGCATTAGATACAGACCAAAAGAAATAGATTTTGCAAAGTAAAAGACTTGTGGACCTGTAGGTGCTTATTCAAAATTTCTGTATAATAAGCAAACATCACTGTATAGAAGGCCCTATATCTTAACCCATCATTCTTCAGACTGAAGGTAACACTTTTCCTTACTTCTGTAAAATTTGGTTCCTTAATTTCCAACTCTGTACAAGTCAAGGCCCTACGAATTCTGCACTCAGCTCACAGAAGGCACCAGAGGATTTTGAATGATGTTTAATTCATGCTAGAAGTTACTTTTTTCTTGGTAACTCATTCAATGCAGCCCACCCAAAACCCAGATGGTAACAGATTTCAATTACTGTTGACATAAATTGGATATGAAACAGATGTGGAAAGTCTAATGTAAATGGGATGTAATGTAAACTGGGTTGCCTGAAATAGAGTTCAGTATTTACTATAGGATGTATTCTTTAGTAGCAAAGTTTTCCTGTTACACTCCCAACATTATTACAAATTCTTACTCATGGAATATAAAGAAATCATCTCTATATTAGTTTTAAGATACTATATGTCTCTCATTTCTGCTTGATCCTATTCAGCTAGCTCAGCATTTCAATTACAATGAATTTTGAGTTTTTCTTTATGTTTAATCAGGGTTTCTCTTGTTTCTGAGTTGATTTGCCACTTCTTTGTCAGCAGGAGTTTGTAATGTTTCCCTCTCCCATAATCCTGTCAATTACTCCAGCCCTTGCATTTACTACGTGATGTCAAGGAAATCTCATAGGGCTGCAAGGTTCAACTTTTGTCTTGCTGTGTATCTATTTTCAGCAGTAGTGCACATCTTTTTACCTCTCTGTTTCCAAAGAAGATCCTAAATGTTTTCCTAAATTTGTCCTAGATGACAACACAGAGTTGCACATACCAGGTACAATGAGGCTATATCTACAACTTCAGCATACAAATTAATTCACTTTATATCAAAAAGAATATTAACTTCATTGTGTTTCCATTCCAAGTTTCTCTGCCAAACACATTTCCAAAATAATTGCAGCCATTATAATTTTCCAGGGGAAATAAATGCACTATAGCAAAATATTGCATGAAAATTCACAGCAGTTTGCCAACAAATTCATTTTTAGTTATCTTTCAGTTCCTTAGTTTGCGCTTACTTAAACACAGTCATAACTAGAAAAAAACAAACAGAACAAAACAAAACCAAGAACAACTGGTCAGAAACCATCTGATTTCCAGCTTTTCAGAGTTTGAGGGTTTTGTATTTTTGGAGTTTTTGCTTGTTCAAAGCTCTGTGTCTATAGACAGCTTGTTCTCTCCTTGGACCCTTTGTCTTGTTCCACTCAGCCCCCTGACCCTTAAGGATCAAGATGCTTTCAGATCTGCAGCATCTTCTCCCAGCTGAGAAAATTTTCTTCTCCAGGTCAGCTTCCCGGTGTTGATGACTGAGCTTGCAAGGTCTTGTTCTCAGCCTTGAGATATTGCTCGTTTTGACTGTTACACAACAGCATGTGAATGTCACATGTACTCAATCAGTTTTGATATTTCAAGGAAAATAGAACAGCAAAACTCTACTGCTACCATTGGGGAAAACAGAAACACAGAAGGGTGGAGGGTTTACTAGAATGTGGTCATCAAAACTTCAAACTTTAGCAGTCTTTGACTTTTTTCCAATGAAATTATTACATTTCAACTCTGCCAACTTTCTAATACACTTCTGAAAGCATTCTTTCCTGAGAGAGGGAAAGAAGAAAGAAAGAAATGAGTGAGAGTGGTAAGGAGTAGATGCATAAGAGTAAAAGGGAAAACAGCAAAACCAGACAAATAAATAAAAATCCTAGAGCGGTAGAAAGGAAAGACATAGAGAAAGACTTGTCATTGAACAATTGAAAAACGTGCATTAAAATTTTGGAAGAAATGTGAGATTTGTCGTTGGAATTCAGGATAAGAAGCAAGTGGCACACAAGGAGGCTGGGAGAGGAAAAGGAGAGTGTTACATCGTGGTTTGGGGTTTATTTTAGGGGTTCTGATCTGTTAGCTAGCCGTGTTCTGTGTAACCCCGCGCACCCCCTGTGTCTGTTCCCCTTTCCCCCCCCAGCGGCTGTTCACTCTGGGTCCCTGGCTGTTAGAGCCGCTCCTGTGACCACGCCCCGTCCTGCCCGGAGGGTTCAGAGCCCGTCACTCTGAATTCCCATCCCCCGTCCGCCCAGAGCCCGGGGTCCACCCCAGCCGTGTCCCCGTTGGGTGCCATGGTCCATGTCATCGCCACGGTGCCTGCCCCCATTGGGCGGGAGGGTCCCTGCTCCCCTGGCCCCGTCCCCGATATAATCCTGCGCCTTGGAGTGCCCGAGGCCGTGTTTCCTCACGCGCAAGCTGGGAGCGGGTCACGGCGCCTCGGCACAGCTCCCCGCGGCAATAGAGGACTTTCAGCCTTGCACGCGTGGGAAAGGCGGATGTTCCTTCACTCTTTACTGGTGTCTCTCGCTCGCAGTGGTGAGAATCCACTGGCACCCCCGCCCGGACTGCGGCACGGAGCCGAGTCCGGAAACACGCGGCGATCCCGGTGCCGGCGCTGCTCGGGGACCGGGAAAACACAGAGAGATGCCGCGAGTGGAGAGGAATGCAAGGAGCAGCCTTTGTTATGCAGGATGAGTTTATGCCATAGAAATAGTAGCAGGTAGCCCTCCAGTGCACAAGTTATACTGTATAGGTTTCTTTAAAAAATGACAGGGTACACTTTGAGAAAAAAATTAGGTTTTTTCCATTTGATATATATATTGGTAAATTTTAAAACATATCTAGCAGAAGAAATCATTCCGCTCCCCACTGACAATGCTGGAGAGAGTTGTTATCGATTTTCACCGAAAAAACTTAGTAGGCAACCAACCACTCTAATATCTAAAGGCTAGCACATGCTTCTAAGTCTTGACAACATGAACTCTGCCTGCACAGTGAGAGAGCAGAGTAGTGTGAGAGGCATTTTTTATGGATAATGGACAACTTTCACTGTACTGTGATGATTCAAGACCTGCTTCATCAGGTTCTGCCACCAGCTCACAGAAATGGAGGAGGAGGAGGAAGCTCACCATTACTTTTCACCGGCAGTGGAGAGTGGGAGGAACCAGTGTCAAGCCTTGTCCCCACCTCCTCCTTCCGCCTACACAGGCTAAGTGGAGAAAAGGGCAGCAGCAAATCCTTGAGATACTGGCAATGCCAGTCTGAGTCTTCAAGAAACAGAGGAACAAGAAACAAAGAAACAAGAAATGGGATGTAATTGCATGGGATCCTGGCCTTCCAGCAAGACTAAATCTCTTTGAACAAGAGCAAGATAAGGTTAGAGAGATAAGGAGACAAACACATTCTCTCCTTCACAGTTTATGGTTTATTTACCGAACCCTTAGATCAGTAGTATATTGTGATGTCTCAATGCCTTTTCAGTGTCAACACCATTAATGATGTAAAACAAAGGACAGGGCTGCAGAACAATGCAGGAAATTTTTGCAGACTATGCCCTACCTGGAGATCTGAAGGAGGATGTGTGTAAGCTAAATCAATCCTCCACCATGGGCAACTGCAGGTGGGACTTTGGAACTCAGAGTGTTCTTTGCATTTCATGACTATCATCTAGGCCTCTTATATGACTACAGACATTAAATGTCCAGGACAGTGAATTCATGGTGTGCAGCTGTTCTGCAGTTGCACTGAGGACCAATGCCAGAATATTAATGAACTAGGCTAAAGACATTATCAACTTTTTGTGAATTAAAATATTTAAAATATAACCTTGGGAATAAAGTTGTAACTGAATACAGAATACACTTTACATCTGATCATCCGGTTCACAACATTTGGGAAAGGCTGATGGTATATAATAAATGCTTGAAAAAGTGTTCTGAATTTAAATGGCAAAGTATTTGCATTAGTGAGGTCTTTACCTCCCTTACAAATCTGATCTATCTGAATTTCCACTGAAATAAAGAAGATTTGAAAGACCTTGCTGCCTCACTAGAAAGACAGTGAATTTTATGAGATGGGGTGTTTTATTAGGTTGCTCTTAGATGCTGACTTTTTTAAACACAAGTAAATACATTAAGAAGGACATTAAGCCACCATAACATAACACATAGAGTAAACATGAAAAAAATGTACTAGTTCAGCAAAGAGTAGGTCAGAAATAAGGCGGTGTTAAGTGTTAAGTTAAATGAGTCCTAATAAAATGTCTCCCCTGTTACCCAAAGTCTAACCGCTATTATATTTTCTGAAAGACCCTCTTTTTAGCTGCATTTCCAAAAGAGCTGCTGGAAACAGCTGCCTTCCCCTCTGTATCTCTGCTGCATAAACTGACGAAAACAGTTCACAGTTGGTTTGGAGAGCACTAAGCGATTGCTGTGTTTATGAAATCCTATTCCTGTTAGTCAAGGAAATGAATTTGACTCATCAGCTTGTTTATGAGTTTTGCTTTATGAAAGCTGCTGCTGACCTCAGACTGCTGTTCCAGCAGCACTGTTCGTAACTCCTCCTCTGGGGGGATTTGCACAAGTTCCCATTTCTGCAAAGATCTCCTGCTTCTTCAGAGGCTGTGGTTTTTACAGTATTCTTAAGGTATTATAGTGGAAGTGGGTGATGGGTCTCATATAATACAGACATGTAATCACAAAAGTGCAGAGTAGCACCTCTAATATTCTTCGTTCATTTACTCTGTGAGAGGATGATTTACTCTCTCTGATCACTGACATCCCATGCCAGTAAATATGCAACAGCAGAATTGCTGCTTCTAAATTCAAGAGTCACACCACAAACTTTAAATTTAATCAATGTCTTAACAAATATAAAAACTAGCCTTTTGTATCCAAAACAGAGAAACTAAAAGGTGCACCCTCGGAGATTTTGAAGTAACTAGGATTATTGGTTTGAGACAGACTGAGGTCTCAGCATTGCCACAGTAATAAATCTAGCTTACTAGACAAAAGGGAAAAAAATAGTTGAATCACTTGCAGAAATCTTAGTTTGAATCTTTCTTTTCTGGGCTTTACTTTCTACTTGATACATGCTGAAAAACATTAATAAGACTTGTCCCTGTCTCCCTTCCAGGAGTTCATAACACATGACTTCATTCACTTGCGGCTACTGCTCTTCCTTCCTTTGTTTTTGTCTAGCATATCTTGTAAACTGAGGCTGGAAGTTAAAACCATCACAACCCATACAAAATACATTTCACCCTGAGTCAGGGATTTTTTTTCCCCAGCTGAAGGAAAGTCAGAACAGAAAATAAACCACTGTCCACCTTCTATACATAAAACCCGCCAGTGAAGATATGGTAAGAAATTTGCACATTTGTACATTGGTAATGAATGTACAACTGTATGGATTGTTCACAGATGCAGACTTACACGTTTGAATTTGATTTGAATTTGAGCTCATTTTCTGATGCTCCCAGGATTTTAGCTTCTTCAATAAGCATAATGGTAACCCTATTGGAACTATTGAAAGAAGGGAGCAAAGAAAAATGAATCAGCAATTGTCAGCTCTTTTTTTTTCCCTCCTTTCTGAGGTCTGAAATCTTAATTTCCTTTTTAAAAAATAAAAAACTTTCAACCGAATTATATCCATTCTTTCTTCATACAAGGGATGTTCTGTACTCTGCCAAAGGACATTTAAATATATATTTCTCTTACCCTCTATGTACCAGGTTTCTCCGACTTGTACTTTTTGTGCCCCTTGTTATTTCTATGAGCCTAGTAAGACAGTGACGAACCTCACACTCTTTTGTACTAAAGCATCTAACTTGTTGTTTTCCCTCCTGTTGGTACTCAGCTGACCTTACAGTAGGGACCTGGGCTGATATTAACGCAGCCCAGGGAGTTAAACTAGCCAAAAAAACAGCACAAAAAATAGTTGTGTAAATCAAGAACCATAACATCATGGCTAATATTCAGTAGGTCAATGCAAGGGGCATCACCTGGTGATACCCTAAGCCCGCTTATATCAGATCCAGTTTGTTGTGTAACATTCATTTTCTGGGGCTTACAAGCTAGCTTAGAGCATGCTAGAAATACTTCAAGCACAGCACAGTTCCTGGTGGCTGCCAGTGGCAGTAAATATAGAATGAAGCCAGGCTTTTCACAGTTCATATTGAGGTACTGTGTCAACAGCCTGTGATCTGAGGAATGCTTTTTGGACCACTATCAAGTTCCTGAAGGACAGTGCAAAAACCAGGTCACAAGTGTGCCATGCTCTCCTGTTTCCAGCTTCTGAATCACAGGGAAGGAAAGGCAGCAGGACTCAGTCTATCTACTTCTCCTCCTGTGCCCACTGGTGTAGGTGCTGCACAAATATTTTGCAGCAAGCCAGAGTTGACAATGTCCACGTAGTTCCACCTTCAGATGACCTTTTCTCAATACCTCCCCTATTCTGAGTTTGGCCAGGCTTTTAATATGCTAAGAAACTGAAAGGATAAAACAAAGTAAACTAAGAGGCTCCCTCACATTGCTTGTGTAGGAAACTCATTCTTACCTGAGTTTATAGCAACTTAATGTCAGCCATAAAGCTCTATTCCCCCTTGGTTTAGGCCTGTATGGCTGTCTACTGTCACACTATTCCACTTCTACTTGCAGCCCTCCATCCCAGCCATAATCAGGTAAGACAGGCATCTATCATCCTCCTTGTTGGTCATTCAAATAGTCTCTCTTTCCCTCCTTCTTCTCCCCTTGAAATCAATTTTGTATCAACCAATATGTTAAATTCACCAGCATTGCTGCTGAGAAACTCCTGATTCATCTTTAATGTGTTCAGATCCATTGTGGTACCCACAATATGTAAAGATGGATTTGGATAGTGAAGTCTGTGGAAACTGGTTACAGCTGGAAGGACAAAGACACATGGGGTCATCTTGCCCTATAAAAATAATCAGATTATTAAGGGAGGTTTCATTCCTGGTTGGAGATACCTGGAGAAACCTGGGCTGAGAGAAAAAAAGCCAAATAAATGAAAAGAAAAAACTGGGAATCACTGACTTTTAATATAAAAGAATGATCCATTCAATTCATTCATTTATTCAATTCTTTGCAGAGTGAGATTTCTCCACACACATCTGTGGAGAAAACTCACTGAAGAAATGTGGCTATGATGAAATGCATCTGCCATGCTTTTTTGAAATCACAGAAAGATTTTAATTCAAATAACATCAAAATGGTCAAATGGTCATTTCCAACACACTTTAGAAATATTAAAACTAGATTATTTTCTCAAATTGGAGAGAAATTGAGTACCTTGACTTTAAATTTCTTTTTTTTTTCCAACATCAGTTGAGAGCAATGAACATTTTTTCAGCCAAGAAAATGTTTTACAATGTAAATGTAAAGTGAAATTTTCCTTCATTGCTTTAACAGCCACAAAACCCTCCCAAAAAGAAAAAAGTTTGCATTTTTTTTATTTTAAAGGAACCTCAGTTCTGGTATGGACCTCTGCTTTTGTAACTCAGTTGTTTCAGTCCAACCACCTCAGAATTTAATAGTCTAAGAACTATGTTTTAATTTTAGAAACTCTTTCCCTTAAAAAATAACCCCACTTCAGACTGTTTAGTTAAAAATTATAAAGTAGGCAGGTGCCTCTTCATTTCACATCTTGTCATATATATTAACACATAGGAAAGGCAAACATACAGGTTGAAATACATCCCTCTTGGTGATGCAAGCTATAAGGAGAATTAGAGATAAGCTAAAGTTCTGGCCTTACCCATGAAAAGTTGGAAACACTCCCATTAACAAGCTTTTATGCAAGATTTCCTGCAATTCATGGAGCTGAAGTTCACAGAGTGTTTCCAGACTCAGCAGTTGCACTCCGTAGGAATTGAATTTGGGTAAATGTTCTCACCTCCAGACACACAAATGAGTTTACCTCAACATCAGTCAAGTCCAAACCTCCAATCGTGCTAATTCAGTGATAATGAGCTGCAGCTGGTTTTAAAATGAGAAAGGGAATTGTGAGACTTGAAAACATAATTATACACAAAGCTGATGGCAAAGCCAGGAACTTTTGCAAATTTATCCAAGAGCTTTGAGTTATTTAGCTAATATTGCAAACAAGGATTTTTTTACCTGTCAGGATATGCTTCATCCTTAATCAGAAGTCCTGCACATAATTTAGAGGCTTGTGTAAAGGGGGAGGTCAAAGAACAGGAATCATATTGATAGTTTTTGTAATCCATAGAAATAAAAACATAAGAATTCAACAGGTCTTTAATTTAAATAAAAAATCATCACCAGTGACACCATACTTTAAATCTATGTTGCTTACTAAATATTTGCTTTGTTTGAATTTTTTTCCAGAAAACTGTTTAAAACCAAAATGGACAAAAAGAATGACACTTTTTTTCCTTTCTTTTTTTTTTTTTCTCATCTGGGGAGAGGAATTAGGATGTTTGTTTTGTTTCTGTTAATGTTTTTTTGGTTGTTGGAGGGGGTTTTTTTGTTTGGTTTTTGGGTGGGTTTTTGTTGTTTTTTTTTTTTTTTTTTTCATTTTTTTACCTGTTTATTTGCTTATGATGCAGTGTTGGGAGCAAAGGAAAAACATTGCTTGCAAATATCTTCCACTCCTCCAGCCTCCAAAAAAACCGGTGTTCCAGCTTCAGGACACTGGAGCATCCTCCCATCATTGGGACCCCAGGCAGCCACAGACCCATTTCCACACAAGTAACACAGTTTATGGTGTCATTACAGAATTATTTTCTATTTTATTACTGTGTTATTGTATTACTTTATTGTTTTGTTGTTTTATAATTTCAATATTTTACTATTTTGTTGTTCCATTTTAGTATTTTATTTTTCTTATTGTTATTGTTTATTTATTACTAATGTTGGTTTTTCACACCATAACTTCCCCGAAACAAGGAACAGAGCGAGTCTAGAGGAGGCCATGACAATGACTAGAGGGCTGAAGCAAATCTGCTATGAAGATAGGCTGAGAAAGTTGGAGGTGTCCAGGCAGGGAAGGGAAGGTGAGACCTTAGACCACCTATCAGTGCCTAAAGGGGCTACAGGAGAGCTGGAGAGGGACTTCTGACAAGAGCATGGAGGGACAGAACAAGAAGCAATTGCTTTGAGCTAAAAAAGAAGAGGATTAGATTAAATATTTAGAAGAAATACTTTCCTGTGAGGGTGATAAATCTCTGGCACATAGTATCCAGAGAAGTTGTGAATGCCCCACACCTGGAAGAATCAAAGCCAGGTCAGAGAGATTTGTGAACAATCTTGTCCCGTGAAAGATGTCCCTGTCCACGACTGAGGGATTTTATGAGTATTATTTATTGTTGCTGCTATTGTATTACTATTGTTGTTGTTATTCCCTTTGAAGGTTTAATAAAAGGGTTGAAATGAATGCACATTTGTGCAAGACAAAAGATAACAGACAAGCAGTCCCCCTGATGGACAGCATTTCCATAAATCTATGTTGCAGGAAAGAATAACCATAAAAATCTCATGTCTAGTTTACTTCATCCTTGCCTCCCTGTAAGTCCAAGAGTTACAAGGTTATCGCTGTCATACATCGCAAAATTAACACAGGGACAAAATCACCATAGTGGTGACGCAAATCAAGTCTGCACTTGGAACAGGCTGTTGGCACTAAGTGGCAGAATAAAGCAACAAAGGACATTTTCAGTCAATAACTGAGTTGCATTTATTCACTTCAGATTGCTATATAAGTAGATAATATTTCTGCTGTTCTCTTTTCTGAAATACCTCTTGTGTCTCCCTGAACATAATAAGGGAAGACTGACAAAGCAAGTTACTTTAAGACTTCCAAATAACTTGCACAGAATTTAACAAGATGTTTGTTAGTAGTTCAGTTTATTAATCTGGGGAGATACTGCCCTAAGAATGGCTAAAAATTAACAACTACAGGTGCTGCTTTCAGAATGCTGATGTCTGAAAAATGCTGGCCTGGATTTCTGGCACAGATAAAACTTCCCACAGTCCCTGGCTCTGCATGTCTACTTTAGCAGTTAAAAGTTACTTGATTTTTCATTTGGTGATTTTCCCATCTCTGAAATGGAGCTAACATTGCAGTGTCTTCCAAAATGCTTTGAGAAGTGCTGTACAAAACACTGACTGACAATATCTTCCTGGGATGACTGGAAGGACAACTCAGCCAAAGGTCATGTCAGTGGGTAATTAAAATATAAACACAACACTGGTTTGAGTACATTCTTTTGGGGTCATTCTTGCAGTGCTGAAAGGAAAGTTGTCTGCTCTTACTCCGCCTACTTTGCCAGGAAGAGGTATGATTTGAAGGACTCATGAAGGAGGAGGAGGGGACAGAAGAGTTGAGCAGGCAAAAAAGAATCATCAGAGCTCCCAAGGGCTTCCAAGGGTGTTCAAAGAGGACCACAGCCAGGATTTAATTTTCCACAGCAATCCCTCCCCCAGCAGCAGATCATACCATCATAGAATAATTTAGGTTGGAAAAGATCCTTATGATCATCAAGTCTAACCATTAACCCAGCTCTGCCAAGTCCATCACTAAACCATGACCCTAAGTGTCAGATCTACACATCTTTTAAATACCACCTAGGGTGTAGACTCTATTACTTCCCTGCACAATATGTTCCAGGTCTTGGCAATCATTCTGGCAAACAAATATTTCCTAATATTCAATCTAAACCTACCCTGGAGCAACTTGAGGCTGTTTTCTGTCATCTTATTGCTTGTTACCATGAAGAAGAGACTGACACTCAAGATGAAGCAGCTATTAGAAACTGGAATACATCTTTTGTTCTCTCAGCCTCACGGAAATCCAGAAACGCAGAGAGCGTTTCACCTGCTGGGGAGATATACTTTTTGTGGTATGTGTTTGCAGGAGGAAGGCAAAGGGACAACACACCTACAGAGCAAAGCAACAAAGGATGCACTCCACAGAGTGAAGCATCCTGCTTTGCAGCACAAGGCCACACCAGAGAGACAGGTGCTCAGGCAAACATGAGGTTTGAGGTATTTAAGTTAAGAAGAGGCCATGAAACCACTGGAAATGCCAGCACTTTTTTCCACATGGTAGGAGAACAGCCAGACAGATGGGACATTTGTAGGCTCAGGAAAAACAGGACTGCTCTAGGTGTAAGGGGCTTCCCCCAGCAGGTGACTTCCACTGACTCACACATTGGGTAAACAGCACCCTAAATTTCCTTCTTAATAAAAATCTCATTCCTCTTCTTTCCCAAATCACCCCAAAAAGTGCTGATAAACCTGTTTACGAGAAAACAAAGCTTTGAAGTATGGTCATTTCCTTGAGGGAAGCACATACATACCTGTGTTGCTTTCTGCTGGTATAGAGTTAATTTTCTTCACAGTGGCTTTCTGTGGGATGCTATAGTTTTGGATTTGTGCTGAACACAGAGTTGATAGAGGTGTTTCTGTTATTGCTGAACAGGGCTTACACAGGGTCAAGGCCTTTTCTGCTGTTCATACTGCAACAGGAGTGAGAAAGCTGGGGATGCTTGGGAGGGTCGGAGGAGACATGGCTGGGACAGGTGACCCCAAATGACCAGAGGGATATTCCAGACCATATGGCATCAGGCTCACTATATAAAGTTGGGGAAGAAGGAGGAAGAGGGTCACGTTTTGAGTGATGGTGTTTGTCTTCTCAAGTGTCTATTCATGTGATGGGGTCCTGCTCTCCTGGAGATGGCTGAACACCTGCCTGCCCATGGGAAGTGGTGAATAAATTCCTTGTTTTTCCTTGCTTGTGTGTGCAGCTTTTGATTTCCCTATTAAACTGCTTTTATCTCAGCCCATGAGTTTTTTGGCTTTTATCCCTCCAATTCTCTCTGTGATTTCACTTGTGGAGAAGTGAGCTGGTGACTCCATGAAGTTGCTGGCTGGGTGAAACAAAAATACCTCTAAAGTCTTTCCGATAAAGAGCATTTAGCAACACATTTTATTAGTTTCACAAGGTGCTTCCATTCTTCCTAATACATATCCCCATGTGAAAATAAGCCAAGACTAGCAAAACACCTCATTCAAGCCCATAAAGACCAGATTAGATTGGTTAGATAATGTTTGCTTTCTGAGACTCAACGACTGAGTCACTTTCTCTTCCTGTGCTACCTTTGTTTTAGATTAGGACACATGAAGCTCACTGCCAGAAGTCATCACTACTGGGAAACTACATGTTTTATTATTGGGGATTTTTTGTACTGACATGACCCTTGTTATATAATAGCTGCACAAAGAAGAAAGGAAAAGCTACAGATGAGTCTTGTAACTAATAGAAAATGTAGAAACAAGGCAGCAGCTGCACAAGGCTCCTGGTATTGCCTCAAATTGCTCTGACAAGGAGTTGTCCTCCTGCCCTCTCCTCCTTACAGGATGGTTGTAACGGCCTGCCTGCCATGCACCAGCACAGGAGAGGGCAGGAGGCAGGCCTGTGCAGCATGCACAAACTACCTGTTCCCAAAGGAAAAGCAGTAGAGCAAGGAATACAGCCACTGCTCTGTTAGCTCTCTCCACTCCATTCATCATGAAGCCCAGAGAGGCACTGCTCCCGAGCTGGGGCAGCACCAAGGAGGTATGCCATCCCAAAGCTGTGACAGAGGAAAGCGTCTATCTCCACTTGCTGGGCAAACTGCAAGTGTCTTCACTGTGTAATCCAGGGTGATTTTGCAGAAGAGGGGTGCTTATCACTGTGAGCTGCACTGAAGCATCAAAAAAGAAAATAAAAGGACAAAAAGAATAGTTAAAATCAAGCTCTGCTCTACTGGTAGAGTCCATGCATCTCAGTACTGACTCAAAATTTCAAAATTTTGTGTAAAAGTTTGAACTTTGTTATTGTTTTCCAACAATTTTGAATTAAAATACTTTCATCTAAGGAGCTGTATACTTTATTTTAAGATAGGAAAATGAGTATTTGCAACGATTACAAAGTTGTTTTACGTTTTCACGATTTCAGCTAAGAAACACACCAGTTTACAATGTGTGATGAATCTGCATAATTTGCAATTTAATTTGTGCTCTTTAAATTAGATATTTTACCTTTGACTTTCTGGTCAAAGGTCTTTATACAGTAATAGTATTTTGGCAGTACTGGTATAACAAATAGTCTTGCAAGATAGTTATCTCATGACATGCATTTCTTCAAGTCATATCCCTCTATAGGAATAATATTGCTCCTTTCACTTTCTTCCCAAGATTTATAGAAGTTAAAAATACAGAAGAATAAATCTCTATTACCAAACCCATGATCTACATCCCACATCCAAAAGCAAAAAATCACTGTGACATTTCTGCCCACTCAGAACTGAGCTTGCCAGGTAAGGTGCTTTCTTTTTCTAAATGTCATAGAATTTGAATGAACTTTGTAAACTTTTTTCCAAGTAGCCGAATATGCTTCTTCTAAGGATACTAATACAAGGAGAGAAATAACAGAGCTCAAAGAAATATATTTATGTATTCTCTTCTGCATTCTCATTTTAAAAGTGATGAGTTTTTGAATCCAGGGTTACCATGGCACTTGTATTTTCTGTCAAAAAGTTATTTTATACTAAGTTTATACTTCAGAGGAATGGTTTTCTTGCAGCATTTCATGTTTCATGCATCTGATTCATGCCTATTATTGACATATAGACTGATTGGTGAAACATATTTGCACACTTACTCAGCACTAACTAAACTTAAGATTATTAACATGGTCATTTCTGGATTTATGTCCAGCACTCCCTGACTTACCAAATCAATATTGTAATTAAAGTTTTAAGGGAGTGTGAAGGTCAGCTTTGAAAATCCTCTACCTTTTCCAGTGAGAATGATATTTGTGATTAATTATTTAGGCAAATTTTGGTTTAGAAAACCTTTTTTTTGCCTCTTCTTAAGTGAAAACAGATCCTACAGTCCATCACCATGACAGTTTAAACTTTGTTTCACAAGAGACAACTTATTTTAGTTTGCATTTTTGGCTTTTACATTGAAGCTGAAGATGTATATGGTCTAATGAGACTATTGTGAGACCTTTTAGCCTGGAACATAGTGAAAACTCCATTAAGAATGCATCTAATTAAAACTGCCTCTCAGATTGTTGAACAAAGATATTATGTCAACTTGAATTTTTAAGTTTCTATCCATGTCTCTATTGAATATTAAGGCCTCTGAAAGTTGAATTAGGAAATCTTGTCTCAGTGATTTTTTGGAAGAGGATAGGTAAACATACTATGCAATTATAATTACCACTTTTGCTAACAACTTCAAAGAAATTCTAAGAAATGTGAGCTTTGTCTTCATGCCTTCCACAAAACCCAAAAAATTATGCTAAAAATTAGTGATTTGGATATAAACTGATAAAGGAAGCATAATATAAAAGATAATACATCATGTATGTTGTGGTTTGACATGGAAGTGAATTCTTTCAGGAAGTTGGGTCAAACCAATCAGTGGTCAAGTTTGGATATTGGCACCTAAAGTGACCACTGAAGGTATGGATACGCCTCTGAGAGCACAGGGGGCTAAAAGCAAGAACTCCCAAGAGCTCGCTCTCTTTGGTTCCAGTCAGGGTGCTGTGCAGATCTCCCCGCCCAGCCATGGGGCTGGGTGGGGGAGGGGAAGCCATGCGGCCTGGTTGAGGAGAGCCGAGGGGGCTGAAGGACTGGAACCAAGCCAGCTCCTGTGGACAGAAGGGTGGAGAGAAGCAGAGAAGCCTTTGTCATCCCACCCCCCCACCCAGAGGGAAGAGACAGAGAGTCCGGACGGCACCTGTAACTTTGCTGGCGTGGAGGAGAAGGAGGTGGGGGGAAGATGCCCAGCCATGGCCTTGGGAATCGGCTGCTGGGCAGAGATTTCAGCCGTCCAGGGAGTCTGAACTTTTAACCCTTTCCTGGGAAATGAAGGCTTTGTAAAATACTATTCCTCCTTGATTTGAAGTAGAAGAGAGACAGTCTGGGATCCGAGATGATGGAAGAGGAAATTTTTGAGTTGGGAGAAGATGATGGAGTGGCTTGTGGCTGGACTTTTCTTGTTAGCCATAGACTGAACCAAATTCTCCTGACAGAGGCTGCACTTAGGGGGATGTGTTGGTAGGCCAAGAGACCTGTTTCAGTGATTACCAACAGAGGAGTGGAGAGAACAGAGGAAAGCTGAAGAAGGTGTGGAGACGCCCTCTGTCTTCAGAGAAGAAGAAGAGAAGAAGAAGATCTCTGTTCTTGGACCCTCGGCCCCAAGGGGAAATGGGGGGGACTGTAGTCCCGAGATGAGATGCTGAACTGTTGTTTTTCTTGGTCCTTGGCAAAGCATCCTTAAAGAAGCCCTAGGAGCAGTCTGTCCATGCACGGTGGTGAGAGCACTGTGACATGGAAAGGAGAGTGTCACCATGGCAGATTTTCTCCGGGCGGTTGCCATGTGTGACATGGAAACACAGGGGTGGCAGTTGTGTTTCCTGGGGGGTCTGTGGCACAGGAGAGACTCCTGTCTCCCTTGAAGGACTGAGTATTTGATTATCTGAAGGGTGGCAACTTGATCAGGATCCTGGGTGGGGTCTCAGGTTTGTTGGGTTTGTTTGGAAATTAGGTGGGAGGAGGAGGAGGGGTGTTTTGGAAGGTCTTCATCCAGGATTTAGTGTCTAGTTTTTATAGTAGTAGTAGTTTAATAAAGTTTTCCTCTTTGTTATCAAGCTTGGACCTGCTCTGCTCTGTTCCTGATCACATCTCACAGCAATTATTTGGAAAAGTGTATTTTCATGGGGGCGCTGGCATGGCGCCAGTGTCAAACCATGACAATGTATCATTCTATTAGTGTACTTTCCTTTATGTTCAGTGAATGATTGAAATTTCCAAGAGGAAAGCTAACCATGCCACTTAGATTACAAAGCCATTTCACATTTCTGAAGGAACATTTATGACCCAATGGTCTATTCTCCTCCAATAATTTTTGTTTCTGAAGAAGACACAACAGAATTTAGTGAGATTAGGAATTAAGATATGTGAAGGGCTACTATGGTTGTTAAAAGGCTAGGCAAATGAGGGAACTGAGGGTGTGCATGGCATATCGCAGAATCATAGTTTAGGTTGAAAGGGACCTTTAAAGGCCATCTAGTCCAACCTCCCTGCAATGAGCAGGGACATCTTCAAGTAGACCCGTCTGTTTCCAGTTATGGGGTATCTACCACTTCTCTGGGCCACCAGTTCAAGTGTTTCACTACCCTCATTGTAAAACAACTTCTTTCATATATCTAATCTAAATTTACCCTTTGGATTTAAACTATTACTCCTATTACTACTATTACTGTGTACTATTGCAACAGTAGTTGATGGTAGTTGATGCATTTAGCAAAGGTCCTTAAAAATTTCATATTTTCTAGCCTTATCTTGTTAGGTGCTTGCTGGTTCACGCTCCTTGACCCAGCTGTACAGTGGAACAATAGATTCTGGGTTTAGGTGCCAAGCATTTGAGCCCTACCCAGTGTCTTTTACACCTCCCTACCATTTGAGCTGGAAATTTGAAGGCATCAATGTTATAGCTCTGTGGAAATATTAGACTTGGTGAGAATCCAGCTATCTTTCTCAGAGGTTGTGGTTTGGCCTAATAATGATATTCACTGTTAGAGACAGGAATGGTTCTCTCCAGATGCTCATGTAATCCTGAGTTAGCAGCACTGAGAGTCTTTGTAAGACACTTTACAGAGATAATTAGTAACACTAATCTATTTTCAACCTTGCAAATAAACATGATTGACTGTTCCAACACTCTCAGTGCTGCTTAAGAATCCCTCTACCTACACAGATTCTTTGTTTGGATGCCCAATAAAATCCTGAACCTGTAGCAGTGTTTTGACTCCCCCAGAGTGCTCTGTGGAGTCCCCTGCACTCCCTGTCCCTTGCACCAGGCTGATGGCCAGCTTAATTATATATTAGAGAATTAATTAGCTAAACGAGGGAAAAACTCCAATTACCCTAATAGTCAAGGGTCTAAAAATAGTTTTTCAGCACCAGCTAACACAGCCACAGCCAGGATTCTGGCTCTGGTTTACTAAGTGCTGAGGTCCAATGTGCATATATGAATCCAGAAAGAGTCCACATTAAGTCAGTAAAGCACCCAAAACATATGTTAATAAATTTCTCTGCATTATACAAGACAACTACATGCATTATATTATTATAGTTATCAGTGCTCAACAAGAAAGTTGTCTTAGAAACAGTAGCACTGGAAGTGTTTAGTCTTTCCCACAAAGTCTGCTGTGTTTCGCTTCTCAAATAAGGAAACCAACAGGTAGGTTGAAATATAACTAGCAGAGAGACAAGAATTCTTATCTCCAGGGCACAATGGAAAAAAGCAGCCCAGAGTAAATCTCATCAATCCCTCGAAAATGAAAATCTAACACAGCAGCTCTTTGTCTGGGAACAGTTTCTCAACACATTTTTGATTTCACAGAATGAACTAATCTTTTTTCGAGAGTACACAGAAACAGCTCCCCTTGCAGATGGGATGGACCGTTCTTCTCTTCTGATACAACTCAGTGGATGCTGTAGCACTGACACATTTATTTGGGACTGTGCTGTAGACAGAGGAATGAGAGAGAAGGATGTTCACTACTCAAGGAATCTTCAAAGAGAAGAAGCAAAAAATCATGCATACCCACTAATGAAAAGCAAATTTTAAGCTGGTAACAGAACATTTGCTCACAAATTGTATGATTAACCTATACAACTTGAATGCCACTGAATTTAAAAGCTGACTTGGGGGCAAGAAGTATTATGTATTTATAATGCAGACATCTACAGATACGTTAGGGAAAGAAAGACAGCTGCCCTTACACTGCATATTTGTATATACACACAGTTTTGTGCTGACAAGATTAAGTCAGCAGAAAAACTGATGTCATTAAATTAGTGAAAATCCTAGACTGCAGCACTATGAACATGTATTGTTGTGGTATAGTACTCCATTGTAATCACAATTTCATTGTGCTTTAAGTTGAAAAATCTTCCATTCCTGAAATAAAGTGATATGACATGATAAAATCTTAAAATCTTTGTTATCAGTGCTTCTGTAAGGATGATGACAAGCATAGATATTAAGCTTACATATGAAGGAGCACAATAGAAAGCAAACATAATATATTACACTTTCTCTAAACCACAATGATTTTGTACATACAATCTCAGTTCTTAAAATAATATTTTTTTTTTTACTACAATGCCAATACTAAATCAGATTGGTGTGTAGGACTGAGGAAAACAACTTCATCACAGTACTTCCCAATTTCACATAAGTCAGGGAATATGTGCCAGTGTATTTAGTTGTAAAACTACAAAATTTTCTTCACAGGTATTTTCAGCATTTTCTGATGAAGGAAAGCAGAACAAAAATAGCAATTCTGATATTTCCAAATAATACAATTTGGCAAACTTAGATGGGTTTCACTTTTCTCTTAGAATAGAGTAAATCAATTTCAAGTGGTCACTGTAGGTGCTAGAGATTTGTAGAAGCATTTTGAAGCAAATTTAAGCTTTTTTCTAACAATCTCAATTATATTTTATGGATTGTAATCACATGAAAATATATTAATAATGCAGTATTAGAATGCAATAACAAAGTGCTCCAATTAAACCTAATCCAATTTGTCAGCTGTCTTGATATCATGTCATTAAAACCTGAAAGACACCTGTGCAACTCTTAAACAAAAGTGCTACACAGCAAAATAAATATTTCAAAATAGTCCATATTCTATGAAGATAAAAGTTAGTTTCTTATGCATCTACATTTTATGTTGATGTATATAGCTCTGGAAATCAGCCTGATAAGATGCACCTTTACTAGTAGTTTTCTTGAATTGTTTAGATCTTTGGTAGTTTAGGTCAATTCACTTAAGTGCGCTTTAGTTCTTATTGTTCTAAGCACATAAACACAGGAAGGACTGTTTGGTCTTTTTTAACCTGGATTTTCTACAAGTGATTTTTTATTTGCCAAGATTTTTGCATTAAGTGCATTTCAGAAAATAACAGTCATTCTCAGACTGACCCTTAATTCTTTAGGAAAGAAAATGCAGACCACTTCCCCTGCCAAAAAGAAGCATGAATATCAATTTCCCATGGTTTTTTTTTTTGTGCAGTGAGGATAACACTGAAGGGAAGCAGCATCCTTGAAGTGTCAGCTTTTGCACTGATATTTCTTGCATTCTCTATAGTAGATTATATTTTTAATTTCTGTAGCACTTTTGCCTTCCTACATGCATGCAGAAAAATTTGATCAGCTGCATATTAGTCTGCTGTGAAAGGATTACCTTGAGAAAAATATATGCTGACATAAAAAATAAAGTCCTGTTTCTTTCCAGTGAAAGTAGTCCACATTTATCTATTCATCTTAGACACAGCAAACCTCAGAATTATAAGGGAGATGAATAAAGTGGAGAAAATAATGATGTTCATAATTACAGCCTGAGCAATTTTCCATTCCCATTGTTTGTGCTATGAAAGACAAAGAGATACAATTGGAAAATTGAAAAAAGCCTTGCCACCAAGATACTGAAACAGTTGAATCAAGAGTTGAATCATCTGCATATGGATGACTGATCTAAAGTAAACAATTCTGAGATAAATTAAGGACTATTTGTTTTTCACTTACTGCTAAATGAAAGCATGTTATTTTTAAAAGGGACAACCATTACACAAAAGGGCTGCCCTTGCCAATCTGTTGATGCTTAGTACAACAGTTGTGTTGTGAATTTTAGCATCCAAGATCATGATGTTTCTATCTGCTATGCACTTAATTTCAAAATGTTCAGCTGAGTTTGACTACCAGCTACACACCTCTGCTTGGATATCTGTGGTCAGCCACAAAATCACAAAAAGAGATAAAATGCCTATACTACATTGTCGTGGTTTGACATGGAAGTGATTTTTTCAGGAAGTTGGGTCAAACCAATCAGTGGTCAAGTTTGGATATTGGCACCTAAAGTGACCACTGAAGGTATGGATATGCCTCTGAGAGCACAGGGGGTTAAAAGCAAGAACTCCCAAGAGCTCGCTCTCTTTGGTTCCAGTCAGGGTGCTGTGCAGATCTCCCCCGCACAGCCCATATGGCTGGGTGGGGGAGGGGAAGCCATGCGGCCTGGTTGAGGTGAGCTGAGGGGTAGAAGGACTGGAACCAAGCCAGCTCCTGTGGACGGAAGGGTGAAGAGAAGCGGAGATGTCTTTGTCGTTCCCCACCTCCCAGAGGGAAGAGACAGAGAGTCCGGACGGCACCTGTAACTTTGCTGGCGTGGAGGAGAAGGAGGTGGGGGGAAGGTGCCCAGCCATGGCCTTGGGAATCAGCTGCTGGGCAGAGATTTCAGCCGTCCAGGGAGTCTGAACTTTTAACCCTTTCCTGGGAAATGAAGGCTTTGTAAAATACTATTCCTCCTTGATTTGAAGTAAAAGAGAGACAGTCTGGGATCCGAGATGATGGAAGAGGAAATTTTTGAGTTGGGAGGAGATGATGGAGTGGCTTGTGGCTGGACTTTTCTTGTTAGCCATAGACTGAACCAAATTCTCCTGACAGAGGCTGCACTTAGGGGGATGTGTTGGTAGGCCAAGAGACCTGTTTCAGTGATTACCAACAGAAGAGTGGAGAGAACAGAGGAGAGTTGGAGAAGGTGTGGAGAAGCCCTCTGTCTTCGAGGAAGAAGAAGAGAAGAAGATCTCTGTTCTTCGACCCTCAGCCCCAGGGGAAAATGGGGGGGAATGTAGTCCTGAGATGAGAAACTGAACTGTTGTCTCTTTTGGTCCACGGCAAAGCATCCTTAAAGGAGCCCTATGAGCAGTCTGTCCATGCACGGTGGTGAGAGCACTGTGACATGGAAAGGAGAGTGTCACCATGGCAGATTTTCTCCGGGCGGTTGCCATGTGTGACATGGAAACACAGGGGTGGCAGTTGTGTTTCCTGGGGGGTCTGTGGCACAGGAGAGACTCCTGTCTCCCTTGAAGGACTGAGTATTTGATTATCTGAAGGGTGGCAACTTGATCAGGATCCTGGGTGGGGTCTCAGGTTTGTTGGGTTTGTTTGGAAATTAGGTGGGAGGAGGAGGAGGGGTGTTTTGGAAGGTCTTCATCCAGGATTTAGTGTCTAGTTTTTATAGTAGTAGTAGTTTAATAAAGTTTTCCTCTTTGTTATCAAGCTTGGGCCTGCTCTGCTCTGTTCCTGATCACATCTCACAGCAATTATTTGGAAAAGTGTATTTTCATGGGGGCGCTGGCATGGTGCCAGTGTCAAACCATGACATATATGTGGGCAGAACAGAAATGGTTTAAAATAAGGCATTTCTACCTAAAATCTAAGCTCATTTTACAGGCATCTCCCAGCTGCTCTACCCCTAGTCTGCACTGAGATACATTGATGCTTTCAATTTTGTTTGGATATCTGGTTAAAGTCCTCCTGATGACTGATCACTATCACAGAGCAGAAGATGAGAGGAAACCTGCTGAGGACTATTTTCCATACTTCAGACTAAGGCAGCTTCAATCACCCCTGTCCTTCCTGAAGAACGTTTGCTTAACCTGTTTTTCACAACTACACCACGACACCTGTGCTCCACGCCTTTTCTGCACAGTACTTCCTTATCCCTTAGCTAATAATTAAAGTTCCCTTTTTGCAATGTAAACTCAGTGCTTTCTGGTGCATTTCTTGTCTGCTTGTTAATACAGATTGACTAGCTTTTGCCACTTTTTTGTGCATTAAAAGGCTTATTTTCCCCTGTTAGACAAACCTCTAAATTTTTATCTTCCCCTTGGAGACCTTTAACCTATATCTTTCACAATTTCTTTCATTAATATTGTCTAAAATACAGCACTACCATGCCAACCATGTAGTACTGAATGATGAAGAAAGGTTATTTCACCTTATTCACACAGCTCATCTTTTAAATTCACTCCTATAGAAATGCTTATTTTCTCACATGAACATGACTACTGTCTCATACTACCCATAGACCACAATCATTCCTAGGTCCCTTTCTACCAAAATGTTTCTGACTTGGTTGTTTTTCATTCTGTCATTTAGAATTATATTATTCAATAGTCTGAACACTTCTTGAGGTCTGCTCTCCATTTGAAAAGATATTTCCCACTGAGGTGCAATGCTCTGCACTCATCCTTGTTGACTTTTATTCACCAGCTTGTCAAGGCCAATTATAATAACGTTAAGCCTGTCTATATGTTCTTACTCTTTTTCAGCCTAACATTACCTCTGAATTTCATGACTGTGCTCTTATTTCATCATCTCATCATTATTACAAACTGTTCCTGAGTGCCACACAGAGGTCATATTCCCTGACTTTAAGCTGCTGAATTCTGGAAACAGTTTTCCAGCCAGTACTGCAGTGAGCCTTCAGTACATGCAGCTCAACATGCTTCCTCACCAAAAAGTGTTGGCTGAAATAGCACAAAAATTCTATGGTAAAGCCAGAATGCATAACATCTGCTGTTTCTACCTGTTGAAAAAGCTTTTCATATTTTCAAAAGCAGAAATTAGACAGTTTAGACATGATTAGTTCTGGCCGTTTCTCTGTTCTTTGTTTTCTTCAAGATACTTGTAAACTCTGCTGCAACTGCCAAGCATTTCTTCAGAACTTTCTAGCAAGCTGTGAGACAATTTGCCATTTCACCCTTTTCTCCCTCTTTAAAGTATGATAAACAGCAAGGTTTTCTTTTAATTATTATTTTATTACTATTTTATTTTAATTTTTATTATTAGTTTTGTTTCTGCCTACCAGTATTTTGCTCATACTCTATATATTTTCAAAAGTACCTGCAGTTAACAGAAATATGAAGATCTCCCCTCTGGAGCTCACAAGGAATGCTGTCATGGTTCTTCAACTTCACTTGGTCCACACTGAATATAGCCAGTTTTCTCATTTCAGGTTGGACTCTTTCCTCCAGCACTTGGCTGCTGCTGAGTGCCTTGCACACATGCTGGAGCTTGCTGTGCAAGTGCAGTCACAATCAACTGGCTAATAGGTGTATGAAAAATCAGTATAAAACTTGTGGCTATAGAGTACCTGTAAATAGATTAATATAATAACACACCCCATTCTACAATCTGCTCTTTTTAGAATCTCTGTGAGGAAAAAAAAAAAAAAAGATAATAAACCAACTCCTCAGACTTTTCCAAGAAGTAAATTTTATTAGGAAACTGTGCAAGTTTTCTTGCTGTTCTGACTCCATGCTGTATTATTCATGGGAAGGAATAGGAATGAAATGAAAATAGGATGATCACTTCTTACAGAAGAGAAATCTCTGGTAGCCAATACACATTAAGAACATTTATGGACAGAGATAATAGCTGCTCGCAGCCTCTACCCAGTCTCACCACATTCAAAATTCCTCCTTAAGCAATGTCTGCAAGGATTTAATCAAGAATTCAGTGGAAAAGCACAGGACTTTCATGTCACATGGAAATATACCAACTTTCACCTTCACTCACAGACCTGGGTGCGGTGTTTGCTTGTTACGACCTCAAGCTGTTAAAGCGCCAGCTAGCACTTCTTTGTGAGGTCATAGCCACTACGTTTACGGGCACTCCAGGGTTGCGGAGTGTCCCGGCATGGGTTAGCAGCTTTGGTGGCTGGACGCTAAGAAGAAGTGAAGGGAAGAGAGAAGGATACTTTGCCTGTGAAACTGGGAACTTTTATTCCCCCATGCGTGGTCTGAGCGAATGGCTCTCAGATCGGTATAAGGCAGAATGGCCCCAAACAATAGATTGCATCAGATTAAATAGGGGGTGGGCGGACAGGGTGGAAACCTGTCTCGCCCTATGGGGTTAAACGGAGGTTCCAGGTTTCACAACCAATGGTGATATAACAGAGGTGGGTACAGCATTCTGGGACAAATAGAAATGCAAAGATGGGGTGATTGACACAGAACTTTCATGAAGAAGCAAGGAGTGGTTACAAGGTTGACACCCCAACAGGGAGTGACAACCCCTGATTGACAGAACCATGTAAGGAGAAAAGTTGGGAGGAGTGAGATGATTGACATGTCTGCTCTCATGGTAAACAACCTGGATCAAACCATTGTGAGGGAAAATAGGCATACAAGGAACAAGCCTAACTAACATTAATAAAATCCCTGACTAAACCAACCCAACCTACAACACCTGGGAAATTTCTTTAATACAAAATTAATGTCACTAGAACCTGTTAGAAGTGAGCATACAATCTTTTGCAGGAGGGAGGACTTGGTTCCTCCAGAACATTCTGAGACAACCAAAGGAAATAAATCTACAATTCTTCAAGTAATTTTTACCTCTGTTCACTACGTCTCCACTATAAAAACTGTTTTCCAGCACAGTTCTCACATCACATTTGAGTTTTCCAGCACTGCTGACTCAGACTTTCCACATCAATAAGGAACTGAATTTCTGCAAGACTGAGAAAAATGTTTTGGCTGAGAAGGAAAACAGCTCTCCATATAATACCAGTGCATACTAATCATGAATTCAGTGTTCTCAAATCATGCTGAATGGCCAAACCTGATCCAACTGTAGTAAAATTAAGCCAGGTGCTTGCAGGAGTGTCTTAGGAGGAAGAGGAGATAAAGGAGGAAGGAGACACACACATCACAGCACAGTAAATATTACAGGGGTCTTCTTGAAGGAGAGATAAGGATATCTCCAGACTGATGTAATATATCTTGCAAACCTTGATAGAAGTCGAGGAAAAAGCTGGTGTGAGGGCAGAAACCAGCTGCACTCATAACTTACTTAACTCTTAAAAGACCTGGTTATCATGTGATCTTTAAAAGAAAGGAAAGAACAAAAAAATCACCACCTTTGAGGCACAGAACATTATTTCATCGTATATCTTGATTTTATTTATGTTTGAAGGGCTGTTGCATAAACACCTATTTTAAGGATGTCAGCAAAATTACTTGGAGTCAATGAACTGTGCAAGCTGTTTGGCAGATAATTGGCACACCCTGCTGCTGAAGATGGGTGACTAATACTGCTCTGTATTCAGGTGTAATATGAAGACATTGGCCAATATCTTTTTATTGTATTATGTTGAGTTATTGGCTAAGGTGAAAAACAAGCAAACAACAAACCCAACTACTAAAACAATAAAAAATTTTCACCCAGATGTTTTTTTTTTTTGCCAAAAATGTTGATAGCAATATATGTCGATCACAATATATTGTCTCATTTTGGTAAATTAAATGAATTTATCTATTTCCTGAATATGCTTGAGAAAATTTCAGAATTAAGATATTTTCATTTGGCCTTGGTCCTGGTAAAATGTTAGAAAATCATAATCATGATGATTTTGAATGGAGGAATTTGACAGCAAAAAACTGACATAATTAGCTATTCTTGTCCTCACACCTCCAAGGGAGGGACACAGTTCTGCTCAGAGATATGTATCAGCCAGGACTCCTAGAGAGCCTCACAAGATCCTTTCCAGGATTCCAGGTGCTCTTTTTCAAATCTAAATGAAGGCAGAACAGGTTGGCAGAAAATCAGACCCTTTGATTTTTTTTTTTTTTTTTGTTTTGTGATAGAAGCTCCTAATTTCTTCCTTGGTTACATTCAAACCTTTGATAAAAGCAAGCAATCTGTGTGCCAGAAGTGATTAGTTTTGCATTATTCCTTGAGGATGCATGTCTGCCAAGTTAACTACTCCAAAACCAAACTCCTGGCTGTGCATAGCAGGAATAGGGCTCATGTGATTTATAAAGAACTTAAGGAGAGGCCTGTCAATCTAGGAGGTGATGTGAGCCATGCCAAACAACCTGGCTGTTTGCTGTGGGAGTTTGGCTGACTGGAGGTCTCCGCCACTTCTGAGTACAGAGAGGAGAGACCACTTCACTGAAAAAGCACAAGCACACTTCTCTCAGAGTAGATTCCTCCTTGGAGCTGGAGGAGAGCAGCCACTGCTAAACTCCAGGCATTCAAAGGATTTTCTTGCCTCTCATTTATGGCCAGTGTCCAGTAATATATCTGTGCCTCCTCCTGGTGAGGGGTCAGCTCCTGTCCATTGCATGGGCTCAGGCACAGAAAACTCCAACAACCTCAGTCACCCTTCTTGATAAAGTTCCACAAGATCAGATTGTTCCTTAGCCTGATCCCTTAACTTCAAACTGAACACATTTGGCCTCTTAGTGAAACACAGACCTCCTATCTGTGCTAATATCTGTCCAGCAGCAGAGCCAACAAGAAAAGAGCACAAATCAGGACATAGTGCATCTGGCAAAGCACCTGTGTTCTATCCCTCATTTTCTCAAGAACAGTACTAACCTGACGTTACATGGAGCATGAATAGGGACTTTAGAGTAACAATAAAGGTAACAAGTAATGAAACCCTAATCAAGAACAGTTGTGGCACATTGTTATAGGTAGTAGAACTTAGAGTTCTGATGAATCAGGGCTTAACAGCTCTTTGAAGCTAGAGTTGTTTAATCTTGAGTCACCATCAGTCACCATTACTGCAGAGGATAGGGACAGAAAAAGCTACAATCACATTTTCCAACCAGCATTTCTTCCTCCCATGCACTTCTGTACAATCCATTTGTAGGCATAAAGCAGTGACCATAACCTGACAAAATTCTGAAGAAAAACCTTTAAAAAAAGGTAAAAAAACCCTTTGTTGCAATTCAAAATACACTGGCCTTTGAGCCCTGCTTGCATAAGGTACACGCTGACACAAGTTTCCTAAATGCTGGCAGCGTAACCACAGTGCAGAAAGGCAGAAGCAGCTATTCTGACTCACAGTTCAGGAAGCATCAAACCATTAATCTCAGCACAAGAAAGAAAGCAAGCTTGTGTGCTACAGCAACAGGGAGATGCTCAGTGCCTTCTGTATTTTTTAAATAGACATCTTAAGCAGGTGTTAGCTCACCATTAACCTTCAGTAGTTTATAAACTCACAAAAAGTTAATGAAACTTGAAAAGGAAGGGTAGGACCTACTTTTGGTGAGGTCTGTATGATTTCAGTTTTACAGCTTTTAAGTTCCTGAATGATGACTGATTTTAAATAAACACAAGAAATGTCAATGCACTTTTGTAATGAGATAATTTTTTTAACTAAGGATCCTCATGCTGTACTGTGGTTTCTTGGTTAAATAGTCTCCCATTCCACTAATTGACGATCACGTCAGATTTTTCACTCTAATGACTAATGGAAATTTGAATAACACTCGTGCTTGTTTGCCTGAAGTTTTCCTATTGCTGCATGATGCCATAGTGTTTGTAGGTTTAGTCTTTAATGTATTGAGTTTGCTTATTAGGATTTGCTAATCAAAGTCAGTGAAGTCTTGTTAAAAAATAGTAGTGCCTGATCATCTTAAATGCTACAGAGACCTCACAACAATGATTAGCTTTGTGGTGAGCTGAAGGATTTTTACTCTTCCAAGGGGAGGAACATCAGGACAGAAATCATTTGCCAAATCCCAGCTATTACGGTCTTGGCAACAAAATATGTCAGAAATTTTAAAGAGAAGGTAATTTTTGTAGCAGCAAAAAATCTGCTGTTTATCAGAAAATTTTAAGAAATTAGGCTGTTGAACATATATGAAGGTTAGCTTTTCTTTTCAGGTAAAGGTTCCAGGAATTTTGTTGTATCTTGATACGTTCTTGACAATATCTGAGGAGTTTTACAAACTGAAAAAATATAAAAATGCTTGCTAGATAATTCTGTTCCTGGACAAATAATTTTCTGTATGTTCAGTGAGGGCTAAAAGGAAAGAAAATCTATTTGGTAGAAGATTCTTTCCTGTGGTAAATCAAAATCATGGAGGTAAAATTGATTCTGTTTCCACCTACATTTAGTAGCAGTGGTCCTCATTCATTAATTCATTAGTGGAATTTGTGTGACTAAATTTTCAGGCATCATGGCAGACTGATACACCTTTACATCCCAGTGACTTCATGTCTGGATGGGGTTGACTGCCTCTAGGCAAGTAGTAAAACTTACAGCAGAAATTCCAGAATATCCTCTACTATCTTTTTAGTAAAATTAAAAAAAAACTAAATTAGTTTAGGATATATTTGGAAAAGATGTGAAAATAAATTTGTCATATACTGGTGGTAAACATATTCAGATTTCTGTTCTAAATGCTGTCTAATATCTAATATCTAAGATTAACATAGCATTCAAATTTAGATTCCTTAGTTTTGGTCAAGGAAAAAAAAATCTTCCTTAGCTTTCTAGATCATCCTTGGCATTTCTAAAGTACTAAATCTGTGTAATATGGAGAGTGAAACAGAGACAGAAAATATTATGGCCAACCATATAAATTTAAAAAATGCATTTCTTGTGGAGCAACTGCTCATGGTAAGCTTGCTATTTCATTTCCATCAAAATAATTTGGGCAGTCAGATTAAGAAAAGGGCTAAAATTAACTTCTGTACCAAGTGGGTGACAGCTGCTCCCTGTGAAGCTTTCCAGAGCTTTATCCATTTGGGAGAGCACAGTCTAACTCAGTACATGCTGAGCAGGATGCCACCCTGAGGGTTAAGCTAAAGGGTTAATAAATTTCCTGACTCACTCAGGTTGAAGAGAGGTCAGACAGTGACTGTTCCATGCTCAGCAAAAGCAGGAGGGGAGAAGGCTGTCATAGCAGGCATTTTGAAAAATAGATTCCTAATTCAAGCTCCAAGTAAAATGCACTGGCCAAGATGAGGGGTTGGCAGACACCTAAAAGAATGTATTATTGTTGATTAAGGGGAGGTTTGCCATCTATTGAAACTGTTTAAATAAAGACTAAACAGGTTTGGTCAGTGCATATTTTCTATGGGACACTCCAGATAAATCCATTCTTTTCTTCTCCTGTCTTCTTCCCCGGCCTCTAAAAAATCCAAAAGAAATCCTAAAACCAACAAAAAAAACCCCAACAAGAGCCTGCCCCCAACTCACTCTCTCCTGGCAACCATAAAGAGAAAAAAGCAAAAAGAAAAAAGTCACACAAAAATACCAAACTGAAACCCACAATGGCAGTTTCAGCAGTTTCAAATAAATAGGCATGTTCTAAATTCCTGGGGACAGATTTTACTCTGCAAGCTGGGAAAAATGCAACACAACTTCAACTGCTATTTCAGCAGAACACCTTAAAAACTGAGAAAAAAAAATTAACTCCTACTGTTTTGTAATGCTTAAGAAAAAATTTTGTCCTTGTTTATTTTCCACAAGTTGAAAGGGAGTTGAGGCTTGTTTCAAAAATTGGTTACAAAGAAGAAAATTTGAAAGCTGGATTGTCATATGTAATTTCTGTTAAAGAGTGGCATTTAATAGAGTGACCAAATCTATCTATCTCTAAATCAAAGCACCCATGTGTTTATCAGAACTCTAGCTTGATATAAAATCCAGTATCAATTTATTAATCCCACAATCTGATACCAGTTCATTAATTTGTGGTATCATCCTATTTGGGGTGCAAAATAACTGAATATGTGAGTCCACAATTTCTTCTGCTGATTTAAAACCCACACATAGTGCCACTGTGCTCTCTCTGAAGCCCCGTGGCTTCGCCTGCCTGGCAGAGGCACGGTCAGCAGTGGGGGACACTCCCCTGTGTCTCGTGGCAGATTTGGGGAGCGGCTAAGACAGAGCGCTTCGCTGTCTGCCTTATATGGAGGAGAGGCGGCGTCTGAGAAGGTAATGAGGGAGTCGACTCAAGGCCGGGGAAAAAGTCTGAGGTTTATTGTAAGCTCCAAGGAGCTCTGAATTCCATGTCCCTGCAGGCAAAAGTGAGCCACATGGCTTTTGTAATCACCTTAAGTACCAGGGCAGAGACAAGGGGGAGGGACGCCCACTGCGCAGTGGGGGAGTTCAGGGGAGTGGAAGGCAGGAAGACAGACAGAAACACAAACCAATGGAGGAAGGTTAAGGGAGGGACCAGCGGCCTTTGTCCACTCATTTGATGCCCAAGGTTGAAGATTTTGGGGGGGTGGGATTAGGAGCTGCATGATGGACAAGGCACCAGGGAGGGGTGGCATTGGAGGAGGGGCGGGAGAGCTCAGGGTGGAACCATTGGGAGAAAATGGGGGTTAAGGGGCAAACCATTACAGAACTGTTACAAAGACATAAAAACACAATACAACAACTCCTCCTTTTTTGTTTTAAAAAGGAAGAAGGAAAAACTTAACAAATAAAACTAAAGGTTCAGTTTTTTTTTAAATTTGACTTGACCCAGCCCAAGAGTCCCATCTTTTAAAGAGTCCAGTCAGCCGGTCTCATTCTGCAGTCCTTGCTGAGATGGAATGCGCTGAGTGGGAGCAGTACCTGCAGGATGGGGCTTAGCTTGATGCTCATGCTGGCTGAGTCCAGATCAGCGAAATCTGAAAGGAATCTTGTAAACAATATATATTAGGAAAGGGAGGAGTTAGGGGTTTAAAGGGTGCAACGTCTCTTCCTTCTCCAGCAAGCACTGGCTACCTGTGCTGTGGTCCTGGACCTGGATACTTTGGGAACGTAAGGTTTCACCCACTTGGAGGGGACCCACTTCAAACCTGAGGGGGTGGACACACAGGCATATCCCCTCCCCCAGGTTATAATTTTTTAGGGTCCCTCCCTCTCCCATGTTTCTGGGTTCTTTAACAAGACAGGTGGACGAGCCTTTAGGCTAGTTTGACTACTTTCCAGAAAATGCCTGGTAATAGGTGGATTCAAGTTCTCGTATGTGCAGTTTAAGAAACTGATGATAAACAGTGCTTTGGACAACCATACTTGAGGGAATTCCACCTTCACTGCCTGTTGCTGTTGATGCAGAACCCTTTTTAGGCTCTGGTGGGTCCTCTCCACCACGGCTTGGCCTGCTGGGGAATAGGGGATGCCAGTTTTGTGCTCTATTCCCCATTGTTGCAGGAAGCTCCGGAACTCCTTGGACTTGTATGCTGGGCCGTTGTCTGTTTTGATGACTTTGGGGACGCCCAGCATGGAGAAGGCCTGCACCAGGTGTTTTTTTGGTGTCAGAAACCTTCTCTCCTGTGTGAGCTGAAGCATAGACTGCGCTAGAGAAAGTATCTACTGAGACATGGACATATTTAAATCTGCCAAATGACTGGATGTGAATCACATCCATTTGCCACACCTCACAGCTTTTCAAACCCCTAGGGTTTGTCCCTGAGCTCAGGGAAGGGAGAGAATTTTGTTGGCAGTTGGGACATATAGCCACAATCGCTCTGGCCTGTTCTCAAGTGATGTGAAATTGACGATCTAGGCCAGGTGCATTTTGATGGAAGAGCTGGTGACTGATTTTGGCCTGACTGAACACATCTGGAAGTGGGGCCATCTGTACAGGTGCTGCGAGGGCATCAGCTCTTCGATTACCCTCGGCAATGAACCCTGGCAGGTCGGTGTGTGACCTGACATGCATCACATAAAACGGTTGCTCTCGGTGGGAGACTAATTTTACCTGTTTTGAGAGCAACTCATACAATGCAATGTTGGAGACCTCCTGCAAGATTGCATTCTCTGCTCTGGACACTACACCTGCTACATAGGCCGAATCTGTGACCAAATTAAATGGTTCAGAGAACCTCTCAAAAGCTCTGACAACAGCAGGCAACTCAGCTACCTGAGGTGATCCTTCCACCTCGGCAACATCTGCCTCCCACTGCTGAGTCTGAGGATCTTTCCAGGTCACGACTGACTTGTGAAATGCTCCTGACGCATCTGTAAACACTGTCAGTGCCTTTAGAGGTGTTTTGCTCTGGATGGATTTCAGTGTAAATGTAAGTTGGACATCCAAATTGAAAATTTTGTGGGCTGGTCGATGGATTGAAATTTGACCAGTGTAGCTGTCCAATGCAAACTGCAGTGCTTCGTTTTCCTGAAGCAGATGCTCTAACATCGCTTTGGATAGATGGCCCGATTCTAATTTTAATGGAATATGGATGCAGTCAAAGTCACACCCTGCTAACTCCCTGATCCAGACCCTTGCTTTCCAGATCAGTTCTGCCACCAGCTCTTGTGACCATGTCAACCTTTTGGACCTGTTGTGACTGAGGAAGACCCACTCTATGATTAAGAGTGGGTCCTTCTGGTCCTGGTCCTTCTTCCCTACTTGGGTGACCTCCCATTGAAAGATCACCCCGTGGAGATGTGGTAGCTTACCAAGAATTATGAATTTGAAGAGCAGACCCGGTTGGTAATGGTGGGCCTGCCTGGCAGACATCATGTCCTGCACTTTCTCCAGTGCGGCCCTTGCTTCCTGGGTAAGGGTCCTAGGAGAACTAGGGCCCTCTCCCCCTTTCAGTAAATTGAAAAGGGGGGCTAGGTCTCTGGTTATTCTTGATGTTATTCCTGATGGCTAATTTTTGCGGAGCAACGGTCCGCTTCCCAATCTCCAGGCATAGGTACTTCCAAGGTGGCATCCTCTGAACCTTGTCTTCACGGAGCTCAAACCCTGCAACAACTAAAGAATTGATTGTCAGGTCAAGCACGTGGGTAAGTATGTCTTCATTTGGGGCACACACTAAGATGTCATCCATATCATGAAGGATGATGGCATCCTTCATGGCTTCACGGACTGGGGACAGCAAGGAAGAGACGTACCACTGGCAAATACAATGGCCGTTTTTCATTCCCTGAGGAAGAACTTTCCAGTGGTATCTCTTCCCTGGGGCTTCTCAGTTAATGGTGAGAACTGAGAATGCAAAGTGTGGGGCATCATCAGGGTGAAGGGGAATTTGAAAAAAACAGTTCTTAATGTCAGTCACGGCCAAATTCCAGTTTTGGGGGAGCATCGATGGGGATGGCATCCCTGGCTGGAGAGAGCCCATGTCTTCTATTATGCTGTTAATTTGACAGAGATCGTGGAGGAGCCGCCATTCGTCTTTGCCTGGTTTTTTAATTACAAAAACGGGGGAATTCTAAGGAGATGTTGTTTCCTGGATATTCCCCTTTTTTAGCTGCTTGTCCACAAGCTCCTCGAGCGCTTTTAATTTTTTTTTTTTTTATTGAGCGGCCACTGTTCTACCCAGACTGGAGAATCTGTTTTCCAATTGAGTTTCTGGGTAGCGTGCTTTTCAGTGACTGCTGCCCAAAAAACCTGGGGGGTCTCTGGGATGTCAATTCTGACCCCCCACTGGGCCATCAGGTCTCTCCCCCACAAGGGTTCAGTATAATCTAAAACGAATGGGCATATAGAAGCTAATTGCCCATTTGGCACCTCAATTTGGATGACACTCCTTGATTGTTTTGCTAATTGAATGCCCCCAATATCTTGTACATGTCCAGCCACGTCCTGCAACTCCCAATATGACGGCCATTCCCGGGAGGGAACGACAGTCACATCTGCCCCCGCGTCTAGGAGTCCAACAAAGATTTTACACTCCCCCCACTGGTGCATGAGATCTTTGGTTTTTCGGCCCCCAGTACCTGAGTCCAGGTGATGGTATGACATGTATTTTTCCTCTGTCCCTGGCTCCACGAAGGCTCAGGCACGGGGATGGCCTGGGCAATGACTTGTCCTTTAGGCAGGTACACTGGTGGGTGAGTACAATGCAGCCAAAGGATGAGTTTCCCCGGGTCTGACGTCACAAGACCCAGGAGAACGTGAATATCTAAAGGTGTGTATTTGGTGTCCCCAAGGATGACATACTTACTACGGTTGTTTCTCCACATACCCGGTTCCTTGGGGTTCACTGACACAAAATGCCACTTGGTATCACAAAGATGGAGGGGCTCTATCAGAGCCAACCTGGAAGGCACATTTTGAGAATCAGTGGTCAAAACAGGTCTTGGTTGTGAAGAAGCAATGTTAATGTTTGGTTCCCACCCTGCCCCCGCAGATGTTTTTGGCCCCACCCCATTTCTATCATCGCGCAGGGAGGGACTGTGCTTAGATTTTACTTTTTTGATTGCCCTCCTTCAGAAGCAACCTTTTGTTTTTGTTGGGCTTTCCGGAAGTTAATAAACTGTTGCCTCAACGGGCAGTTGGGCATCCAGTGCCCTGGATCCCTGCAAAGATGACACTGCGGGTCTGCTGGGGCAGGTCTCTTAAATGTCCGTGGAGTGCGTGGTGGCTTGCTGCTGGATGGCAGGTCAGGGAAGGTGACAGCTGCCACCCCCCTCAGTTCCCTCTGTTTGTGGTGTTGATCCATGGATGTAATTGTGACTTTCCTCGTGCACACTTCTAACATGGACTGCAGGGTTGGCGGTGGGTCGAGGGGCAGGCTCAGGATTGCAGCTTTACACTTTTTGTTGGCCTTTTGCCGAGCGATCTCCATAAGGATTCCCTGCTGCATTCCCGGGTTCTGTACTTGAAGGTCCACTGCCCTGCTAAGTCACTCAACAAAGTTTAGAAAAGACTCAGAGGGAGACTGAGTTATAAACAGATAATTATCAATGGGGACATCTGCTCACATCCCGAAAAACGCCTTTTCTGCCGCCTTCATGCTCTCCCAGAGGGCCTCCTTAGGTATTTTTGCGGCTTGTTTTCTCCCCTCCTCCCATTCTCCCTGCCCGCAAAGGTGATTAATGGTCAACAACTCGTCCCCATCTATCAGTGTCCTGCTCCCATAGTGTTGTTAAAGCGGACTGTGCTTCCCTTTCCCATGCTGCTTCCCATATGAAAAACTCTGTTGAGGATAGCAAGCATGAGATCTGCAGGAGTTAAAACATTTCCCGACAGAGTGGCCTTCAACAGTCCGTTGAAATATTCACTCTCCCTACCAAAACTTTTTTGAGCTTTGCAGGGCTCTTTTTTGATCTGGTAATTAAGTGGGGACCATTAGGGCCAGGGTGCCCCCCCACCTCTTCCCAGGGATATAGGTGACCGGAGCAGCAGCAAGAGCAGGGATAGAATCAGGGTTCTGGTTCACAGGGCCCTCCCCTGCCCTGGAAGCTGGAGTGTGGAAACTGGGGGAGGGGTCATGGGAACTGTGGGAAAAAAGGACGTCAGAGGGGGTGTGGCTAGGACATGGGGAGGAGAGACATGACTGACACATCCCAGAGTGGGCAGAGCTGGGGGGTGTGGTTTGGGGGAGATGGGAGGAGCTGGAAGGGAGGGTGGGATGACGGAAAGAGGGGAGGAGTCAGGAGAAAGGAAGGGGTTGGTCGATGGGCAGAATGGGTTTAGGGGAGAGGCGGGCAAAGGATCATGGGAAGAAGAAGGCCATGTGGCAGGGCCCACCACGTGGCATCCGCCATCTTGTGCCTCGGGGAGAAGGAGAACACACAGTAGAGCCCGCCACGTGGCGTCTGCCATCTTGTGTCTCAGGGGAAACTTCTTCTGAGGTACTAAAACTAACAATGGACTTTTGGGATGGGGCTGTACAATGCAGAGAAGTGGGGAACAGGAAAGGTCCCGAGCAGTCTGGCCAGGACTGCTCATGTGGGGGTCTTGGGGATTCTGTGGGGACCCAGGGGGACAAAGGCACCCCTGCAGCTTTTGCTGGGCTGTTCCCTTTAGAATTCCTGGTTTGGGGCAGATGGGGGAGGTAAAAGGGTTAGGATGGGGAGAACTAGGGTCAAGTTTGCTGCTGTGTGGCTATTCCTGCATTTCAGAAGAGGCTCTGAAAGTATTTTTAATTTTCATGGCTAGGAAAGCAAACCTAGAAAGGGAGGAATCCCCCAGCCGCAACAGCTCACTATGCACTAGATTCCAAAACTCCAACTTATGAATTTGGTCGGCCGAAACATCAGAAAAATGCAGGAACAACCACTGAACAAACTTTTTAACTTCAGTTTTTTGAAACGGAATCCCATTCTTAAAAAGAACACCCACGACTTGGTAATAGACTCCCTTATGCGAAACAGAAAGCCGAGCACCCATCGTGACTGATGTTAAATCTGTTTCTTAAAAACACACTACTCAGGGAAAGAAGAAAAGGAAAAGAGAAACTCCAGCTGCGGGCCACCTGCTAAAAGGTGCTGCGCAGCAAAATACCAGCTACTGTAGTAGCGAAAATCCTCTAGAGAGGGAAAAGGTTCACTCTCTTCCCAGAAACAGGCAGAGAAAGAGTGTACCAGAGAAAAGCAGGCCAAGAAAGCTCCCCACTACACATAGAGGGAGAACAAAGGAGGAAGAAAAGATACTCACCACTCCGAGGCTGGCAGCAGGAAAGGAAAAATCCTGAGTAGTATCCTTCTCGTGGAACTGACAACGTGGTGCCCCCGTGGCTACCAGTTCCTTCCCTAGGAGCGTTAACTACCAAAAAGGGGTTTGCTACTCCTGAGGTAGTTTGCCGGCCATGAAACGGAGTCCAAACGCCACTGCAGAATAAATCCAACAGGACGCCCTGCCATCTCCTTCGTGGGGTCTGGTGATGTTCTCAGCCCCACGTGGGTGCCAAACCTGCCGCTGTGCTCTCTCTGAAGCCCCGTGGCTTCACCTGCCCGGCAGAGGCACGGTCAGCAGTGGGGGACACTCCCCTGTGTCTCATGGCAGATTTGGGGAGCGGCTAAGACAGAGCGCTTCGCTGTCTGCCTTGTATGGAGGAGAGGCGGCGTCCGAGAAGGTAATGAGGGAGTCGACTCAAAGCCGGGGAAAAAGTCTGAGGTTTATTGTAAGCTCCGAGGAGCTCTGAGTTCCATGTCCCTGCAGGCGAAAGTGAACCACATGGCTTTCCGGGGCAGAGACAAGGGGGAGGGACGCCCACTGCGCAGTGGGGGAGTTCAGGGGAGTGGAAGGCAGGAGGACAGACAGAAACACAAACCAATGGGGGAAGGTTAAGGGAGAGACCGGTGGCCTTTGTCGACTCACTCGATGCCCAAGGTGGAAGATTTTGGGGGGGTGGGATTAGGAGCTGTGTGATGGACAAGGCACCAGGGAGGGGTGGCATTGGAGGAAGGGCAGGAGAGCTCAGGGTGGAACCATTGGGGGGAAATGGGGGGTTAAGGGGCAAACCATTACAGAACTGTTACAAAGATATAAAAACACAATACAACATAGCACTAAACCCTCTAGGCCTTGATTTGTCTTGATTTCCATCATGTTAGTAACTGCCCACATTACTGAAGGCTGTTTTGGAGAAGAAATTGTGCAAAACTAACCCTTCTCTACGGTTTGGGGGAAAAGTGTAGCAGATATAGGAAGATGTTGAAGAACAGAAGATCCTGTCCTTGCATGGAAACAAGTTTTGTTTTGCCATTGATACCAAATAAAAGGAATAAGGAGGAAGGACTGGCCATTTCTTTAATCAAGAACTAGGCTGATATAAAGCAATAAATGTGAGACTCAGCATTGCTGTCTGCTGAGGTATGGGACTGAATGTTTCTCTAAACACAAATAAAAAGCCTCAAAAGACTTGTGAACAAGACCTCTGTCTGCTCAACTTCCTCCTGCCTACATCAGAGTAAAAGCCACATCTCAGTATATAGTTAGATACAGAAATCTGTTTTGACATTGTGTGAAGGCTCCATACACGTTATCCATATCACAGAAGAAACCAAATAGCTGTAAACAACTGATGAAAAGACGCAAGAGAGCAATTGTGCCATTGGGAACTCACTGGGAAGTTACAATACATTAACTGTTCCAAAAAATTCACACTCTTCATCAAACCTCACAGATCACTTAAAACCAGTCATTTTCTCAGGCTTTAAGAACATTAACAACAAAAACAAGGATAGGTGCACATTTCCTAAAGAATTTCCCCATGTCTTCTCCTCATTCATCAGGAAAGATGTTAAATCTGCACATAAAATTGTAGCCCATTCTCAAAGAGTTGCCTGTACAAACTACCAGTTTCTGCAGCTCCAGGGAAGTGTAATTCCAAATGTAATACATACCACCATAGTCAACTCACTTCTGCATTTCGCACATAGATGGCATAGTTTTGCCTCAGAGGATGCCACTTTACACTGTTCCCTCTCTGATTCACAGTGCAAACAGCAGTGCTCAGCACCACACTCCCAGACACAGCTTTTTGCAGAATGTCATGAAGTTTAGTCTATCGTTGTCACAGATTGCTGTTCTGATTCACCTAATCCTGCACAGCCTTTGAGTAGCTGGCAGGACTTTGAACCTGTCAGGAGTTATCCTGTCAGCTTTGCCCTGAACCTAGCTCAGACAAGGGGTTGCTTCAAAGAGTGAATGCCTCACTGACATAATCTCTGCAGTGGAATCAGACCATAGACATGCTTGCCTTTGGTGAAAGCCTGGCACAGGAGGCAGGAAGAGGCTGCCTCAGACCACTGAATGGACAACAGATTTCTGGGGTGGTGAGGGGGGTGTGAGTGCAAATAAATAGTAATAATAATAATAATAATAATAATAATAATAATAATAATAATGGAAATATATAAATAAATAAATAGCCATCCTTTTGTATAGAAAAAATTAGGGAGGGCAACCTTTTATGTGGGCAGTTAGTGATGGAACAAGAGGAAGAAGTTTTAAACTGAAAGAGGAGAGATTTAAATTATATGCTAGAATGAAAGTCTTGATTGTGAGGGTGTTTGACACTGCTACAGAGTTGTGGATGTTCCATCTCTGGTGGAAGTGTTCAAGGCCAGGTTGGATGGGACTTTGAGCAACCTGGTCTAATGGAAGGTATCCTTGCCCATGGTGAGGGATTGGAACTGGAAGATCTTTAAGGTCCCTTCCCAAACCCAAACCATTCTGGGATTCTATGACTATGATGGTTTTTTTTAATCAGGCCAAAAGACAAAGCATTCTTCAGTCAGATTATTTCAGTTTCCTCTTTAAGGCTGCAGCTGAAAAATGTCTTTCTTCAGCAGGATGGCAAATGGAAAGTCTGAGAGAACAAAACCACCAAAATACTGTGCTATCACCAATCCATTGATAGAGCCCTAGAAGAAGGACATGGTCTGCAGGAGGAGTTAATGTTCAGCCAAGAACAAGTTCTGCTCTCACCAAGCAGAAGTTAAACTGAGATTAATGTTTCCTTGCTGAAAGCCACAAAAAGCTCCAATAGAAGTGCAAGGGCTTATGCTCTGGCTAAGGGCACCACCACCAGATCTTAGAAGATCTTGAAACACAGCAAGTGGCTTGGCAAGAAATATTAGAATGCTTAAGACATTCTTGTGTGGTATTTTGAGTGTCTTTACTCATGCCAAAAGATATCCATATAGCATTGAATTCTACTGTGAGTCTACAGATCACTGAATGCTCTGGAAAATCCCTTCAGATTGTACTGGAATGTTGCAGTTTGGCTGTGTCCATGTTAATACCAGAGATGATCTTTCATAACAGTATCCCTCACAGTTTTATTTCAAGCTTATAAGCATTGCTACTGTACAAGCATGTGGTGAATACACAATATATTTCACATGGACTGGTTCTGAAAAAAAAAAATACAGATTAATTGTTAACTGCTTCACCTGTAAACATATCTTTTGTTCAAAATCTAAACACATAGCATCTGTTCCTGACATGTACCCCATACAGTCACCTTGTTTTCTTTTTGGATACTCTATAATACATTTTCAAACTCTTTTTCTGCCCTCTTCCATGAATTCTATCAGAATTTTTTTCCCATGGAAAGGCAAAAGGTTTCCCTAAGGAAAGGCTTTCAGCTGTTCCCTCTCTTCCGCAATACCCCAAAGATCTACAACAGTCTCTCAGCCCTTGAACAGTACACATACTGAATGGACATTAACTGAGGCTTTTAGCAGCTCAGGCATACAAGGCCTAGGAGACTTCTCAAGGTGGGCTCCTTTGGGCACACAGGTTGTTGGGCTACTTGGGGTAGTGGATGCAGGTGCAGGTTGGAGTTTATTGGACTTGTGCCAGATCAAGATGAAGAACAGCGCCCATTTTCCTCTGGAGTTTAGAGGTGTTTGCCTAACAGGTAGTTTGCACAAGCTCATCCGAACTCCCTATGCAAACTGTACTTTTTCCCTTTCCCATGTGTGTGGTCTGAGAGCTTTATTGACGAGTATGTATTTGTTGGGCCTCCTGATCAGTCTTCTGCAGCTTGAAATGCAATGATGAACCTGTAATGGCAATGACACCTCTATTTCCATTGCATCAGCTGATTGCTCTTCTAGTCCACATGTAAAAAATAGATGGAAACGGTGCTCACAGGCACCTTCTCCAGCACCAAAGGCAGGTAAGGTCTAACTAAGGGTTTATAAGTTACTTCTAGATGTTGTGGAATTTTAGTAAGATTAAAATAGTTGGCTGAACACTTGCTGGTATGAACAGGAAAGCTCATCCTCAGCTGGACATGCTGACCCTTGTGGGTCCCTTCCAACTCAGCATATTCTGTGACACTTATTTATTTATGAGTGCAGATTTAGTCTTTATTTTTTTATATATAAATGCTGCACATCATGTTAATAATTAGAACAACAAGGAAGCAGTAAATAAACAATGAGCTGAAATAACTTTTCCCAGAAATATTATTGTTATTATTCCTGTGTTTTGTATTTTCTTTGTTTTCTTTCCTTGAAATGTCTATACAATATAAGCATTCCTGGAAAATATTTATATATTTGTTTTATGTACTTCCTGCTTTTAAGTGTTTCATTCTTGACTGGGAGTTTCCCAGGACTGGAATACCAGCCTTCATGTAACACCAGCCAAGGTGTTTACACGAACAGAGCCCAGACACATCTCATCCACAGCATCAGTCTTTTTGCTGCAGTTAACAAATTTTGATTCTAGTTTGCATGTGCCTAAGGCTAAGACTGCCCTGTTCATTTCTCCAAAAGGTCACTCTTAGTGATGTGGTCCTCCTCAAGGATGACTTCTCAAGGGTGGGAGACACTTCATCTGCTTAGCAGCCATGGATTATCTGATTCCTTTCCATTCTAGGTTTAGTTCTTGTGCTAACTAAGGTACCTAGCACTGTAAAATGATAAATCTTTTGCACTCAGCAGGGGTGATGCCACACCTCAATTCCTGGGCTCAGTTTTGGCCTCTCACTACAAGAGAGACGTGGAGGGGCTGGATCGTGTCCCGAGAAGGAAAAAAGAGTTGGAGAAGGGTTTGGAGCACAAGTCTGATGACCAAAAGCTGAGGGAACTGGGGTCATTTAGCCTGGAGAAAGGCTTAGGGGAGACCATCTTTCATTCTTTCTACAATTACCTGAAAGGAGGTATAACCAGGTGACAGCAGATCTCTGCTCCCAAGTAACAAGTGAGGACTAGAGGAAGTCCTCAACTTCTGCCAGGGATCATTTAGATTAAATATTAGGAAAAATGCTGTTATTGAAATTGTCAGTTTCTGGAACAGGTTGTCCAGGGGCGTGGTGGAGTCAATATTCCTACAAGTATTTTAAATAGTTGTGGCATTTGGGGACATGGGTTAGTAGACAACTTGGTAGTATTGGGTTAAGAGTTGGATTCAATGATTGAAGAAGTCTTTGTCTATCTAAATTACTCTATGAACCCATGATTCTATGATTTGGAAGTTGTTTTTATTTTTTGGTGTAACACACATACATCAAGATCCTGCACTAGGGACCACTTTAGGATACCTAAAAAAAGAGAAGCATCACCTAAATCATTCCAGGAGAGATAGAAGAAACCCAAAATGTTGAGCCAGTGTTTTGAGGTTCACATCAAAATTCCTTAAAAGTGCCTTAAAAATCTCAGCCCTTACTAAATCCTTTCTAATCCAGCCAGGATAGAATATGCCCTGTCCTCTTGTGAGCATTCATAGCTACAAGCTGGTGATTTTCCACCACTGATTATTACTGAAATGAGGTTAAAGCAGGGAAGAAGCGATGCCAGAAAGCAGCTAATGAAGAGCAAAGAGAAGAAAGCTCCAACCCATGTCTGTAGTGGCTTCAAAAGTATGAGTTTGGGAATATTGATGAAAATATCAGTTATTAATGGATAAAAATATAGGACTTTTTGTTATTCCTAATTTATGTAGTATTGGTGGAATGGTTGAAATTGATTATTACTTTCATCAATTTATGTTGAAACGTTTACAGAAACACTTGAAAAGAACATTGTCCTTTAAAGTCTTGAAAGCAGCAGTCACATTATCAGATTGTTCCACTTGGTATATTTTACTGAAATCAAATGCATTTAAAGATGTTCAAGATTATGACTGATTTACTAATTAATAGGCCTAGACAACCTCTTAAGTTAAAGTTTACAAATTGCTTTAAATTGCTTAGCCCTTCTCTGGCTTCTTGCTTATTGTTTTACACAGTGTGGTAGAAGAAGTGAAGGTACACAGTACAATCATGATTTATTGATTCATATTGTGGAAGGGTAACAGCCTTCTTGGCAAGACTTTACTATCTTAGTGACTTGCAAAATGTTATTAGGCAATGATTAATATTATTATAGATCTAATTCAACATGATTAAGTAGTTATATTTTAATTGGCAGTTGCTGGTACAGTTTGGGAAACAAGAAATATCTTAATTACTAGAGTGATGAATGTCTTGGAAAGCCTAATTGAGGCAGGTGGGAAGTTTCAATACTTTTGTTTCAGAGTGTGTGTGTAGTAGATGTTGGATAATTTCCTTCAATGTGAAAATTCATCATGTGGCATTATTAATATTTTAGCTGAAAAAATAGGTTAAAATAATTTTGGTTCACACATTTCAAAATAACATGGATATAAACACTTAATAATAGATCTACTACCATGCATGACATGCTTTACACAAATTTATCTCGAACATCACTGATACTGCTAAGAATTGGTAATAGAGTCCAAATTCCTGGAAAGAGCAGTATGACCTAATTCAGCATCAATTTCGTTGCTTTTATTGGCTTTCCTCAATCAAAACAAATTGGTCATCTTCACATTCAGCAGATATATGCTCTCACTGAAATCCTAAAGGAGAAGCATTGGAGCAGAGAAGAGTAGGAGAGCAGAGCAGCACCCTGGTGAAATCCTGAAGGAGTCACGCTGTCCTGCAACAGGTTAGCATGAGGGACTGTCAATGTGTCCTGCTCCCCACTATTACCATCACATCCCTCTAGCACTGTGAACTTTTCCAGCCCAGTGGCACTTGTTCAAAGTGAAAAATCTGCAACCAAATGGAAACTGCAACCAAGTGTCACATGCAGTGCCTTTATAAGCAGTTAATTCTGGGTACATTTTGTTAGATATATATGGAAAGCACAGAACAAGATGTTTTTAGTTGTTTGTTTTCCAAATTAGTGATTGAATATTCAGACTTCTTCCCATGAGAAAAAGCATTTCCCTTCAGTCAAATATGTGCACATAGATAATGTCTTCCTTCTCATTCAACCACTAAGTCTAAACAAATATTACTATGTTACCTCCAAGCATAAATATAACCTCAGTCTTTAGATGACATTAAAGACACTGTGTTTGTGTAGGATGGCAATCAGCAGCATCCAGTGCTCACTTCAGTCATAACTTAAGTTAGGTATAAAATAATCAAAATGAGGTACAACCACACAAAAACCTCTCGAAATTAGCTATGACATTTCCTTTTCCTTCAAGAAGCATGTTTGTTTTTAATCAGGCATTACAGAATATACTGATCTTATGTCAAGACAGGGCACTAGAACAAGAGACTGTTAAGCAGACATTAAAAATGGGATATCTTTCCATCTTATTGCCACATAGAAAAACCCTCACATTTTTATTGCTTTAGTAGAAACAACACAACTAATTTGGTATTACTAGTACTAAAATTACAGTTTGCATTACGCATTTTAATTACATATTGTAATAGAAACCCATGTCTTTGTACTATTGACAATTTTCATTTCAGTTTTTATTGGCAACATCAATGCTCTGGAAATCTTTCCTGAATAAGGCAAAAACTTAAGAAAAATACTGTCTCTGGACAATTGTCTACACACTGATTGTCCAACATGTATCACTGAGTCCACATACCTCCTTCATAGGCAAAGCTCCCATCAGCTCAATGAAAAGCAGGTGGACACTAAAAATTGCATGTGGAAAACCAAAGAAAGAAAACCAAAGTGAAGCAGGGAACCACATGGTCACGGCCTCTCTGTCCCAAACTGGAAAGTCTGGAACACAACCAGCATCAAGGCTTTCTCCAGACCTCATGTGTTCCTGGAAATCACTCAAAGATCAATTCAGGGGAAAAAAAAAAAAAAAAAAAAAAAAGCAATCCAACAAGCCTGAAAAAAACTCAGATTCCAACAGAGCTATTTTTACAGCCCCAGAGACAAATTGACTAAGCAGACATGGGTATAACTTGTATCAGCAGACATTAAACCATCATTATTTGACACATAATCAAAGATTGTGAAGTTAGCTTCACACCCACATAATCTTCAGGTGCTGCTTACAAGGAAGACAAGACAGGTTTTGTTGATCTTGGGCTGTGAGTTGTGCTGCTGTGGGCACAGGTGTTCCGTGTTGTGCAATTCACTGAGAACCCCAGGTTATCCTTGTCATGGGCTAAGAAAAGAGACCTGAAAAGATCTCAGACACCAATAAGGTAGTTTGCTCTCCCTTCATTGTCTGCTGGGCCACAAGAGCCCAACCAGGAGCTTCCTGTGTCCCCTCTCTCCACTTATGCCAAACCAGATTCCAAAGCTGCAACATGCTGCTCATAATGCAGGCCCTGGGGGTCCAGACAATCACTATATTTTCTTACAGAACATAGCTGGAGTTGGCATGATCCATAAGACCGCAGTCACTGAAGCTATAAAGTAGGATTTGGTCAGGTGTAACTAGTTCTTCAAGCTCTCTAGCCTCCAGACACCTGAAGTGTGGGGCAAGTGCAATGTTTTTAACTCTGTGCTACCCAGTCCTGCAAACTGTATGGGAGAAATAGTCCTCTGGAAGAAGATCATCCCTACATCATGACCATAGAGGCAAAATAAACATGCATGAAGGCTGTCAGAGAGAGAAGTTCCAAGATGTCACCTGAGCATTGCTCAAAGCTGTCACTGTGGCCACATGGGTAGGGGAAAGCAAGAATCTGGGCAAAGGAAGCTGCAGAAACAAAACCCATTTTGTCTCTGCTGTACACAGATACCTTCTAGGGGGCCTGGTGCTGTGTGCGTATCAAGTGTAAGTGGGGTGTGGATGGTGAACCTCATGATAACAAAGATCTAGTCAGAAACAAGAACGATGTTTTCAGGTACACTCTACTTTCTGTAGGGAAAAGCCAAGAGCCAGGCAAGCACTATCTGCACTGATACTGGAACACTGCATAGCATGGCAGGAGAGCAAGTAGAGCCTAAATATCTTGTGGTACAACTCAAGGGCTGCAAGTGAGCAGTATCTGCTATCCATATATTGGTTGTCATTGGAGGTAACACCTCTGCTCATCAGCTCCTTCTGAGCTGAGGATCTTTCAGTCTCCTCTGTGGGAGGGACAGATGTCAGGTGTCATATCCCATGAGAGCCACTTTTGACAAGGGCATGTAATACCAAGAAAAGGGGGAATGTCTTTAAGATGAAGAAGTGTAGATTGATATTACATACTAGGAAGAAATTCTTCCCTGTGAGGGTGGTGAGGCACTGGCATAAATTGCTTAGAGAACCTATGGCTGCCCCATCCCTGGGAGCGTCCAAGGAGAGGTTGGATGGGACTTTGAGAAACCTGGTCTAGTGGGAGTTGTCCCTCCCTGCCCATGGCAGGGATATTGAAATGAGATGATTTTAAGGTACTTTCCAACCCAAACTGTCCTGCTGTTCTGGGTTTCTGTGTTTGGAAGCAAGCGTATGCCAATGCACAGGATGGTGGGCAGATGGATGAGCATGCTCTCCTATCAATTTAAACACACAGAAACAATGGAGTGATTTTAGGCTTTCTAAAACTGACAATCATATCCTGTCACATTTTCTGGGATTGTACAGACCCCAGTTCCACTCTGAATTGAGAAACATTGTCTCCCAGGTCATTATGGGAAACCTGGAGATACAGTTGTTCCACCTGCAAGCCAAAAATAACATTTATATTCACAACATAACTCAGTTAAGACCAGAGTTTAATGCCTGTAAATGCAAAGTATAAATTCCTATCAGTGAAATCTGATGTTTAGAACTATTGTCTGAGAAGCTGATAGATCAGGATCTGACCATAAGAAGCAGTAGAGCAGTCATTGCTGACTGTACCCTGCCAGAATAAACGAAAACAGTCACCGCAGGCATAATCTTACAGCTGTTAATAGTCAAGCTAAGACAATGACTCCCACTGTCATGAATTTGTTTTCCATGTATCCAGTTTTGGCCTAGAATGGATCTTAATAGGAAGGCATGCTTCTTTGTCTTTTTCACACTTAATGCGATTAAATATCCCCATCCTTTTCTGCTTTCTATATTCTTTCTATAGAAAAGTAGACATGCATTTCAAATCTCCCCTCCAAAATCCAAGAAGCATTACTTCTTTAGAGGCTTATTTATTTATTTAATTCATAAAATACTGAGCTTCTCACAATAGAGAATCTGTCTCTGTCCAGTACAAGGAAATAATTATGCCTTTATTTCCCTTTCCCTTAGGAAAGCTAAAAATTATAGACTTCATTTTGAGCAAAATATGTATTGCCACCACTAATATAAAAGTCGTAACCCAAATATAATACTTGTATAAGACAAAAAGGGAAAAAAGGACTTTAATTAGTTTCAATGCAAGAATTTTCCTTTTAGTAGGGTAGAGTTCAGAGTAAAATAAAAAGCACTGAAATTAGAGGTAAAGAATTTTGACCACTTGTGGTATAGAGGCACTATGGGTCTTATGACCTAGGTGTTAACTTACTTCATATGATATGTAAAACACTACTTTTTGTCATCTAGTACTTCTGCAAAAAAAAAAAAAAAAAAAAACAAAAAAAAACTAACAGTATTTCTGAGGGTATAAATATATATAGAAAATGAGCATTCTCTTTTTTTGCTAATTCACAATTTCAGAAAGCTATGACATTTTAAAATCATGCTAGCCTCAATCTTACGAGGAGAAAACATTAACTTCTGTTTTCTTTGAGTATTCATTGTTTTCATGAATATTCAAGACTCTTTTTCTGGGTTAGAAGAGCAAGTTTTTCCATTTACTTTCTCCTCTAAAGCATGCTGCTTTCAAAAACAAGGTCTGTACCCCCGGGGTCAGATGGCATAACTGTGTATACTGGCTCCAAGGATTTAGCTGCCCATCTCCTGAGGCTACGTGGTATTCTTTTACATGCTCCGAGGATTATCTTTAGTATCAATCACCCAGTGTTTGTAATGGACCATTCCATTACAAGTCAAAAGGCTTGTTAGTAACTTCGTGACATTTGCCTGGGTCGTTCTTGCTCTGCATTCTGCAGCAGAGCATGACTTAAGGTAGGCAGGCTGTTTCCTTACTGGTGATACAGCATGTGTCCACATGACTGCCATAGGTCAGACCTTACCCTAATCCTTAGTACACTAAAAACCAGAATGCGAGGTATTCTAATCCTAATGCTTAGTCCTTTAAGGATCAGGACTAGAGGTCTTCCAATGTGCAACAGTAGTCTTCTGCCAGCAATGAATTTAAGGAGTGATACACTCTGAACTCTAAAAAACACCCTAGCCCTGCAATGTAAAATCATTCTTATTAAGTCTGGCTCTCAAGATGCAGAAATGATCCTCAGAGAAGGGGCACAGTACTTGCCTTGGGTACTCTAGGTCGTTACACACTGCTGCATCAGAAGGCAGAGCATCGTGTTTTAGGAACAGTAGAAAGCAAGTGGGTGATTAAAAACAAAAGAAAAGAAGACAAAGAACATCTCAGAAGTTTATCTTCTTTGCTTATGTTCCTCAGCTGCAATCATTATGGCTCCACACTGACCTTGCATGTTCCAAAACTTGCAAGAAGTCTCAGTTAAAATGGGATTTATTAAATGTACAACAGACAACAGCTGGACACAGGATCCACGTGGGTGGAGTCACATCAACCAGTGAACTGGTTTTGCCACCTGAATAGCCAAAATAGGCACACGTCCAACTATGAGGATGTTCCCATGTGTAATTTGCTGGAGGAGTATGACATGACTCCTTAGGACCTTAACCAACAGAAGGTACAAAACATGGCAATTGCAGAACAATAAAAAATTATAAGGAAACCTGTTACTTCTTAGAAGACAGAAACACAGAAGATTCTTAACAGGCATTATGTCCTTACAATGGTGTGGAAGGAATAAGTGAATAACAAGTCTCTTTGGGAAGTAATGTGGGCATGCAGGACCACAGGGAGGAAGGTCACTTCTTCAGCAGAAGAAAGTTAATTGATGGGATTTTTTTAGATTTCTGCTAAAAGGAGCAAACAGTATCTGTGACGTGGAAAACAGACTCAAACAGTGCTCATTTAGGCTCTGAAACAGTAGAGATCAAGTCCTGTTTGAATAGCTAGTGCTGATGCTGCTTGTGTGCCGCAGCAGAGGAAGGGAGCTAGTGGTGTCATCCTCTTGTACATATGCAACGAGTAACTACCTTACTTTGTCAGGATTCATCAAAGATTTGGAGTGAGGTCAGTGTCTGGCCATTCTTTTCCTCTTGTCCTGTTCCAATCTCCAGGACATGCTGTTCTCTCAAACCAAAAAGAATTATGTTCCTGTGTGCACATCAAGCAGGAATCCATTCATCCATCTGGTCCTTACCAGATGGTAATCTTTGTTCCTCTGTTTCTCTTGATAGGGAAACAGACAGACCCAAGGCACAAACAGGCTGTAAGTTGTGCAGCACATCTATCACATAGCTTGTGGTCTATGTAAGGCTAAGAGCAAATGGAGATTTGGGGCATCCCCTTACTTTGCTCTCCTTTTAACAACTCTATATCCCATGTCTGACTCTTTCCAGATAGGTAACTAGGGAATCACAAACTTAACTTTGGTTCAGGAATTGCAAAGCAGGAGCCAAGAAGTTTCCAGAGAAACCTGTTTCAAAACCACAATGTTTTAGCTCCCAGACTGAAACAGAATTGATTCTTAATATATATCTTTCCATCTATGTCTACGTCTACGTCTACATCTACATCTACATCTACATCTTTATCTAGCTATATCTACCTGTATCCACATAATATCTATATGTCTATATATCTGTATTATTGTATCCTATAGTTATTTTTTGTCTGTCTGCACATGGTGACATGTTCATGAATAGTAAAGGCACACTGAAAATGACTGCTTTTGGAAGTTAGAGATTCACTGGATAAAATCCCTGCATGCCCAGATCAGTGGTGCTATAACACAGGCATGAACACAATGTCTTCAAAGCCTACCTGCTAAGCTGGGGAAAAACAGCTCCAGCCAAAACCCATCTGTTCTTACCTCAGACATTGTTATGAGACATAGGAATACGTATTTTCCTCCACATTTGCTCTTCTTGTAAAAATACTGTATCATGAACACAACTTTGACTTGATTAAAACCAACCAAGCAAAGTCATTCTCAGGGTTTTTGGCCTAACTTTTAGGCTGGTTTACACAAACTGTCTTCTCAGTTTCAGTATATTATTAGTCTCAGGTATTAGGTCAATAATGCTTGTGTATTACATTGCAATTATTTCCATTTATTTATTGTGTACCAGAGTGTTACACTGTAATTATTAGAATGTATTTATTGTAGAGAAGATAACTTTGAATCATAAAATTAGAAGCAGAAATTCTTCTTGAATGTTTTTCTGTAAAAATTAACAGAGTAACATATTGAACAGATAAGCCTAAGCTTGCATATGCTACTTTCACACGTTACTGTCCATACAAGTAACACAAGAGCAAATTCTGCTGCCAGCAAACTTGAAATACATTCTGATTTCTTAGTGATTCCTTACACTAGTGCTGGTGAAACAGAGTCTACAATAGTAGCCCAAGGGCCAGAGCATAAACCAAGCTATAGAGAAATGCATCTGACATCCGGATTTGCCTGAATTTAAGCAACTTTCTAGTCTAACCATGATTCTGACATGATCAATCAATTTAACATAATTTTATGTTGAGCGCATAGGCATTTTATTGTTGTAGAGCTCCCAATATAATCTTTACAGATCAAAGCTCTCACTGTGGAGTCCTCAGCAGGATGACTTGAGCTATAGAATATTGGAGAGCTATCATTTTCATGGTAGAGACAGAACATGAATATATTGGGGTCATCAGCTGGGTTCTAAAAAAATTAGTAATCTGAATAGTTCTGTTCAAGTCACTGACATGGAGCTTTAGTTTTGCTATACAGCAAGGACAGTGAAACCAGTGGCTTTCTCTAAAACATCACCCAAAAAATGTCTCAGTATTAAATTTAGTATTTTTCACCAGTTATGCATTTGAATGTGAAATACATTCAGATATCTTTCAAAAGAGGTGAATTACATTAGCATGTGAACAGTACACTCTTGAAACAAGTCCTTTCATCCATCTGATTTACATATATATGTAAGTAGTTTAAAGTGAAATTTTCTGGAAAAGGGATCTCCTTCACACAGTGAACTGTGAAATGTTATATATTAAGTATTATTATATAATATTAAATTATAACAGTATAATACATAGGAAATATAATAAATTATAAACAAATATATAACATTATAGTATTGCATAAAGCATAATATATTATATTATTAAATAATATTTGAAATATATTATAGATACATTCAAATATTGTAGTAAATGCTGTTATTTAATATTATAGACATATTAAGTATAATATTAATTATTAATATTAAATATAGTAAATATTAACTACAGCTCCTTCTACACTTCAAAACACGTAAAATGGCTTCTTGGGGAGAAATTATCTTTTTTTATAAGAAAACAGAAGAGGCAGCAAGTGTTTTTCCCTACAGAGGGGCAAAGCAAAGGCTTGTGTGAGTCAGTCAGCATGGCAAGCTGTGTGGTAATGCTTGGTTTGAAAGATAGCTGGCTGCAGATTAATTCACCTCATAGAAACAAAGAAATGTTTACACTCTCAATCAAATTTAAAATAATTCCTGAGATCAAGGAGCTGCAAGAGGTGTTCAGTCTGGTCGGGTTGAGTTACACCAAGTGTGAAGGTACTGGTCCTGCCCAGGTGTGGCTTCTGGGTACACCTGACTCAGAGCACACAGATGCCCTCCTCCTGGCTCTATCTTTGCCTGTCCAAGTAACAGCAAAAAAGAGGCTGAGACTTGTTTTATTAAACCTCTGAATCTCCTACAGACAGAATATTTTTTGCTAAAAAATAATCAGTTTAAGAACAATAAGAAAATTCATCTCATGACCTTAAACCATGTGAGTACCATCTAGAGATATAAAGTTCAGAAAATGCTGGCAGCAGATGCCATCCTACTGATCTGCTCTGAAAATGCTGATGCATTTACAGTAAATCCCTAAGCAGGCCAGTTGTGCAACAAGTTGAAATGACATAAGTATTAACATTTATGGTGATGAGTCAAATCAAACAAACATCCTCTTTATAAGCTTTCTCACGGCATGTAGTAGCATGTACTGCAATTAATGAAACATCTATAACAGCTCACAACAGAACAAGTGTTGCAATAGATCTGTAGGGCTAGGTTTCACATTATAGGTTTCACTATTTAGTAGCAGATGAGAAGGATCAGCACTCACAAGGTTTACTTCATTTCAGTTTATTCAGGAAAAATGAGCCAGATTTCTTGTGAGGAAAGCAAAAAAAAAAAAGTGCCATATTGCAAAATATCCAAAACTAATGTTAACTGCACAGTCACAAACTCCAATGATACTTGTATTTCACTCAAGTGCTCAGAAAGTCCCTTTTCATCAGGTGTACTTTGGGCAAAAAAGTGAATTATAAAATTTGCTTTGATGGCTCACTTTTGTATAAATTTGCCCACTTTATACATCTGTATGCATCTATATATGTGTTGTGATGCACTGCACTCAATTTTAACAGCTGCCCCTTCTGCTCAGGGTCTTTCTGACCACCCTGTGTGTTGCCCAGAGTAAGGAAATGCTTATCTACTGACCCCCACTCCCACCTTCAAACTCACATTAACTTTTGACATTTTCCAAAAACACTTGGCTTTGTTCCCTCTATACCATGAACAGTATAAAGAGACCAGTACAAATTCCTGTGTCAGAAATTTTAGACTCAATACAGCAGATCATATACTAGTTATATACAGACATATTCTTATTTCCCAATTCAAACATATTCTTAAAAAGCACTTGTTTAAGGGCTTTCCTGACTAAAAATAGTTTCCTGTGTCTGTCAAGGCTTTTGCAGCATTAGACCTTAAAGTTGGTGTCTGTCTTGGATATAGGTGATGACTGTAAACTGTGCTGTCATATTAGCTGTTATAGAACAGAAGTGATAGAAGTGGGATTTGTTTATTTTGTTGGTTTTGGCTTTTTTTAAGCTCAAAAGTTAATCAGATACAGCAAAATTTGCATATCATTCTAGAAAAATTCATGGAAAGATTTCTATAAGAAATTTTTTCTTTTAAAGGGAGAGATTGTTGCTCAGACCTTACCCAATGTGAAGCCTTTAGCAAGCTCCTGAGGAATGCATCCTGACTTACATTCTCATTTACTATAAGTCTGTACTACACTAAGAAACCCCCAGAGGAAAATTCCCTTGGTCTCCTGCTTTAATGTGTTTTTCTTCCAGACTGTCTGTGCAAAAGCAGAGTTAATGATTCCTAAAAGATCATATTCCCAAAAGATCATGAAATACTTCCTCTGTTATTTTTTTTCTTCCAAGAGGGGAAGTTAAAGCACACAGCTGCCAGTGGTTTCACTCTTGTTCTTCATCTCCCCTTCCCTCTGTGTTTCAGATCATTGCATATTTATCATGTCACAATTTAAATTTCAAACTCTTTGGATCAAGGTTTGTCTTTATTTGAATTTGTTCACAGATCTGGGTACTCAAAAAAAACAGTGAGAAGATTACAGCTTAGGAAACTTAGAAAAACTGTGCCACTAGAACGCTTTCCTATTCAACAGGGTGTCTGCATCACCTTTCATGTTCATAAACAGTAAGGAGAAATAACAGACTGGTTTGTATCAAACAGACTCTATTGCTTTATTAATCAGTGTTAATGTACAGGTTAATTAAAAAAAAAGGTACAGTTTATGAAATGTACCCTCTACTTACAAGATACAAATCTAGACCAATTGCCATGGTATCTATTGATGCTCACCCACTATAAAAAAATTTACAGTTTTTTTTCTGATATACAAAACCTCAAGCAAACATTCCTTGTTAAACATTCAGTAAAGATAACAGCATCCTACTACAGTTTCATATAGTGTTTTAGTGCAAAAGGAAGTACAAATATAAAAATACTGAGGCTTGAATAAAAAACCACAACAACAACAAAAACCCAAGCAAGCTGTGGAGTTAGAGGTGAGTGTCAGCTATGGGTATTCTTCTAAGCTCTACGATCTGGGAATTAGCCATGCTGCTACCATCCTGGCTGCCATGACAAGACTCGTTATCACTGACACTGAGACCTGCACCTGAAATAGAGAAAAAACAACAAAAATAAGTGAGAATGAAATTTTGACACAGAAACAGGGATACTCTGTCCCACTCTGCTTTATTCTGATTATTGAAATGTTTCCCTACCCTGCAACCGCGTGGCAAGTTTCCTCATACTAGTCTACCATTCTGAATTCATGGATTATAACATTAGCTGACATAGCTTTGTACCATCCAGATATGCTTTTTCATAATTCCACTGTCATTCACTTTACTTGGCCCAGGAAGTGGTACAATAGATATTTAGAGGTTACCTTGAAATCAGAAAAGCATAAATCAAGGCCTGGCTTGGACTGGGTTCATGGTCTGGCTGTTAGCATCTGGTACTTCCAAGGACTTCCTCATGAAAAAATGATTTTTAATGATACAATTTCAAAGTTAAATGATAATTCCAGCTGTCTTAATAGGACAGTAATTTCAACATGAGAAAAGATGCTGAAAAAAATATTCTTTAAACCCATATTTGACATAAACTGTTGCATTAAGTTTTATTTCTGCCGGAAAACAATACTAGAATTTGGTCCAAGGGAACCTCCAAAACATGTCTAAAAGAGACCTCGGAAGGCTACCTTCTCCATCCTTTTGTCATAGGACTTCTGTTAGCTTTCTGCTTCCTATTTGTTTGATGGGGATTTCATTTGGGCTTTTATTGTGGGGGAGGTTTGAGTTGATTAGTGTGAAGATTCATAATCCTGCACAAGTTTTTATGAAATGCAAATTTTTTTCAGACCATTTTGTCACAACAAATCTGTTGAAACTATAAACTTCAGTGCTTTTTCAGCTCCTCTCCTTGAGCTAGAACAAATTCTACCCAATACATGGGTTCTGAGGTCTTAGGGTGTCTAGGCTTTAAATTTGTTGAGAACTGCACATCAGTATAATGAGGCATGAGGATATCAATACGAATCACTTTCAAGTACAATCCTGCAACAATGCCATTTACAAATTATGGGGAAGTCATTTGTTTTGGGCAGAAGCAGATCTGTAACCACATGCAGTTCAAGGCAGTTACAAATGAATGACATCTGGCTCAAAACAGCCCTGAATAGGGTATGCTGGGAGAGGCAGTGATTTGCATTTCATACTGAAAAACATTTTCTAGAGTTTCTATCAGGTATACAGTGCATATCTTATTTCTGCCTCAGCTGACATTCCAGTTTTTGATTTGTTTGACAAAAGAAAAGAGTGGTTAATTTTTTTTTTTAGTTTCTTCACCTTTTTCTATGCTCTCTGCTGTTCCACTTTGACAAAGTTTTCTCTTAGCACCCTTCCACACACCACCCCTCAAGCAGAAAAGAAGTACTGTAAAGCAGACAGCAGTGAGATGCTGCTTTGCTATGGGAAGTCAGGCTGCAATCTTGAATACAGAGTTTGTTCTAGAGAACCTGCACAGAAAGTCCTGTAGGACTAGCCAAGTTTTCCTGCAGAGGTCTGGACGAAGTCCTGGTAGGGGCCAAACTTGGATCCATTCCCTCTGATCCAGGCAAAAAGTGGGTAAGCCGCACCATGATCCTTCTTACGTCTGGTTCTGGTGTTTGGGTCATGGAGGAAACATGTGTTCACTGACACTACTGAGTCCTTAGGTCTGCATGACTCAAGCTCTTGAGAAAACAACTACTGCCAGAGTATGACAGGAGTAAAAATCCATCAACATACAGAGACACAATAACAAAGTCAAGATTAGAATCTGAATTATTAAAATACTTGTTTATAAATGTATTGAAGTTGATTTATATTCCTATGCACATTCAACCTTTAATTGAGCCAGATCCTAATATCCAAAAGGTGCTTGAAAGTCCTGGGAAAAACAGCAACTGTTTGAACAAGTTATTTTGATTGTTTGATATTTGATTATTTATTTGAACCTGTAATTGAACCTGTAATAGGGAAGATGAATCAGACCATTGTATTTACCACATGGAGATGGACGATCAAGTAAAAACCATGAAGTAAATAAAATACTTCAAATGAAGAAAGAATACAATACTTCTTATGTAGTATACTAACAGTCAAATTAATTCAAGACATTTAGTCAATCTGAAAAGGGTATGAAAAACTGAACCCCCCCACCATTTAAAACCATTTGAAATCACATATGTGATCACCTTGGGCTCAGATTTCAAGGTGAACACTGAGTGTTGGTGTTAGAAAGATATTTGTCTTACCAGTGGCTACACTGGTAAAGTGGCAACTATTTAGCACAGGGTTTCTTTAAGAATCTTTTGCTGGGCACTAAAAAGATCAGGTATTGGTCTAATGGTATTATACTATTTATATTCTTAAATGTCATATACGTGCAAGTTTTGTTCCTGCTCAGTGCAAAGTCAGAGATCTTTTTTGCTACAGAGGTTCTTATCAGGAACTTGGAAGTCAGAGACTGATACTGGGTACTTTAGGTTTACAAGGGCCTTGCTCTGCTGATGCTGCAAAGACAAACTGTGTCAGAGCTGATCCTTTTTAGGAATAAGAACTGAAATGTAACCAGGATACCAGCTTACCAAACAGTCGGCAGGCTGGAAAGGGTATGACTGTTTACACAACTGAGTTTCACAGAGTTCATTGGTCCATTGTTTTCTCAGATTAGGGTGGAATTTAAACTCAATCAGATCCCAAGAAAGCATGCACTCTTCTAGAAATGCTGGAGTTGGATGGTAGATATGTAGCAGGGACTATTACTTTTCCCCAGTTTTTGAAGAAAAATAAGCAAGAAAATGAAGTCTTTTTTTTTTTTTTTTTTATGCAAGCACTAGCTGTGAACTGAAAAGTCTCAGGTGAGGCTTCAAACCCAGAGGGGTTCCTCCACTGACATCTGCTGGTGAAGGGCTACACCAGTGCATCCATATGTGCCCTGGGACAGCAGCGGTTATCATCTGCTTGCTCAGAAATAGCTCAGACTTTCACTAAAACATTTTAACGGAGAGAGTCTGTTTTGTAAGTACTGTACTCATATCACTAGGAAAATCTTTATCTCTCAAGCACTTATATCTTGCTTAATCTGTCATGATTTTATTATATGTGTGGGATGCATATGAATAAACTACACAAACCAAATTTAGTTCTTCTTTCAGGTTTTTAACTTCACAGAAATTGCACCAACAGACATCCAGCTTCTAGAAATAACATTCAGATTGAACTAAAAATGCTTACTGGGCATTGTGCAGTCACATTCAATAACCATCAGGTAACATATATGTGACAACCACAGATGAGAAAACTGAATGAATATGCAAACTAGCTATCTTTCCTTCCTTTCTTTTTTTCTTTGAAGCGAGCCCTTCAAAATAAAGATTATGTAAATTGATAAGGAAGGAACTTTGCCGACTACAATCTACATGCCTTGTAATAGAGAGTCTCCAGGATGCTGCACTGAACACCCTTCAGAATTTAAATTGCAAGTGTTTTGTCAGGTTCAGGATGACCACATCAGATGCTTTATTCTTAGACCAGGCACCTTCAGTGGGGTCACCAAGGTTTATAAAATGCTGACTTTGGAACTCTGGCTGTATTAGATTGAAAAGCATGAATCATTTTATATAACATTGCTATTGTAACAGCTGTATTTGTATGGGGTTTTAACTACTGACTTTTCCAGGTATTTTCCCTATCAGGGAATCATTAGAATATTTGCATCACATTAAAGAAATACTAGAATATATCTATAGTATTTATCACAATTGCCTCCATTAAGATTAAAGAAAACCACTGAGGTATGAATGTAGCAGTATTCTGCTTAATATGTATCTAGACACTACCATGGTGGGTCACCCATCACCTCTGGAGGAGTTTGGGCCTCCCTCAAAGTCTTTGATGTGTTTTGGTTTCACATTTCATCCAAAGGAATGAATTGGTTTTGTGCATCACAGAAAGGGAGAGGACAAGAGTATTTGTAAGATATAGATGGAAGTTCAGAAATCAGTAAAGCTATCATGCATTTATTCATGCCTTAATGCTTCTCTACCAGAGTACAAGTCCTCAGGGAATTCTGGTATATTGGGCTTTATTCTCAACTACAATAACATATGACTTTGTTGCAATCTGGAAGGCAAAGGTCTTACTAAATTGACTATCAATATAAACCTAGCACAAGAAATCAGAGGGAAAATGAGATCAAGTCCAAAATTTCAGACTTTTAAAGTTATTACTGAAATCAACAAAAACTAATTCACAAATAACTAACTTTGTCAATAGAAGCTGTCTGAATCGTAATAAGAGCCATAAATAAAATACAATTAATAAATAAATACAAATTAATAAACATTTAAAAAAAGCTTTTTTAAAAAAGCACATGTCAATTAGCAGGACATATCCCTAAATTATTTTTCCTACCATAATTGTTTTATTATTTCCTTCACATAAACCACTTTGGAGCTGGCCTGTCTTCCAAAAGATCTCCAAAATAAAAGAAATTACATGATGTAGTGAGCAGAGTGAATCCCAACTGTATATTTCTGTATGGATATGAGCATAATTGATGAAAAGAAGGAATTACTTGGTAAGGCATTCAAATACAATGGCTGTAAGATATAAGAAGCCCACTGTATTTCTCATACAAAACAGAAAAACCCTATCACCATGTGATGCTTGTACAAAGCTAGCATAACAGGTGGCTAAGAAACAGCACACTGCTGTTCACCTTATTTGCTAGAACTGCAGTTGTATGCCTCCATCTGACCCAGCCTGTATTTCAGGTTAATCTGTAATTAGGCCCAGCATTAATGACTGTGGAACCAAGGGCTAAGTGCACAGTTCTGTGACACATTCCTTTAGCAACAAGGTTGAGTGTGCCAGCACAACTATTTATAGGGCTCCACTGCACACTGCAAATTACTGAACACTGACAAGTTAAAAACAAAGTTTTTCTGTGGAGGATTGGTTGATTTTTTTTTAACCTGTCTTCATTTCTACAGCTGAGTGTGGCAGAAGGGCAGGAATGAAATTTTAGTTTTGCTATGACTATACTCATTCCCAGTGATCCTGGCTGCCAGGTTAAACCTTGTGGCTACAAAATTATTCCCTGTGAGCATAAGTTAAAGCCACCTTGAGACAGCTCAGAACTACATGAGCAGAAAGAACAGATGAAGCATAAAGGGGCATAAAAATATTTTTACATATGCCTCTGCTAATCAGTGCTGATCCTTAGTCCTCTGAGTGGGAGCTGACATTTTAGCTCTTATTTATAGATAAGTTTTAGTATAGATTGACAGTTTTAAGGAACACAGATAATGGGAGGTTCTGTTTCAGTTTATAAAAGGTAAAGTTGAAACAACAGTATTTCTAATCTTCCTCCAAAAGCTACACCCCCCCATTTAGCAGTGATAAAACTAGCTAATGTGGGTGGAAAAGCATCTTCTCCCTACTCTTCTAGAATAAAGAATTCTCAGCCTTCTGAAATAAAGTCAATTCCAAAAGGGTTTGAGAAGCTCCTCACACAGCAAATTACAGGCAAGATCAGTTCAGCAAAAAGGCATCTTAGCTGCCTTTACACTTTAGCCTATTTAGAGAAGAGGTCCTCGTCTTCCAATTGCCAATGACCACTTCCTTGGAGCAAGGACTGGTGCTCGAAAGGCATCAGACTAACTCATGTAGAGTGGGAGAGAGAAGGGAGAGGAAAGAAGAATAAAAGGAGAAATCTAACCTGGCTTCTTGTGGTTTCATGTGAGCAATGATGCAATGGAGGAAGAAATGTGGTGTTGAGAGACTAGGAGATGAGCTCATTTCAGTGCCTGCTAGCTTAACTCCTGTTAGACCACAGCACAGTGAATACTTTAGCAGCATAGGTCCATATTGCCAAAGAGAGGAAAAAAAAATCCAGCTTTCCACCACCTCATCTCTCTTTTTATTACTTCCATGTGATTCACTGCCTCCCTCCCCTTGGCCATGCACTTAACTGAACTGGAGAACATGTCAGGATGAAAAGTATAAAAAATTTTAGTTACAGAAAAGCTTGTTGGTTTTTTGTTTGTTTCTGTTGGGTTTTTTGGGTGTGGGGGTTTTTTTGTTTGTTTGTTTTAGTTTTGTTTTTGTTTTAAGAAAAAAATGTTGATTGTATCTGAGACAATAGATGATAAACATTTACTCTGCTGGTCAAAGATGCTCTAACCTTCCGCACCACTTCTTCAGTTCATCTTGTTCAAATGTGAACCTGAAACCAGATGGGACAACTGTTTGGTTTAGAAATCATGGGGATTTTTGCTCTTGTAATACCGCTGGGGACACCATGTGGGCACATGAATAAGCATTGGTGCAAAATTGTCTGGCACTGCTTGAATCAGGAATGTAAACAAAATATTTTTCTCCAACAATGGCCTGAAGTCACTACCTCAAATCACATTAATATGAAATGCCCATAAAAATTATGATAAAATTTTAATAGAGAAGACAATAATAGACTTTAGGCAAGAAAATCAGAAGTTGGTTTTAGACCTACTTTCTCAAAGAATTTAAAACAAGTCAGCTAGGGTTGGAGCTTGAAGACTTAGGAAAAAGTAACTATGTGCTGAATACGTGTTGAACTGTATTATGTTTCAGCTATGGCTGTTGCCTAGATTGTTCTTCATGCCTTAAGACTGAGTCTTCTACAGTTTACTGATGCCAACTGATTTATTTAAACAGTAAACATTGTGTAATAATAGGAGTGTTAGATGTAGATACTTTAATGTCTTATTAACTATCTATGAATTTCCTTAGTGTTGAAGAAGTCAAAAAGTAAAAGCTACCTTCTTACATACTTAGAAAAAAAAAAAGGTTTTCAACTGTAACTTCTGCACCTAGCTTTGAAAAGTCTTGAGAAAAAAACCTGACTGCTAACAAAGTAGAACTAGTCTGCAAAATGTTTAGAAAAATTCATAAGCATAAAACAGATTTTCACCAAACATAGAATGGTTTGGGTTGGAAGGGAACATAAAGACCATCTATTTTCAACCCCATGCCATGGGCAGGAATACCTTCCACTAGATCAGGTTGCTCAGAGTCCTATTAAACCTGGCCTTGAACACTTCCAGGGATGGGGCAGCCACAGTTTCTCCAGCTAACCTGTGCCAGGGCCTTCCCACCTCCACAGAGAAGAATTTCTTCCTAATACCTAATCTAAACATGCCCTCTTTCAGTTCAAAGCCATTCCCCCTTGTCCTGTCTCACTATGCCCTTGTCAAAAGTTCCTCTCCAGCTCTCTTGTAGCCCCTTTAGGTATTGGAAGGGAATCAAAGCTCTCCTGAGTGCCTTTCCTTCTCCAGGCTGACAACCCCAACTCTCTCAGCCTTTCCACACAGCAGAGGCTCTCCAGCCCTCTGGGCACCTTCATGGACTCGTCTGGAATCAGTCCATGTCCTTCACATGTTGAGGGCCCCATAATTAGAGGCATTTCCTGCAGTGTAAATCAGCTTAGGTTATAGAGCGTTATGAAATCACTGAATAAAAATCCCTGTTTATTATGAGAATTCCCAGTCTTCCATCCAGTTTGAATTTCCTTGATATCACTGAAGGTAACAAGCTTCTGAAATTGTGTATGCCAGGTCACTTAATCTGCTGCTCCCATAAATATCTTTCTGTTGTCTCTTGCAAGGCTCAATGATATCCCTAAAGATCATTTAGGTGACCTCCTGCAACCAAGCAAGTCCACTTGTACTTTACCTGGGTGGGCTTTGGTTAGTGTATGCCACATCTTATCAGGTAGGATTCCTTTGCCTCTTTGATTGTCCTATCAGACCTTCCCACGATAACTGATCATTAAGATTTTAATTGGAAATCAGATTATATTAAGAGACTTCATTAACTGTATCTCGTGGAATGGTGGCACCATTAGGATGAATAAAAACACAGCAATACAGCAAACTGTTACATCTTGGGTTTGGGTTCAAATTTTGGGTTTTTTCTTTGTTAGTTTTCCGGTTCTCCGTACCCTCGTGCATCCCCCGGGTTTTCCCCTACTCCTGAGGTTTCCGTGCCCGTCTCCCCGTTCTTGCGGTCCCACTCACCCCAAAGCCCCATGTCCGCCCCTGCCGTGTTCCCATTGGTCGCTGTAGTACACGTCATCACCATGATGTCTGTACCCATTGGGCGGGAGGGCTCCCCGTCCGCCCTGTCCCTTCCCTATTTCAACCCACTCCTCGGCATGCTCGAGGCCATTTGCGTCCGTGCGAAGCTGGGAGCGGCTGCAGCTTTTCCACCGCAGCTCTCGCAGCCAATAAAGCATCCAGCCGCCATGCGGATGGATTTGGATGAATTCCCTGCCTCTTTGTTTCTTCCCTCGCACCGACGGCGAAGCGCGGCCAACAGCCCACCCCGGAGCGCAGCAGCAAAAGCGCCCAGGAACTGCGGCGAGCCCTGGCCCCGATGAAAAGCTGAGACGCCCAAGCCGGGCATTCGGGAGCTGACCAGGGCCAAGAAAAGTAACACGCAGCCACGAGTGGCGCCCAACGTCAGGGCCACGGCCAGCGCAAGGCTGCAGAGCAGGCAGAGAGTCACCACAGAGCACCCGGGAGCCGCGCAGAGAGAGCGCCACCACCGCGAAGCCGCGCCGCTGACCAGCGAGTGTCGCTGCTGAGACGAGCGAGCGCGATCCGCATGGAAAACCGCTGCTGCCACCTCAGGGTCACGGTCCACGACAGAAAAGTGCTCCGTGCCAGACTGAAAACGGGAGCAAGAGCCCCCCCGAAGTAAGTCAGTGACGTCTCCGCCACACACGGGAAAACACACTGTGTTTTCCCGCGTGGGACTGGAAGCGCAACCATTCACGGCTACGGAAAGCCAAAGAACGGACGCTTCCCAGGAAAGAAGACCCTGGTAGCAGCTTTTATTTGTGAAGATTCCGCTTTGGTGAGTGATTAGCCGCAGGGGTACCCGGCTAATACTTCACGTGGGTAGTCTCTGCCGCGTTTCCGAGGGTACGGATCACGCGGCGCACAGCGTGTGTGGCGGGCCACCGGGGTTTTTCGCGTTTTTTGCTTTATTTTCTTTCGCTTTTTCTGCACCAGGGGTGAGGCTGTGGGTAGAAATAGCATGGGGACCACGCTATCTACCCAACAAAGGGAATTCTATACCCAAATTAAGGGGATTTTATCGGTAAAACGTCCCTACCCAAAAATTCAGTCAAGCAGTTTGTACGATGGCTCTGCTTTTCCTTTCCACATGTAACTGCGGAGGATGCTCACAGAACAGAGTTCTGGGAGCAAGTAGGAACCAGGTTAGCAGAGGGAATCGACAGGGATCCCTCTGTGAAAGATTGCTTCCCAAAGCTCCATTTGCTGCTCTCAGAGGTTGTAAAAGTGGGGTCTGCGCAAGAAGTGGGCAGGGAAAGGAAAGAGCCATCGGGCAAAACTGTTGTTTCCCCTGAATCCATTTCCCCATCCTCTCCTACCCCTTTTTACCCTAACCCGGGTAGGCAGAGGGGAGTACTCCACCGCTCTGAGGTGCAGGGCAGCTCCACAGACGTGGACTGTGCTCCTGGCTCCCCCGAGCTGTCCCGGCACCCCCGCCTTAGTGGAATTAGCTACTCTGCTGAGGAACTAACCCCAAACCCCTTTTCCAATCCCTTTTTCCTGGTTAGAAATCCTAGTTCTGGTACTACCCCGTGCTGCTCTGCTCCCCTGAATCCCTTTCTTTGTCCCCCTGAGAAAGCCACAGCCACGTGGCTGGGGCCTCTGTCTTCCCAAGATGGAGGGCGGCCACGTGGAGGGGTTTCTCCTTCCCACAATGCCTTTGTCTCCTTTGTTTCCTGTATCCCCACCTTTGACCCCACCCCCTCCTGCTTCCCTGTGGGTGTGGGCACCGCCCACTCCAGGCATCGGGTTGCCACCCCTCCTCCTGGTTCCCCTCATGTGGGTGTTCCCTTCTTCCATGTCCTGCCTGCCGCAACATCAGCCCCACCCACCCCCGACAGGGAGGGCTCTGTCACCTCTGCCCTGCTTTCCCAGGGTGAAGATTCTCCCCGCCCTGTCCGCCCTGTCCCTCGTACCCCTCCCCCATGTCCTCCCGCTCCTCGGATACCCAGGGGGGAAGGGGAAGGTAGGGGGGAGGGGAGGGGACAGGCCCCAATCTATGAAATGGAGCAGTCGCTCCGCACTCCAGCCTCCTACGCCAGGGGAGGGGAAAACCCTACATGGACACCCCTTCCCTATGAATCCATAAAAGAGGTCTGCAAAACATCACGCGATTTTGGACAAAAAAGCCCCTTTTTTAAAGGCATTTTGAGAGCGACTTTAACGTCTAGAACCGTAGTGCCAGCAGACCTTAAGCATCTATTTAGCTGCCTGCTTCTCCCATCAGAATACAGCCTGTGGGAGAGGAGGTGGAAGAAACTGGCAGCAGACCTGCTTCCCGAAATCCGAGAAGGGCCTTACAGCCTGGATTTCGTGGAAGAACCAATCACTTTGGACCATCTCGTGGTGAAGGAGAATGGAGTGAAGGGCAACTTCAAGCTCGGGGAATTCCAATGGCCATGCTGGACATGTCCAGGGGTGCAGCAGAGTGTGCGTTCCTGGGCATGCCCATCAAGGACCCGATGGTTCCCTATACAGCGATTAAACAAGGTGTCGCAGAGGCTTTTGTAGATTTCGTAGACCGGGTCCGGGCAGCAGTCGAGAGACAGGTGGAGAGACCTGAACACCGAGACGGGCTAGTCCTAGAAGCAGTGCACATGAACGCCAACACCACGTGCAAAAGAATCATCCTGTCGCTGCCGGCCTCACCAGCGCCGACCCTTGACCAGATCATCGAGGAGTGCACCCGGAAATTGCACCTGATTCCTCCCTCAGGAGGAGGAGGCCCCAAAGAGACCTAAAGACAAGCTGGTCGCATCTGCTGCTGCTCCTCCAAGGAACTCAGCTCCGAAGCGACTTCCATCCACACGCCGGTGCTTCCACTACCATCAGGAGGGACATTTTCAGGAACACTGCCCACTTCTAAGGACTATACCACCCAGGGCTGCGGGAGGAGGGAGGAGGGACGGGAACCCCACAATCCCAAAAAACTAGAAAAGGAACGCGCACTTGCCTCGCGTGCTGATAAAAATGAGGTAAGTCGTGGTGCCGCGAGAAGAGCCGCGATACACAATCTAGTCCCATCTGTAAGTGGCTGCCTCTCAACTACTGACATCGGGGAGCCTTATCGGCTCCGACTCACCAATTCTGTCCACTTTTGTTCCCAGGACTGGCATTTCTTCATAGCAGATGCAGAGCTTCTATCACACATCTGCCGCTGTGAAACCAGGAGGAAGGAGGACCTTCTGAACTGCAGGTACCTCGTGGTCGGAGAAACAAAAAGCACCCCACTGGAGATAGAGGTTCCTCCAGTAATTTCTACCCTTAATCCGAGGCTCTTCTATCTCGTGGCACACTGTGTCCATCCCCCCCTCTTCCTACCTAAGGGCCAGGTTATTGCACAGGCAATTCCTATTCCTCGTGCTCTGTGTAATGACCTGGAACTCTCAGTCTTTTATGCTGGGAAGTTGGGAGAGGAAAAACTCCTCGTATGGTGTAAACTCAAGTGCGAGGGGCATTCTGCATACCTTCAGGGGATGCTGGACACAGGGGCAGACGTGACGGTCATCCCACCACATAAGTGGCCGTCACACTGGGAGCTGCAAAGCGTGGCCACGCCAGTCTTAGGACTAGGTGGGCCCCAGCCAGCAATGCAATCAAAAAATATTATCCAAATTAAGGGTCCGAACGGACTGCTAGCCTCAGTACGTCCGTTCGTGATCGATTGTAAATTTACACTATGGGGGAGAGATGCCATGTCCCAGTGGGGAGCCAAATTGGAATTTCCAGCCCCCCAACATTTTTAGGTGTGGCCACTGAGGAGCGCCCCACACAGAAACTAACATGGCTCACTGATAAGCCTGTCTGGGTGGAGCAGTGGCCACTAAGTAAACAAAAACTACAGGCGCTCACAAAACTAGTGGAGGAGGAATTGGCAAAGGGACATATAGTCGAAAATAACAGCCCCTGGAACTCTCCAGTGTTTGTAATTAAAAAACCAGGGAAGGACAGGTGGCGACTCCTCCATGATCTAAGGAAAATTAATGAAGCCATAGAAAATCTGGGCTCTCTCCAACCGGGTATGCCATCTCCATCTATGCTACCCCAAAATTATAATTTGGCTGTAATTGACATTAAGGATTGCTTCTTTCAAATCCCGCTCCATCCGGATGATGCTCCCCGTTTTGCCTTCTCTGTACCCTCCATCAACAGGGAAGCCCCTATGAAGCGCTACCACTGGACAGTACTACCTCAGGGGCTAAAATGTTCCCCCACTATATGCCAGTGGTATGTCGCCAGGGTTCTGTCCCCAGTGCATGCCAAGTGGACATCCTGTATTTTCTATCATTACATGGATGACGTTCTGATTTGTGCCCCTGACAGTGAGGTCCTACAAGCAGCTCTGGAGGACACTGCTGAGCCTTGTCGGTGGCCGGATTCGAACTACAAAAAGAGAAGGTACAGTTACTGCCACCCTGGAAGTACCTGGGCCTAGAAATTAATAACCGAACGATTAGGCCTCAACAAATTCAGATAAGTAACAACCCCAAGACGCTGAATGACATCCAGCGCTTGTGCGGATCACTAAATTGGATCAGGCCATGGCTGGGACTCACCACAAGGGAACTATCCCCTCTTTTTGACTTGTTAGCAGAAAGAGAGGGGGATGAGGGTTTAAGTTCCCCAAGAGTCCTGACCCGGGAGGCCAGAGCCGCACTCGAGAAGGTCCAAACCACCACTGCGAGTAGGCAAGCCCATTGCTGTCAACCAGGGCTGCCTTTCCGCTTCATCATCTTAGGTGAGTTACCCCATTTATACGGTATAATATTCCAGTGGGACAAGGGCCAACAGGACCCCCTCTTGATAATAGAGTGGGTGTTCCTTGGCCACAGACAGTCCAAAAGTATCACCAAGCCACAAGAGCTGATGGCGCAGCTCATAATACGGGCCAGGGCTCATCTGCAAGTACTAGCGGGTTGTGACTTCACATGTATCCACCTCCCCATCAAAACATCCACGGGGAAAATGACCAAGGAGACCTTTGAACACCTTTTAAGACAAAATGAAAATTTGCAGTTTGCTCTAGACAGCTTCTCAGGCCAAATTCAAATTGGGCATCCTGGCCATCATCTGTTCAATACAGAATTCAAATTGTTGCCAAAAGAATTGCAAAGTAAAAAGCCACTCAAAGCACTGACAGTGTTCAAGGATGGGTCAGGGAAGTCCCACAAGTCAGTAGTGACTTGGAAAGACCCAGAGACTCAGTTGTGGGAATCAGACGTTAAAGTGGTGGAAGGTTCCCCACAAGTAGCTGAGTTGGATGCTGTCATGAGGGCTTTTAAAAAATTTGATCAGCCTTTTAATCTAGTCACAGATTTGGCATATGTGGCAGGAGCAGTGTCTAGAGCCGAACATGCAATTGTAAAAGAGGTCCCAAATCAAGTCATCTTCAGGTTGCTCACAGAATTAGTACACCTGGTTTCTAACCGTGAGCATCCCTTTTATGTGGTACATGTGAGATCACACACGGATCTCCCAGGCTTTATTGCCGAAGGGAACCGCAGAGCAGACACCTTGGTAGCCCCAGTACAGCTGGGACACCAGCCAAACATAGTCGAGCAGGCCAGGCTCAGCCATCAGCAGTTCCATCAAAATGCCCCAGGTCTGGTACGCCAGTTCCATCTGCAGCGTGACCAAGCCAGGGAAATTGTAGCTTCATGCCCCAACTGTCAGGAGGCAGCTCTACCAACACTGGGAGCAGGTGTGAATCCCAGAGGTCTCCACAGTTGTTAGGTATGGCAGATGGATGTCACCAAAGTCCCCGAATTTGGGAAACTCAAGAATGTCCATGTAACCGTGGACACCTTCTCGGGAGCAGTTTTTGCCTCAGCCCACATAGGGGAAAGGGCCACAGAGGTGAGAAAACACTTCATACATGCCTTTGGTACTTTGGGGGTCCCAGCCACAATAAAAACTGATAATGGTCCAGCATATACTTCCAGGATGCTCAGTAACTTCCTGCAGGAACGGAGGGTCCAGCATAATACCTGGATTCCTCACTCCCCCACCGGCCAGGCCATAATAGAGAGAACTCACCAGACGCTGAAACAGGTCCTCCGGAAGCAGCGGGGAGATGTGCGAGTGCTTGCACCGCACAAGAGGCTCTGCAAGGCCTTGTTTACCATCAGTTTCCTAAACTGCTCTTTTGACAGGCAAGAACCGCCAGCCTTGAGACATTTCAAATAACATCAGGAGCTCCAGCCAGAGGAGAGGCCTCCAGTATTAGTGAGGGATCCAGACTCTAAAGAAATCCAGGGTCCATTCCCAATTTTGACTTGGGGACAGGGATATGCCTGCGTATCCACGCCCTCAGGAGTTAAGTGGATCCCCAGGAGGCACGTCAAACCTTACATACCAGGACACTCATTGAGTCGGAGCGATACAGTGCCAGTGAATGCAATGATCCCACCAACCAAGGGGTTGCATCCAATCACAGGTGCCGCAGAAAAGGGAGAGACTCAGCATCTCCCTAAAAAGCAGTTTTCCCACATCTACCTCAGACTGTATATGTCTCCAGGCCGTGTTTATAATAAAGTTGTTGTCCCAGTTCCCCTATCCCCAAACACCCAAGAAAAAAGCAGCTCCAGTACCATCCCCAGGCCCTCTCCATCTACAAAGCAGTTACAGCAGCAGAAGAAGCTAAGAGAAGAGGCCACTGCACAATAATCCAAACAGAAACAACTGTCTTTTTTATATTATTTAAAGCGGGGAAATGTTGCATCTTGGGTTTGGGTTCAAATTATGGGTTTTTTCTTTGTTAGTTTTCTGGTTCTCCGTACCCTCGTGCATCCCCCGGGTTTTCCCCTACTCCTGAGGTTTCCGTGCCCGTCTCCCCGTTCTCGCGGTCCCACTCACCCCAAAGCCCCATGTCCGCCCCTGCCGTGTTCCCATTGGTCGCTGTAGTACACGTCATCACCATGATGTCTGTACCCATTGGGCGGGAGGGCTCCCTGTCCGCCCTGTCCCTTCCCTATTTCATCCCACTCCTCGGCATGCTCGAGGCCATTTGCGTCCGTGCGAAGCTGGGAGCGGCTGCAGCTTTTCCACCGCAGCTCTCGCAGCCAATAAAGCATCCAGCCGCCATGCGGATGGATTTGGATGAATTCCCTGCCTCTTTGTTTCTTCCCTCGCACCGACGGCGAAGCGCGGCCAACAGCCCACCCCGGAGCGCAGCAGCAAAAGCGCCCAGGAACTGCGGCGAGCCCTGGCCCCGATGAAAAGCTGAGACGCCCAAGCCGGGCGTTCGAGAGCTGACCAGGGCCAAGAAAAGTAACACGCAGCCGCGGCAAACTTTGAAGGGCAAGGGGAAGAGTCACTCACCAGTCTTTAAAGCAAATATTAGGTCATCAAACTCTTGTGATTCCTCATCAGCAACTAATGAGCTGGTACTGAATCCTCCAGAAGGGTGGAAAACATTACCATTTTGTGGACTCTGCTTAAAGGCAGCACTAGGTTGACTAGCAGGCTGCAAGGATGCCCTCTCCCAGTCTGCAGGCACCTGCAGAGTTTAAAAAGACATAAAAATTCAGTAATCATCAAAACTATTGCAAAGAAACTGGAAATTATGACCAGAGCTGAACTGAAGACCAAGAGATTTTGGAACCAGCTATTCTGTCACTTCTATAATGAATTAGGAAGGCTTTTTAAACTTTTTAGTAAATTGTATCTATATATCTATATCCATATCTAATATATCTATATCTATATCTATCTATCTCTATCTCCCTTTCCCTCGCCTTTCCTTCCATTCTGTATTGGGTTTTCATGGCCAAGTTTTGTTAGTAGGGAGGGTTACAGGGGGTCTACTGGGGTGGCTTCTGTGAGAAGCTACTGGAAGCTTCCTACATGCCTGGTTGAGCAATCCCTGGCAGCTGCAAAGATATATTCACAGCCACATCTGGGCCAGTTAGAAATGGTGGTGATGCCTCTGTGATAAAATTTAAGAAAAAGAATTTAAAAAAAGAGGTTATTGAGAAGATGTAACTGTGCCCAGGGAAGAGCAAGGTGAGAATTTGTGAGAGGAACAGTTCTGCAGACACCAGAGTCAGTGGAGAAGGAGAGGGAGAGGATGCTCCATATGCAAGAGCTGGGATTCTCTTGCAGCCCGTGGTGCAGACCATGAGGAAGCAGCTGTGCCCCTGCAACCCATGGAGGAGTCCCATGCCAGAGTAGGGGGGTGCCTGAGCGGAGGCTGTGAGAGATGTTCAGAGAACACACTGGGGCCTGTCCATGAAGGACTACACCCACTGAAAGAGAGACCCCATGCTGCAGCAGTCTGGGGAGGACTCTTGCCGGTGGGATTGACTCCCACTGGGGAAGTTCATGGAGAACTGTTTTCTGTGTGAGGGACCCCATCTTCAAGTATGGGAAGGACTCCTCTCCCTGAGGAGTGAGCTGCAGATGCTACGGGTGATGAACTAACCATAACCCCATTCCTTGTCTCCCTGTGCTACTGAGGGAGGAATTAGACCTGGGAAAGAAGGAGGGATGGTGAAGAGGGGAAGGTGTTTTTAAGGTCTTTTTTTTTTCATTATGCTGCTCTGATTTTGTTAGCAATAAATTAAATTAATATCGCAAAGTATATCTCTATATCATCCAGTTTAGTGGGTGCCTGATATCCAGGCAGGGTAAACCCACCACACCTTCCCTCTCTTTCCCCCTTTTTTTTTTCCTTTTCCTTTTTCTTTCCCTTTTCCCTTTTCCTTCTTCCCATTTCCACTCCCTTCCTTTCTCCTTTCCCCTTTCCCCTTTTCCATTCCATTCCATTCCATTCCAATCCAATCCAATCCAATTTTATTCTAACTTTATTGCAATTTCCAGAACTTTTGAACATCACAACGAGAAATTAACTACTTAAAACTCATCCAAAACCTATAGTAAGCTGAAAGAATTAACGTGATATTTTGATTTCTAATGACCTACTTTTGACACTTTAGCCAACCTCTGTAATAAACTGAAGACTCAAATGTGAAAGGGGAAATTCTCTAGGTGGGATGTCATCAGGGCACAGTAAGTTCCAAGAATAACATGGATAAAGATAACTGGATAAACATGGATAAAATGAGATATTTTTGATATTAAAATAAATGGAAATAAAAGCTCTCCCCCACCCCCCAACCTATAATATTTAGCATCTCATTCCCATTACACTTCAGAACTAGTGCTGAAATTTCCAGGTACATTTAAATAAACAAGTTAATTACTATAGAGAACTGCAGAGCACTCTTACCTCTTCCATAGCACTGATAAGGTTCTGTGTGGACTTGCTGATCTCTGCTCCCACAGCTGGCAGACCACTGCCATGTGTGAAAAATGCTGATCCTGGAGTTGTATGCCCATTCATGTCAACAGTGTAACTTGCTTTCACAGGACAGCAAAGTTGGTTGTGCAGGATAAAATATACCACAAAGACATAAAGACCCTTAAACAGAGATTGAAAGACAACAGCAGCTTGTGAAATTCAGGGAGCTTGGTTCAGAGCTTTCTGTGCAAAATAATGGATGACATCACTGTCCATCAGAGATCTAAAAGTTATAAGTAAGTTCATATCCTGAGTTCTTCAGCTAAAAAACACACAAAACACACACACGCACACACAAATGTTTGAAAATTATTTAGTTCAACCTACAGAGTTGCAAAGGAAAGCCACAACCCTAAAACCAACAAAACCTACTTGAGTTTCACTGTTGTCATAACAATGAAAATGAGGTTAAAGACCTCCCTTATAATAGTATTTGGCTGCTGTTCTGTGGCCACAATTCTTCATTTTCTTACTGACCTGGTGGCTTTTTGCAATCTTTACCTCATGCAAACTGCACTGCTGCTGTCACAGATACCATAACTATAAATCAGATGTTCTGTGACATGCACTAATTCAGCATTGATTTTGATTTCTGATTACACCAAAGGCTCTGCTGTATGCTTCTGCAGTTCTTCTTTAAAACTTGCTAATTTTGACCTTTAGTCTGAGCCAAGACAAATAATATAACCATGTCTTGTGTTCATAAAGAAATCTAGTAACTGAACTTCTCAATATGAAATCTGACTTACTTTAATTTTTAAGTTGCACTAATACTGAGGGAATATTGATAAATCAACCTGTTCAAAAATTACTAAAGAAGGGGTAACCAAAATAGTACAGAAAGAAGTCTTCTGCATTTTTACCAATTACTGCAATACAATTACATTTGCAATGTTTTGGGGTTTTTTGGGTTTTTTTTTGTTTTTTTTTTGTTTTTTTTTTTTTTTTTTTTAATTCATATTGTTCTCTAGAACCCTGAAGCCAATTGTACTAAACAGAACAATTCATTTTAAAGGTATCCACTGGCATGGAAGTACTAACTGGGATTACAAATAGTAAGGCATTTAATCTAATTATATTTGTGAATTCCTAATGAAAGGAATTTTGAAAATACCTAGAAAAAGAAGAGACTGCAAATACCCAACAACACTTAACAATACATAGACTGATAATTTCTATTGCCAAAATGATATGACAGAATCATCTGGTCCCAAGTGACACATAAGAAAAGCTAGTGGGATTCAACAGGATTTCAATCTCAGCTGGTTAAACACTGTAAATACATCCACACAGCTGCTATAAAACCATACAGCTCGGCATGTGAGTTTTTTTTTAACAGAAAACTATCAAACGAAAGTGCTAAAAGCACTAAAAAACTACTTTGAGAAAACATGTTCCTGCTTTTCCAGATTATTGTTTATTTGTCATGACAACTCAGAGCAGTTCACTGAGAGGAAATTTCTTTGTGATACATATAAGCAAATGCATTCCATAAAATTTATGTAAACACGTTTGAGACACTAAAAAGGAACTAAAATTTCCTTTCATTCTATAAACAAGTTCAAGGACTCTGATATGCATCAAACATAATGGGGCCAGCAAATGGATTTATTTTAAGTTGTTATGGGTATGAAAAGGATAAAACCCCCAAGAAGGACAGATTATAGTGACAATACAAAATTCAAAGTAGCCTCTGGCAGTTCAGTCTCTGAGGGCCTAGCCACAAAAGTTGCACACACATTTCAAGTGGTTTTGTACTTTTCCAGAAAACCCATTAACTGAAGATGCTGCACAGCCCTGTCTTTTGAAATTGCAAGGACACAAGGCATTGGCATACAAGGTCCATGACAAGTCCCTATCCTGTTTAGCCTCAAGTGTGGACACCCAATTTTCTAAAACAAATACTCATGGAATAAAGTGCCACAATTATCTCCTTAACTTGGTCTGTGTCCTGGTGTAACTCTCTGCAGATGGATGCTGGGACAACTCCTCTGGGTCCTTCCATAATAATCACGTAAACACAGGGAGGTTATTTTAATACCTAAGGACAGGAGAAGTCAAAGGCTGAGACAGATAGCAGAGCCAGAAACTGTTTTACTTCTCCTGTCTTGCAAATTGTTAGAGCAATGTCTTACAAACAGAAGCTTATACCTAATGAAACCCAACACTTCTAAGCAGGCCATACATTTACACAGGAATTCTTGCTGGACAGAGAATTCCTTGCTTGGCTGGACAAATGATGGATCCTTATTTCACCTATATTCCTCTCCAAATCTAGGATCTCAATAAGATAATGTTCTGTAGATGTGAGTTGCTTTATACCATCACTGTAGTTTTGTTTGAAGCATCAAAAGGGTTTGGTGGTCATATTCTGACAGTCCTGTGTCCCTGTTAAAAAATTCCAGGAAGGTGGTTAGGAAGCTAAAACAAGTCAAATGGTCCTGCCCAGATAGCACTGAGTTCCAAAGACCATATGCATGAAGATATGCAGTAAATCACATGGATTTCTCTTTCTTTTCAAGCCAGCAGCTACCAGTAAGTTGTTTACTCTGAAAGAGCATGGACACCATGCAGATACTTAGGTTGTTGTCAGTGCAACCACAGCTTTCACAGTTTCAGTGGGTTTTTTCAAAAGCACCAGTCTGAGAATTGAACTATCTTTTGTCATGCTTTTGACTCATGTTTCTTTTCACTTTAACCTTTAACACTGCAAAAACAGTCATAAATTGCTATGAAAATAAGGTTGTTGGCATTGTAGTATGTTTTTCTGTGTTTATCATATAAACAACTCTAGCCAAGTTAGAACTACTGTACTTTTTCAGAGACTCACAGACCTTGGCCTTGCTGGCTGGACTAAGAATTAAATGAAGTCAATATTTAATTTCTGCTGACAGGCCTGCTGGGAACCTCCACTCTTCATAAGGATTGAAAAGAGGTTGGTCAAGGTGTGGACATTAGTTAACAGAGGCAATGACATCTCTGTTAAATTTATGGGAAATAATATTTTTTATTAGAAGTTTTCATCAAAAAAATCTAAGCTAAACTCAAACCGCAAAATCCCAGCCTAGTGCCAGCAACCTCTGCTGCTGCATATATATTGGGAGCCACACTCCACAACTCACTGTGCTGGGGGGTCAGGAGAATCAGGAGGATCTCTTGGGTCCCAGATTACAATGACTGACTAATAATCTAAAAACTTGACCTGGGCTTCATTGAAGCACATTGAACAACTAAACCAAAGAACTAGGACTCTAGAGGATTTAATAGTAATTCTACATAAATTCTGTGTATTGGGCCCACAGGACTACTTAGAACACATTTCACCCCATTTCATTTATGGATACATTATCACAGTAGTGTTAGTACAATGCAACAGTAAAAGATAAAATAAAAAGGTAGTAGTAATGTATTTCCTACAGAGGAAGGTGGGAACTGCTTCAAGCAGACAATTAGAATGTCCCAAAGGAGGGAGCACAAACAGGCAACTTATAGTTCTCAAACATGGCGCCTATATGAAAAAAGCCTGCAGGACACTGCAAAGTCTCCTGGATATTTTACTGATATTTGCTGATGGAAGACAATTAAGCTCTTACCATTTCATCTCAGCAAGCTGGTCTGGCCCATAATCTTTTTTGTAGTGAAAAAAGAGGGAAAACAATATCCATATAAACACAGGTAAATTGTCTGAAAGAAAGCGCACGTGGAAAAGTTTGATGGGATATTTTTTTTCAGTGAGGTGGGAGCAGCCTCAGTGCTGCTCTAGGTTATGCCAGGTAGTTCACCTTAAAAGAGACAGTCATGGAGAAGCCAGTGGAAAGTGACAGAAGGAGACAGAATGGTCCTAAGTTGAAACAGGGAAGGTTACAACTGGATATGAGGAAAACATATTTAATGTAGGGGTAACTAAGCACTGGAGCAACCTGCCCAAGACGACTGTGGAAATTACTCCATAGAAAAAGAAGGGAGTTTTTTTCCTAGTATGTATGAACAAAATATAATTGGTAAGAGCGTTTTTTTCATGCATGTGTGTGAGGTGGGTTCTCCTGTGCAACAGATTTATTTATTTTGAGAGCAGCTGCAGGAAACTAGTAAGTTAAGGACAGAATACATTGATACATTTTACACCTCATGAAATCCCATGCAGAACTGGGATGCATGCCCATGGAGGACAGGAAACCTTCACTGCACATCCACTGAAGACTCAGAGTTTCTCTGTCTCTCTGCTCTAACTCTGTGTGCTTCAGCTTACTGTGATGGCACTACAGTACGTCTAAATTTGAAAACTGAGCTAACTCTGTTATTAGTAATGAGTAAGGGTAAATCAACAAATCTTTTCATTATCTCCTTTTTACATACAGAGAAAAACCAAGGTGCTTACTGCATCACATTACTTTATTATTGTTCTGATAAACACAAACATACCAAGGCATTAGACTTATTTTTGAAGCTAATATGCGTAATATTTCTCCCACAAGTATTTTAACCATACCCTACCCTGAAAATTGTAGAATCTGTTTTCCACAGAGAAGAGCATTCAGATACTATCATCTATTTTAGAGGAATTGTATGTCTATATATAAAACTAAAGTGTCTTAAGAGGATTTTTGTGAACAAAAAATAGTTTCATCACTCCATTTTAGACATTCCTCAACCCACTTCTGGATATATATCAGCATTAAAAAACATAATTTAAATTACATTTAAATTTAATTTAATTAATTAATAATAATTAATTATTTTAAATTAATAAAATAATAATTAATTAATTTAAAATAAATTTTATTTGGGGAATTCTGTTTGTTACCTATCATCACATGACTGTATCACTAAAAGTTGCTTTTCTAAAGGAGAATACTTAAAGCAAAATCAAGGCTTCTGAACAAAGCTGACCTCTTAGTCAGACCACAAATTTCAGTTACCAGAAATGGTTCATTCTGTTCCTTAAAACACAGTGGCTAAAACATACACTATTATTTTTACAGTTACACTTTTATTCATGCCAGGTGGTAAAAACACCCCAATAAAGCATAAAAACGTATCTTTGACAACAGAAGAGCTGTCCATACTTGGATCAGGTTTTGACACTCTTCATCATTACTGTAATTTCTGTATGATAGTTTATACTTTGGTTAGTCCTACTTCAGATTTTTAATTTTATCAGGCTGAGATTTAATTTCATTCTCTGTCTAGACTGTGCTTATTTACTGTGGCCACCAGTCCTAGGAAGTCCCTTCCTTGTTAATTTAGTGGTCACACTGTTCTTCTTGGTTGGCTGTCAATGGTCAGGGGTGCTGCTGCCACTTCTTATGGTGTGCTACTCAGTGCCTTGGTTGATTTCTTGTGAACTTCCCTAGGGCTTTCATTAATTTATGGGAAGTTCTTTATTTTGTATTTCATCACTGGCTGGTCAAAGACTGCTGTGGATTAACCCTGATTTACATAACAAGTGCCTACCTCTTTTGGGAAAATTATCAGTCTGATTAATATAAATAAATTGCATGTTTCACTAAGTTCAAAAGCTAATCTCTGCAAAGCAAGAAATTATTCACAAAATTAAAGGAATCATATTCAAGAAATCATAATCAGTGCCATTGTGTAATGCATGACATAAATTTGATAATATCATCTTCCCTAATAATTTTTGATTAGTTATGGAACTGAATATTCATACATGCAGTGGTATTAATAATGTGAGTGAAGTGGCACACACAAAACATATAATTATCTATTTATTTCTGCAAGGAAAGCTTTCCCTCCTTTCCTGCTTCCCTTCCTTCCTTGTTTTTCAAGATAATTATGATAAATTGTAGGCATGGCATTTTTCTATGCAGTCTTTAATGTACATTTTATTTTGTCATTATTTTCTTCAATCATATTTTATTTTGAAAGTAGATTGAAGATCTTTTATTGTTGCTATTATGACAGAAGTATCACCTTAGCCATGTGATACATCTGAAGCCATCACTTAACCTCTCCCCCTCATGGCTCTTCAGAAATAATAACCTTTGAAATATAAATCAAAGACCCCTTGTTTATATGTGGCTCTGTTTCTTAGCATTCAAAGTGATTGTTGTAAAACTGTCTGTAGCAGTGCAGCTCCATCAGCTGATGACTGCATTTAGTAAGTAGACTTTAGAATGTTTATTTGCCGTTAAGCATCAGTTTTGATGAAACCATTGTAATTCTTATCAACCCTGCAATTTATCTTATCACAGTTTCAACTGTGACTGTTTACTGCTAATCCACACTTCGGTTCCTGAGGCATTTACACCACATTTTGCTCTGTACAACAAAATTTGTGTCAGTTACAGCTGAAAACCTAAAAATTAACATCAAAAGCAAAAAAAGCCACAAAACAATAATAAATGTAATCAAGGATAAATAAATGTAATTCAGGACTGCAAAACCCATACCATGTCAGAAGGCATCACCTGTTGAACCAGCCAACTGCCACCACACACACACACACACACAGAGACATAGACACACACGAACAGAAACCACCTTAAAAATTTAAATTAAGAAAAGTAATAATTCCTGTATCTATCATTAAATTGAAAGTGCATTTACAGGTCTGCCCTGAGAGTGCTTTCAGTTTTTGGTAAGTTTTAATTCCACAGATAAACAAGTTACAGGTATATTCTGTAATAATGAAAAAAAATATTGTGCTTTCAGCATTTTGAACAAGTATTCCTAATACTAATGTCTCATCTGAAACTTTAGTATACAATGCCAAGTTTCTCTTTATGCAGAGCCAGCTATGCCAACACCATGCTGAATCTTCCAACTTCTACTCAAAGCCAAAGCCATAAATTCCTTTCTGGCAAACTGCACTCTTCTCAGATTTAGTCTAAATTTGGCTAAGTCTTACCTGACCGGTTCACACACTTTGGCACATCTTTAAAAAGCAAATATTCTTGGATATTCAGTATTCACTATAAATATTTCGCATAGCTCTCAGCACTATGTAACTACTCCTACACAACTGCCATTTTTACCTCTGATTTCAGCACTGTAAGTAGTGGAAAGGGTCTTGGGGGTTTTTATTCAGGTTTTATTAGGGTTTTTTGGTTGGAATTTTGGGACTTTTTTAGGTCAGTTGTTGTTGTTTGTATCAAGGACACAGATTCAACATTAAAAGAGAAGTGTTAAGCTTGAAAATGCACTGAAAATATAGATAGCTAGCCAAACTCGCCAAATATGTAGATTGAGCAAGAATAAGATTCTGTCACTTCCTTCCAATGCAGTCATCCTGGAAATACAAAGGAAGCCCTATTTTTGTATTTCAAGCTTAACTGAGAAAGAAAGAAATACTGAGTTGAACATCAAAGGTAGGAATTTGGGAGAGGTGGAAGGAAAACTTGGGAGAGCCAACACTTAGAAGCAGCCTGCAATTCCCCCCACAGCTCTGGCTGCAGCCACTCCTTACAGAGAGTCAGTAAGACTCTGTGAGAGTCAGCAAATCTCAGCAACCACAAATGGTGGCAGGAAGTTAAGAACAAATAAGAGCAGACAAAGCAGACTGGCACCCCATTGCTCCCCATCTCTGTCCCAGTTCTTAGCCTGTGAATTCTTTTCCCCTCTGCTTTTTTTTTTTTTTTTCATTTTTTTCTTTCCTGCACAGGCAACAGAAACTGGAGACAACATCCTTTGAGGTCCTCTTTGCATTAAGTTCTTCTTGTGCTTTATCCTATGAGGAGGACCTCTCTGGTACCAAAAAGTAGCCAGATCACATACCAATGAAATCAGACTATTTGTCCATTGATGAACCTTACACAAAAAAGAACAAAAAGGAAGATCAAACACAGTAAGGTTATGCTCATACATTTTTCAACTTCTAGAAATATCAGAGATCATGAGTTTTCACACATGCTTAGTAAAATTTTTCAAATATTTACTCTTATACTTGCTGTCCATGGTAAACATTTATAACCAAAACTACATTTTAGATCACACTTTCCAATCAAAGCCTACTACTGCTTTTATTTCTTTCCCAGAGAAGAAAAGTTTGATGAAAAAGCCTTTGCAACATCTGCTCCTAATTCAAGAGATTCCCTAACAGTCTCAGAATAGTTAATTCTCTAGTTATATCTGAAAGCAAGTTGAAAATTCAAATAAGAAGCTAGCAATTGCAAAAACTACATTCAAAGACCAGACAAAGTAGCATCACAGTGCACAGTCAAAAAAAGAACTATTCCTGCAACATATTATTATTTTTATTGTTATTTCTTGTTAAAGCAGTAATTTCTATTTATGTGTATTAATGACTGATACAGAGAGATAAAAGAAACAGGGAGTAGAAAGTAGGCTTTTGGTGACTGGTAGAGTCAAAAGACAGAAGCTAACTGTGTTTATGGCTGATATGTTACATGGCATTAGAGAAAATCTCAAATAGTTAAGCTATAAGTTATTGTTATAACACCATTTTTCCCCTTTGAGGAATTCTTTCAGTGTTATAATTTCTCTTATATCTACTGTTGTCTCTTTGATTCTTGTTATTCTGACAGACAAATTGGACAAACTATCTATTTAGGAGCATTTCAATGCAGTGCCATAAAAAGCTGTAACAAGAACTATGCAACTTCAGAAATCATAAATGCAAGAAACCCTAAAAAACCTCTGTCTTGGACGGAACTGAATGGCTGTAGATAACTGATGTAATTATTTGTCATATCTTCTGCTTGAGTGTTTTAGGGCAAGACTGATGGGAATAAGAGCGTTTGTATACTCCAGCATTCTCTGACCATTTGGAAAACCCTTTGGTGATGCTGCAGCCAGTTAGAGAGCTATGGACACACAAAGCTGTAAGGAACCAAACAAGGTCTCACCACATTCAACCATCCCTTAGTTAAAACTGACCCCAGAAAAAACGTTGCAATGATTTTTACATCCAGAATGAGAAGCAATTTTGCCAGACAACTGACTGTCTCAGAACTAGTGTTCTTGTATAGCAGGCTTTGCTGTTAAGTGATATTCATGGGAACTGTCAGTAATTTACACTCCCTACTCCCTTTGATTTTAGTGAAAAAGATAAAACTGTTTGGTTAGATATGCGCCTCAAGAAAAGGGAAATGTAGGCAAAAATGAGGACAAAGACTAGATGTCCTTCCATACCTGACAACTAGATGAACAAGAGTAGGTGGAGGTATAATTTGGCTCTGTCATGGAAATCACTCACTTCTTGGCTTGAGATAATAACCCCCAGTCTGTGCAAGGAGACAATAAAATGTAACTCAAGAGAGCACTTGAGATCTCTTTTCAAAGAGAGTGCTACTCAGAGTAAAATAAAAAACAGACTCATACTAAATAGGAATTTGATCACAGAATCATACAGTGCTAAGGGTTTGGAATACATCCTAAAGATCAAGTCCTGACCCCAGCTGCCATGGACAGGGACACCTCTCATTAGACCAGATTGCCCGAGGACTTATCCAAACTGGCCCTGAACAGTACCACAATCTCCCTGGGCAACCTGTTCCTGTACCTCACCATCCTCATAGTGAAAAGTTTCTTCCTAATATGTAAACTAATTTTCCCCTCTTTCAGTTTGTACCCATTATTCCTTGTCCTATCACTACAGTTCCTGATAAAGAGTCGCTCTCCAACTTTCCAGTAGCCCCCTTCAGTTACTGGATGGTTGCTAGGAGGTCTCTATACAACCTTCTCTTTCCCAGGCTGAACAGCACTAACTTTCTCAACCTGTCTTCTTAGGCGAGATGCTCCAGTCCTCTTATCAACTTACTGGCCTTCCTCTGGACTTGCACCAACAGTTCCATGTCCTCCTTCTGTTGGGACACCAGAACTGTACACAGCACTCCAGGTGGGGTCCCACAAGAGCAGAGCAGAGGGGCAGAATCACCTCCTTCATCCTGCTGGCCACGCTCCTTTGGATGCAGCCCAGAAAGGGTTTGGCTCACTGGGCTGCGAGCGCACACTGCCAGCTCATGTGGAATTTTTCATCAACCATCACCACCAAGTCTTTCTCCTCAGGGCTGCTCTCACTCACTTCTCTGCCCAACCTGTAGGTGTGTTTGGGATTGCCGTGACCCAAGTGTAGGACCTTGCACTTTGTTTTGTTGAACTCCATGAGGTTTGCATGGACCCACGTCTCAAGCATGTCAAGGTCCCTCTGGATGGCATTGCTTCCTTCCAGTGTGTCAGCTGCAACACATGGCTTGGTGTTACCAGGAAACTTGCTTGGGGGGGGGCACTCAATCCCACCACTGTCAGTCTTCTACTAGAAACCATCGTCTTGTTTTTTTTAGAAAGCTTTCTAGAGTTTGCATTTGTGTGTTACAATTGTTTTTTTTAATGGAAAAGAACATTGCCAGAAAAAATTCCATCAGGACTTTTTAAACAGACTCAGACAGAGACACCAACTAAGTGTAAAAAAAAAAAAAAAGAAGAAAAAATTACAGAAACTAGATAGTAAATTAAATTAAAAATGAGGCAATTCCAACAGCTCTAAACAGAGCTCCCTCTGCACTTCTGAGTGAAGAACACCACTTGGGAGAGTAATGGCCTATATAACATAACTAAGTATCTATAGTATAATTAAATATTATTTTATGTTTTATGTAGTATTCAGTAATTAGTATTTAGTTATTAACTGTAGTAATAAAACCACAAATGGTATGTCAATACATACCAATGTAATGACAAAGGATATATAAACATATTTCAAAACTAAGCAATTGGAACATTTGGTTTCCATGTGTTGGTATATTCATTGAACTTTGACATAAAGTAGCTTTACTCATAGTCAGCAAAAGATACTGTAAGTCATGAAATATATATCAAAACTGTTGGTTCGCCTTGCACTTGGAAAGTGAGAAGCTCCCTTCTCCTTCTTGGAGATTTCCTGCTATAGATTAATGCCAGAAATTACCTAAGACATGTTTGTAGCACTTAAAAGAAATATTTTATATGACCTGGTCTGGGACCCATTCATGCTATCTGTGGAGGATTTCTTAAAAGAAAAAAAAAATATAGGAACTGTTGAAGGATAGACTTTCATATGTTTTGAAAAGCAATAAATTTCTCAGCTGTTTTTTGTTGTTTTGTTTTTGGTTAATGAGGATTTTTTTTTGCTTGTTTATTTTTATTTTTGCTTTTATTTTCATATTGCTTAGCATATATGTCCTTCTGAGGTCTTCTGCTTTGTGTGAGGGTTCAAGATTACCATCTATTCTTTTCCAGCACCTTTCTATGGCCCTGCTGGCCCTACAGGATCATGTTTTCTCATTGCCAAATCATCCAAAGTGTATGACAGAGCTGTCTGGGCTGCATGGCAAGTCCAGTGCAGAGCAAACACAGCCAGCCACCAGCCGCAGAGCTGCAGTGTGGGTCAAGAGAAAAGTGCATGGCTCTGACAAGTGGTTCTTTAGATTGTTTTGTTTTGTTTTTTACTTTAGTATTTTTTGACTTTGTCATCCTTTGCACTTTTTTGTTCCCAGTGGCAGCAAGGCAGCTACAGTTCTGCCATTTCCCCTCCACTAATAAGAACTGGGAGAAAACTCCAACCTCATTCCTCCTTGCACATATGATCCCAGACAGAACTGGGTCTGCCTGCTGAGCAGGACCAACACAGAGAGGTGAACTCCACAAGCCTGGAGGTACTTAGAAGTCAGACCTGATGGGGAATATTGACCTAATTGGACTTCCAACTCCAAAATTTGCATGTTCAGATGTTTGCAGAAGCATTTTGGCTCCTTGCCGAAGTCGGCAGAAGAAATGGGCTGATAAGTAAGGAATTAAAAGCCTGGTGAGATGTAAAAGCAATCTCCTGAGGGAATTTGTAAGAAATTCTGAAGTGAGATGGGGAACCTTTGCCAGGCAGGTGGATTTAGAAGCAATTTTATGTTAACAGATTAAACATAAATCTATATAAAACCCAGTGACATAGGGAAATACTGGAATTCTCACAGGCTGGTGTGGTAGTGTATTTTAATGTATTTAATAATTACAACAATTCATATAATTTAATGAATGGAAAAACTTGTAGGGTGATGTTCAATATTCCATTCCAGTGAGAACACTGGGAATGGAAAGAACCTGAGCATGTTTTTTCTTTTTCTGGTCTTATATTGAGCACAATGTCTTCACCACCCACACCAGGATGGTGGTCCTTGATGCAGGGTCCCTCAGAAGACTTCAGTGTAATGTAACATAATGACACTAGTTAACTCAGCCAAGCCAGTTTCTCCAAGGTCTCTCTGTGTAAAACCATAGCCTCTCTCTCCACATACACCTCATAGTCAGTTCATGTTTCTCCTTAAGAATCTTTCAAAGCTACAACAGCTTGTGAGGGTTTTTTACTGTGCGGACTAAAATATTTAAAAATATTTTCAAATATTTTTATTAATATATATAAATAATATATATATAAATTTGTATTTACCTGTAATTATCTAGAACTATATATGCAAAACTGTATAACTATGTTTCTGTAAAGGTAATTTAATATTGATAAACTAGGCACAAGGCACAATTGCTCTCTGAACACTCAGCAAAAATGCAAGTTATAACATTCAAATGAACTTCCACCCTAGATGTTAAGTAACTGCTCCACATAGAACCTTCCTCTGAATTCAGATACAGAGCTCCTTAAAGCATATGCATTCAGTTATTTGCAACTGCACTCACTGCATTAGGTTAAGGTTCATGCACAATGAATTACTACATGCAAAACTACAGGTAAAATTAAACACAAAACTACATTGCCAGAAGTAAAATTTGTGGCAAGGATGATAACACTGGTCTGTTCCCTCTAATTTTATCTATTACAAATAATTTTTATAAACTAAGCCAAACCATGTCAGAAAAGTGGTTAACTGTGTGTGCTAATGCTCTTTGACAATGAAAATGAGTGTGGCAATCTAAAAAGAGACATTTCCAGGGAGAGGGCCTTTATTTAGATTATCCTGAAAATCATTCATCCCACAGCTCCTTCTACTTTTTACTGTTACAGGAATTTAATGCTCTATTAGAACTAAATTTGGTTTCCAACCGTAAAATACAATCCATTACAAAAAAATAAAGTACTTGAAGAAATTGAGACTGAGAGATTGGTGGTAATGTGGTTTAATAAATTAAAAATAAATGGAAATGTAGGAGCCATTAAGTTTCCTTCATACTGAAAGAGTGTTGGCCCCAGAAAAGTTATTTATCGTCCCACAGTTTTTATTCCAGCCATCTATAATGAAATGATAATACCCATCTCTGAAGATTGACAAGCTGGTCAGAGAGACATGACTATCTACAGGTGAATGACAAAAAAAAAAGTAAATAAAAAATAATTTAGTCACTGTTTTTCATATATCATTGTATCCTATTTTGATACACACACAAGCAGAAAATTATTATTTCTGTGTTCTTTGAAATTTCTTTACCATACATGAACTTAAAATTTATATTACATTAGTAAAAATACTACATTTCCAAGTTTTCATTTTCCATATTTATTTTTCCAAGTTTCTGTAAATTTGTCTAAATATACCAAACAGTTATGTGGTCTACTACAAACATACTTGCTGCAAAACTATCAAAATTTTCATTAATTTAAATATTCCTAAAGTTTCATTACCTACTCTAAAGAAACTTTCTCAGTTGGTTTTCATGTGTTCTCAAGGAAAGTAGGACAGTTAAACTGTTTTTCAAGGGATTAGTAAAATAACTTCAGAAAAAATTTAGCACACACAACTAGATCTTGGTTAAAATAGTTTTATATTATTTCTTAGAGTTTAGACTATATCTTTAGAGAGTGGTTCTTAAAAAGACCTTCAAGTAGTCCAAAAATCTCATCATTACTCCATGGCCTTATTTGGAGCTTTGTGAAGGACTTCTACACAAAGACCCTGTGGAACTGCAGATGAAAATATTTTGTTTTTCCTACTAAGATTAGCTATTTCTTAGGGGAAAATGAAAAAGGATTCTGAAACAACCCAAAAAATATTGGGACAGATGATTTCAGACTTTCTGTTTTCAATGTATGCAATGTCTAGTTTATATATATTTTTTTTAATCCAGGCAGAAAGGGACAAAGATGCTTAATGACAGTGTTTTCTTTGGGATGAAATCACAGAGCCTAAATACAGAAATGCTATACTAAGTGAAAGAAGGAAGATCACATATATCTGGTAAAACATCCTCTGGAATCACATTTGCCTCCTTACTGACCACATAAGAAGTTTTTGGACATCAGTGTGATAAATTAGGTATCCAGTGGTGGGGAGTCTTTTCTGTTCACTAAAGAAAATTAAAGAATTTAGAAGAGAGAATTAGAGAATTAAAAACAGATCTGTTAATACATATTCCTTTTATGAAGTAAAAATTTCTGTTACATACATTGGACTACTTGGCTAATAATAATGGGAGGGACAAGCTAATGTGAAAATAACAAAGCTCTAAAGGAAAGCAGAAATCTTCATGGTGTTTTCCTGTTTTCCTGTTACCTTTCAGAATTCAGGAATGAGGAAAAGGTTCTGCAAGAGCTGCTGGCTCTGCTTTACTCAGAATGAAATCGCTCTGTGTATTAGAATGCCCATTTTCTCTTTTTTGGAACACAAAGCTTAATCCCAGAGGGTTCTGGGGCATAAGAAATACCAACATTTTAAAATCTACAACCAGTTATACAGAGTATTTGAACCTACATAAGGATAAGTCACAATTTTCACCTTCCTTTACTCTTTCATATTTTTTGAAGAATAATCAAAACATTAACAAGTCTCCAGTAGATAATGAGCTTTATTTACACAGTCATGTGTTGCATCCCAGGTTTGGGTTCACGTTATGGGTTTTTCCTTTGTTAGTTTTCCAGTTCTCTGTACCCTCGTGCATCCCCCGAGTTTTCCCCTACTCCTGTGGTTTCCGTGCCCGTGTCCCCATTCTCGCGGTCCCACTCACCCCAAAGTCTCGTGTCCGCCCCTGCCGTGTTCCCATTGGTCGCTGTAGTACACGTCATCACCGCGATGTCTGTACCCATTGGGCGGGAGGGCTCCCCGTCCGCCCTGTCCCTTCCCTATATCACCCCACTCCTCGGCATGCTCGAGGCCATTTGCGTCTGTGCGAAGCTGGGAGCGGCTGCAGCCTTTCCATCGCAGCTCTCGCAGCCAATAAAGCATCCAGCCACCACGCAGAGGGATTTGGACGAATTCCTTGCCTCTTTGTTTCTTCCATCGCGCCGACGGCAAAGCGCGGCCAACAGCCCACCCTGGAGCGCAGCAGCAAAAGCGCCCGGAAACTGCGGCGAGCCCCGGCCCCGACGAAAAACTGAGAAGCCCAAGCCGGGCATTTGGGAGCTGACCGGGGCAGACAAAAGTAAAGAGCAGCTGCGGTCATGGGCACCCACACACAGAAAATAAAATGCTAGCCCTCTCAAACTAAATCTCCTGATCACTCTTCTTTAAGATGATATAGAAAGAAAAAGGAAAAAAAAATCAGTATGGATCCTAGTTTTATAATTGAGGATCTCTGTCACTAAAACTTTTCATGTCTCTGTGGTAACAGCAAAACAACATATCTGAAGATTTAAACAAACAATCAGCTGTCAGTACAAGCTGTTTTGATGCTTCTTTAAATCCAGCTGACCTTTGTAAAGGCAAAAGCAAAAGAGCAATACTTGACATTTTGCTGAAAATAAAGAAAACATAATTTAGCAATTTTCATCCAACTGTGGTTAGCTCCAGCTTCACAGTTGCTCAACTCCTTCCAGACTCAAAAGATTTGCAGTCCTCCATATATCAGAAAACCTCCTGAGACAGCGACTTCTAAGCAGTTACATTCAGACCTCACATCTAACTGTGCACATGTTCCATTTTGGAGAATATAATCTATCACCAAAATTTGATATGGAAAGGAAACACTGACAACATTACATTCACATACTTACAAACAAACTGACTTAAAAATTATTCACAACAGTTAACACTGCAGTTAACACCTTTCTTAAATTCATGGACTTTTTGTTAACAGATGGAAACACTGAATATCTTGAAGAGCTCAGTGGCATGAGGTCACATCACACTCAATGCTTCTGAACAGGTTAGATGTTTAAGTGTTTGTCCCACAGCTCTCAGTGCTATTAAATGCAGGCAAAGTGAATGTAACTAGGAAAGATGCTCAATGCATCTTTTACATCACGCTGTCTTCTGAACAGAAGCGAGAAGCTGGAATTCAAAAAGTTGTTCTAAATTACACTAAATTCTGAAAACAGATTGAAGTCACTAAAAAACTGGGGTATACTGTTTTGCATGCAAGATGACATGAGTGTGATTATATAGCTACTGGATCAAGGCCAATATGGACATAGGCAACAGATGACAGATAACATGAAATTCTTTCAAGCTTATGAAATAAGATTTTCAAATTCATTCTCATGATTTTTTCCCCTACTGATACAACATACAGAATTAATCTCTTTGACCAATGGGGTTAGAAATGTCTATAGGATCCCAAATAATGCACCACCAATATCCTTTACTATAGCATTTAAATTGCTCTTGTTTACAAAGTGAGCATCACATTTGCTTCTTTCAGACCTGTATTATGCTGCTGATTTGCATTTGTCCTGAGATAAGTGAAACACTCATCCCAGTTTCTATTTCTTATATGTATATACATAGCTTATCAATTTATAGCAGAAATTCTTTTACTACTTGTATCTTAGTGCATAATTATGCACTTAGTGTGGTTGGATCCCACATAATTCCTATTAAGTTATTCTGCAGACTAAAACTCATCAATTTCATTATGTAGGATACATCAGTCATCCGAATAAACAATAATATCTAAATGTCTGTGATGAAACAGCTATACTATCATTTCTTCTGCCATGCTCAGAAGCAAAATTGAAGTAAAGTTTAGTATAAAGATCCAGTATTGATATTTTTTATACATTCCTCATTTTATTTTGACCATATTTTTTCCTTAACTCTTACTCCTTCAATTTTGCTGAGAAACTGTATTTAAATACCTGCTATGAGTTAAACAGATCTGCTGCTTTTATTTTGCTCAAGTTAGCAGATAACAGCTTGGATTAGTATGATAATGTCAATACATCCAAACTAGGTATTATTTGTAAGTATCTGATCTTATAAATAAGATGCTATTGAAACTTATAAATAAATCTGCTATTGAACTAACAGGCTTTTAGTTGTCAAAATCAAAACACAGTTAGAACATAAGATGTAATTGAACCATTGTTGCACAAAAAGTTTTGCTGATGCATAGAAGTCTCCCAGGCTTATTTCATGGATTCTTTCTTCATTGTATTCCCAACAACTTTTGAGTTAAAGACAACCTATTTTCATGTCATGCCACCATTTCAAAGAGTCGCCGTTTCTTCTGGCGACTTACTGTATCGTTAGTCCACACCGACAATCGAGACAAGAGGACACAGTCTTAAGCTGTGCCAGTGGAGTTTTTGGGTGGATATTAGAAGTAAGTTCTTCAGAGAAAGAGTGATGGGGCATTGGAATGGGCTGCCCAGGGAGGTCGTGGAGTCACTGTCCCTGATGGTGTTTAAAAAAAGACTGGATGTTGCACTCAGTGCCATGGTCCATTAGAAAAAGTGGTGCTGGGTCATAGGCTGGAATCAATCTCTAAGGGCTTTTCCAACCTAGCTGATTCTGTGATTCGTTAGAGGAAAACACTTCTAAAAAGAAACCATTGAAGATTTTATTTTAGGTTAATTTTGTCCTGATTTGGACAGCTTCTGATTCCTTACTTCCTTGGGTAGCAAAGTCATTATCCACTGTACTTAAAGAACTACTCTGTCTTCACTGTAAAATAAGCATTTGCAGTGATGAGTGATTTGTTACAGATACCCAACTAAGTGGGTTGTTATTTTATTCTTCACAGTAAGAAAAATTGACAGAGGTGGAAAATGAAAACAACGTACCTTTTCAGTAGATATACATCCACCAATTGCAGCAGTTATTGTTGCATTTCTTACTTGTTATGTGCTACATAATTCTGGCCATTACTAATACCTCCTAAGGAGAATGGCTACAACTGCTTTTTCCCCCTTCTGTTGAAAAAAATTGGTGTTAAGAGATTTTTCCTGAAATATATTAATGTAAAACTCTTCAAGAATAAATGAAGGAACTTCACAGACGCTGGAAGATTTAAAATGTTATTTAATTACTGTAAAAAATGTATTATAGTCACATTTTTCTATTTTGTGTCACTGAAAAGTCTAAATGTTTTTTCTAGTGATTAGTTGAAAATCCAGTAAATCAAAGCCCACTTCAGCACACTTTTTCACTGTGTATTATTTAAACACATAAACACAGCTCTAAACACAGATTACTCTTCTGACATCAATTTCTCGTGTATTTCAGTTCTATCCTAACAATGCTTTCTATTTTTACTTGACACTGCAGACTTTTTTCTTTGTTTTGTCTTCAGCTATAGTCTGATTTTGGGTCGGTTATGTATGGACTTGAATAGCTAAATGGAATCGCTAACCATAATTTCGTAAGTAATTACAGAAATAATGTGTTAAAGTATGGTGGTAACTAGGAACAGAGAGTACTCTCCTTTAAGAAATAAGTTGTAAACATAAAAAAAGGGATATAAAATTTTTCCATTCTCTTGATTCACATGTAATCAAGTCTGGTGGACAGCTTATGCTTACACAGCTACTATAATGCATACTAATGCTACTGTCCAATCAAGATTACAACCCAAAAGTTTAGCTGATATCAGAAAGTATGAATTCTCAAAAGTGACAAGCTTTCTTTACTTGCTTTACTGTAGCTATTTTTACTTTAAAAAATTGCACATAGTGAACAACTTTCAAGGTTAAGTAAACAGCTCTAGGTATACTATTGTCTTTCCCTCCAGGTAAGAATCCAAGCCACCAGAAACAGCTTTATCAAACAGATGTCAAAATGCAGATGTGAATTGCTTTGGATGTGTATTTTATTTTGGTCCTGGGGCAGTATTTGAATTGTTGAATTGAATTGTTTAGCCTGTGTTTAACTGTGTTTGGTTTGTGCACTTAGCTGACAGAAGGTTTGGTTGGACTGTATCTACTTGAACAAGCATATGTCCTTTCTTGATAGGCTTGATATAAATTGTAGTTCATCTTGGCATCACTATGAGAGCTTCATTGCTTTTTGTTGGGCTAATTTGCAGTGTAGAATCACTGTAGAATTAGCAAAATCTGTAGACAGCCTTTTACAGCCTGCTACATTTACTTGCATCTCATGTCTGTCTACTGCTGGTTCTGTTTAGTTTTGTGTGGCTTTGATAATATGAACCACTGCATGGGATCTTCTAATCTTCCTCTGACTCATCAGAGCAGAAGCATTCCGAAGCTGTCATAAGACACAGGAAGTGAGCCTATTTACAGTGGTAGCCCTCTCTGTGTCCCCGGGCTACATCCCAGAGTTGAATAGTATGTTCTAGGAAAAAATACATATTTCATTTGTGACTCGTACTGGCATGAGCTTTATAAAATGTGTACTTTTGCTTTCCTGCATAATATAATGCAGCAACTTACGAAACAGCGTATCTTTACTCACTTTTTACTATCACAATATGTGGTATCCTTAAAATTTTATTTCTCCTTCTAAAACTGTGTCATCTTGATTTCTCTTAGTATATTTTATGTTGTTTCATTATAATAATGTCTCATTATATTTCATTATATTCGGGTTTTTTTGGTTGTTGTTTTTTTACAACAGACAAGTTTTCTTTGATATCTCCTTTTCTACTCAAGTTAGCCTCTCCTCCCATTCTGGCTTGTCACAGCTATTTTAATTATTTTAATTAGTTTATTTGATTAATGAAGTTAACCTCATCTTCTCCAGTCAATGTCAGGTTTGGATGTGCACCTGTTCACTTGTTTTCTGTATGCCCATATTTCTTAAAGGCTTTTCAGGTATTTGTACCTGAACTTCTGAACCTTCTCTTATTGCAATCTACTACAAATTAGTTGACTTTTAGAACTTTTTGCAAAATTTGTCTCTAAACTGAGACATTGCCTTAGGCAAGCCAGCCCATTTGCCCATTTGCAGTTTGGAAAACCACCAATCAACTCTTCCAGATTTTTCCTGCATTTCTTGGGAAGTACTTTGCGTGTAACACCTATGCGTATTGCATGGACACGAGTTGTCCAGTATGCTCAAACACAGAACAGGCAGACATTTAACCTTTATCTTCCTCATCCAAAAAAAAAACCACAAAAGGATTTTTTGAATACGGTCATTAATAACACTACCAGCTGCCACTTATTTTTTCCCCTGATATTACTGAAAAATTGAGGTTTTATACTGTTGGTGGGTACTATCACAGTATTTCATTAGAGTAAAATTTCAATTCAAAATCACTTATTGAAAATTTTAATTAAATTATTGCTGAGAGAGGAGAGTGGTGGAACTTATTGCAAGGAAACCATGATTGGGGTAGCTGTGGCATACCTAATGCCTTGTAGTTTACAGTGTAGATACACTCTAAGTTATGGAGGATGGAGGTGTGTAGTGCAGTTTGCTAGAAATATAGCCAGAGAAATATCAAGATTATACTGAGAAAGTCGGCTGCAGAGAATAGCCTAGGAATGAGCCTGAAACTTCTTTCTGACCCTTTTGCAAACAATGGGAAGAGATCCACCCACTGCCCTGAACTTTGGTTCCATCGAATGTAAATATGCCTCTGTTGACATCAGCTACATGAATCAGAAAAATGATTCGTATACCTGATGTCAACTAACTGCAGGAAAAACATGGTGATCATTTAGATGGGTATAGTGCATTCAAAAGAGCTTGTGAAATTCCAAATATTTGAGAGAAGTGCTCAAGATAGCACTTTTATTCTTTTACTTCTGACCCCAGCTTATTCTTTTACTTCTGACCCCAGAAATACATGTATTTTGTGAATAAATCCACAATGACAATTTTAAGTTAAGAAAAGAGGTAGACGTTTTTTCTGTTTTGCAAGGGAAAAGATGAGGAACCGAGGCTTATCACACAAGAGCAATGGAGTATGTTTCTGCATCACAGATGCTGTTTGGGTAGGACAATAAGGTGCATACTGCTAAGGAATTCAAAATACCAGATATCCCACACACACTTCTTTTTCTTTCATGGCTTTCTATATGTACTTTTTATTTTGTATATCAGCTATTGCCCTCCCATATGCATATTTACTCCTGAAGTTACAAGGAAAGTATTACTTTCCCCTCCATGTACTAGAATAGCTCCTACTATAAACTTGTCTCTGATGGGAACCATTTCCTGCAGGAAGTGCTTGGAAACAATTTGTACTGAGTGGATGACTGTCAGGGTCTGTCCGAAAATCCCTCATGTTTGCCTCACGACTGCCTCCAAGGACTGAGACCCTAGACCCTGAAAGTAGCTCTAGCCTGGCTGAGGTGGAAAATCTGCCAAGCCTTAAGGACTGGTATGCGATGCCATGGGAACTCAGTGCGAGAACAATGGACTGGTCATGGTGGACTGAGCCCTAATCAGTTCGTCCTGTACCTTCGGTCCTGTACTCTTGGTCCTGCACTGACGCGATGACTACAACTGGTTCCCAAAATGAGTCCACACCCACCATGTAGCCAGGAGAACTGCTGCTTTGGCCAGATGCCACCCGCTTTGAGGAACCCTATAAAAGACTGAAGGAGTTTTGAGGACTTTGTCCGGACCCCACCTGGAGAAGACAGCCTATGAGCATCTCGTCAAGCTCCGAGGGCCTCGTCTCTTCAGACTGGTAGCTATAATCCCCTTCCCCTCTTTCTCTTTCACTCTATCTCTTTATTTCTCTCCCACTATCGCAGTTGTTGGCACTAAATAAAAGTGCATTTTTGTTTAAGCAAAGTGTTGTGTCCCCTGCTGTGTCTTTTGTGCTTTGAGATCTCCAAAAAGAACCTATCAGGGACCCTGCATGTATTTGCGGACCCTGACAATGACTTTTCAAGCAAGTTCATTTCCTAGGAAATGCATGTCATAAGGCTAAACAAAGGCAATGGATAATATTCAGTGTCCTTTCAATGTCCTGCATTGAATCAATTTGAATATCCAACACATTTTAATGGATCACATTCTGCTTCTTTGCACAGTCCATAGCTCCTGGTCAGCAGGGAACCAGGCCTCTACTTCTTGTAAGCTATTTCATCTCCTCTTTTCTGTACTGCAAAAAACTCTTAATGAGCAATGAATTGCCTTCCAGCTAAAACAAGGCTTGTTGTATAATAGAAATGCTCACCAATAAATGGTAAACCCACCTTTTATTGCAGAAAAGCAGCCTTGTTTTAACAATCATCTATACTGAGAGCTGACAAAGACATGAGAATAAGATGCCAACAGAATGCATTACAAAGACAGGTAGTTTCTACTGTTATCATTATGAAAATGTGTCATCCACTATCAAGTACCATTTCCTTTCCCAATCACAAACAGACTGGCTGAGATTAAATCTTCAAAGGACACTGGACATGACTGTCCGTGAGCTGGATACACGTGGCTCTGCATAGCCTGTGGGTCAGAATGACTCTCAGCAGGAAGTGTGTACTCTCCAAGACTAGCCCCTTATCAGTGGGAACATGGTCTAAAAATCCTTTCTGAAGTTGCACCTACCTACAGAAAACCTTCATTTTTATTCAGTATTGGTAATACATAATTTTGTTCTACACAAAGACTGCATAATGATATTTTCTCTGAGTTAGTTAGTTGTATCTGATTATTTGATGAACAGCATAGATTAAAGAAATTTACAGACTTCTCACCTTGTTCCTTCCCTGTTTTTTATTTCATGCTGTATGTCTGATCACTTGAATCACATACCAGTTTTTCCATTTCTTGACTAGATAAATCTTAACTTTAAATGAGGAGAATGGTCTGTATGGGATTGTTATTTAAAGTGTGGGGGGATTCCAGAAAATATTTTTAAAACTTCTTTTATTATGGAGACTTACAAAGGACTGAAGACAATCATCCACTAAAAACAAAAAAAATTAAAAACTGGAGTACTCTGAAAGACTTACTCTATTTTTTAACTTCTCCCAAGGTATGCAACACCAAAAAGTTCTTTTTCTTTTAATTATATTGCAGCTTTATACTTAAAAAAAACCAGTTAGTAAACAGTTGTAAGCTGTAATGGATACTGTTCTGTTATATTTTACATTGCAAAAATCCAACAAAGGATAAAAATCCACTTTTAAAGCACGGAGTATAAGTTATTAAGCTCCTCATAGTTGGAAATAAAGTTTTTGTTTACTACTGTTTGAATTGGAGCTCCAACCATGCATGTTTTAATTTAAAATAATAAGCAGGAAGAAACTATGCATTTGAAATGTTTTCAACTCCTTTGAATAAAGAAAAAAATTATTATATATTTCAGGTTTTACTGATTCTTTTGAGCTAGAGAGAACAAAAGTAACAGGTTTCTCTTCCTGATGTGGAAGATCAGTAATGACATAATGTGACTAGAGATGCTGCATTAACTTCTGCAGGCCTGTTGACATATACAGTCATTTTCCAGATATTATTAACTATCATTAAGGCAAGACACCAAAAGAGACTACATCTAGTGGGGAAGCAGAGCAGAAGCACATATTGATATGTCTATATATATATATATATATATATAATAATTAAATGACAATATATACAGAAAAAACAAATCTATTTCAGGGAGAATAAACTACTTTTTTTTCCTCAATTAAAAAAATATTTCTGAGATATAATTTTTAAAGTATTTTAATATGCCTAAGGACACACCCACATTTGCAATTTAAAATAAATCCATTTTGTGAAAATATGCCTTTTTAGTTAATTAATTTTTAATTTATGGGGTATAAAGATTTTTAATATTGGAAAATAAAACTTGTCACAGAAGTTTCTGTTCTAAAAAAATAAGAAGGGCATACTGGAGTCCAGAAGTAGTTGCCCTCCAAAGATTTTTATATGTAATTTTAAATCTCCTGCTAATTTCACTGTTTTCAGATATCAGAGGTATTTTCCCATCTGAGATATAATAACCATTATTCTATAAATAATTCAGCAATATGCAGTATGGTATTAAATGCAGTGCAATGCACTAGAGAACCCAGTGCACTGGGTTCTCTATACAACCACTTTATGTGGGTAAAATTTTGGAAAGAGCTATTTACATTTTTTATTATTAATGCTGAACATTTGGTCTTTATTTGTTTCCTTTTTCAATAAAATTTATTTGCTTTACCAATATATATGCTACAGGAGAAAAGCTAAGCCTCAAGGCTCACCTCTTACAATGGAAAAAGATTCTGTCTTAGGGCTATAGATTTAAAATATTGTGTGGTTATTATTATTATTATTATTATTATTATTGTTATCATCGTCATCATCTACAGAAATTTGAAATACTCAGTGATTTTGCAAAGTCTGCAGGTACTTAAGTTTTAGTGGTAACATTATCTCAATAATACTTTACATACAGAAGCAAGCAATTTTCTTTCTGAGTGTATTAGCTATGAAATGAAATCTATGCAATTATAGTGCTATTGTTCAAAAACAATGCATCCCTTGCTTTAATATGCATTCCATATGTCAGTTTGAGAAATAAACAGAATACACACTTTCACACTGTGACAGTGAGTTACTGGATGATGTTCAGCTGGTGAAGCCAAAATGACAAACATGAGTGGAGAAAACACCCCCAGGTCAGCAAGAATACTAAAGGACCAGATGCTGGCTCTTACCTGCAGGCTGTTGAAGATGATGAAGAAGACTAACATCCAGAGGTGCCGGTAAGCCATATGCAGTCCTCCCCACAGCCAGGTGATGGAAATCAGGGCAAAGAGGTACAAGACCAAGGGGATCTCTGCAAATCATAAACACAGAGTTTCAGCTGCTGCACTCTCAGAAAAAAACACTTTTTAAAGAATTACTGACATAGGACATGGTTTTGCTGTGTGTGGCTAACCTTGGAACTTGTTCCCCAGTGGTGGGCAGCCCTTGTCCTGCTCTAGCTGGGTGGGGGTCCCAGGGCTTTTATGACTCCACCATGGGATCAGAAGACCAGCAGAAGGACACTGTCAGGGGTCTGGGAAGTATGAAGGGCAGAATGAGCACAGCCCAGCTCAGCAAACCAAGTGGTGGGAAGAGCACACATGAAGTCAAAAAATGTGCTAAACTTTGGAAAATAATAGAAGAACTCCTGGCAAGCTCTAGAAATTTTGAGAGAAAATTAATTTCTAAGAATTGAGAGGAAAGGGAAAAGAAGAAAAGTATTATGGTGTACTGGTTTTACATGGTTTGATTTTTTGGTGAGGAGGGAAGAGGCCAGCCACAGAAGTAATTTTTCCTGTGGGAAGCTGCTAGAAGCTTCCTCCATGCCTGGCAAAGTCACTTGTGGGCTGGCTCTGAAAATAAACATGATGCTAAGCCAATTAAATTATTTGGTAATGCCTCTATGATGACATACTTAAGAAGGAAAAAAACCCACATGCACTTCCTCTTTATTCTTCTTCTTGCAGGGGTGGCAAGGTGGCCACTGGGGCCCTTCCCAGTGTGGCTGGGACCATGCAGCCAGGGCTATCGCAGCATGGTCCACAGCAAACTGTGCTTGCTTGGCTGCTTTTAACTAGCCATGATGAGGGCAGAAGGGCAGAGGCAGCAGCAGCAGATTCTCCTTTCAGCACCCCACATGAAGAGAGGCACTGAATGGAGCTGGCACTGTGGCAGCTGGAGCCACCTGCGCTGTGCTGGTGGGGACCACGTGGCCAACAGTGAGGGGCATGACAAGCAATTCCCCAGTGCGGAGCCTGGACGGGACCAACCTTATAAGAACCTTTCAATTGATAGAACTTAATAACAACCACATCTACGGACACCAATTCTCTCCTAAGTCAGAGAAAAGGAAAAGGTGAAGACACATGAGAACAACATGGGGGCACCAAGGTCAGTGAAAGGAGGGAGGAGCAGGAGGTGCTCCAGGCTTCAGAGCTGAGATTCTTCTAAAAGCCATGGTGAGGACTATAATACAACAAACTGTTTTCCTGTAACTCATGAAGTGCATGAAGGGATGCAGAGGTCCATTAGCAGCCCATGAGAAAATGTGTTCAGCATCATGTGGATGCTGAAAAGTTGTATTCTAGTGGGAAACTTGAAGAGAGAGAGAAGACCCTTGAATCCAGATATAGAGAAAGAGGATCCTTGCTAAAAGACTACATCCCATGAGCTAATGACCCATGCAAGCAGTTGTGGGAAGACTGCTTTGCCTGTGGGAGGTACTCACTTACAGCAGGTTGGGCGGGACTGCTACTCATGAAAATTAGAACCACATTAGAGAAGTTACAGAGAACTGTTTCCCATGAGAAGGACCCCACAACATAACAGAAGACACTCCTCTCCCCAAGCAAACTGAAGGAAGATTTTTTAAAAGTAACAAGTGGACTAAAAAACTGGCTAAAAAATCTGACCTCATGTTTTGTCTGCCTGCACTGTCGGTGGGAAGGAAGGAAGAGCTGGGTGGGGTGGGGAAAGGGTGCATTCTCCTCTTTTAATTCTGTTAATTTTTTTTTTCTTTATATCTTTTAAGTTTTGAGCCTATTTTGCCCTTAAAGTGTTTTATCCTAATCCTTATCTCACCCCATGAGTCTTTTTTCTTTCCCCCTCCTCTGCTCAACTATAGCAGAGGACAATGAGTGAATGGTTTTTTGTGGCTGCCTGGCATCTAGACAGTGTCAGCCCATGACATATGGACACGTAAATGGTCCCAGATCTGGCCACTTAGAGGGTTGTAGGAAATTATAAGAATAGCTTATTCTTTGATTTGTTGTTATCTTCCTCTTCAAGTCAAACATAAGACATCTGACCCCATAAAACTTAGAGTGACAACCTCCTCTCAGCCCAGGAGATCCACAAGATAGACTCTGAACCAGTTAATTTCATTCACCTTCAAAAATATGTGCAGAATCTGTCCTTAAGGATGCACACATTCTCCATTTTAAGCTCCTCACTGTATTTACTGCATAAAAGATTTAGGGAATGCTGGCAGAAAGATGTCTGCCTGGACAAAGTTTGCAATAAGGAAAACAAAAGTAAGTTTTCAACCCCACATGTTTCTCCTGAAACTGACAAGAGCCAGCCCCTATATTACCATATTTGCAGCAGAATTCAAAGTCCATGTTTGCCAGGTCTGCGCACCTTAGGGGCAGAGGTTCTTGGCCAGACATTGCCCCTCTCCACACTAGTTATGCAGCATCAACAAAGAGTGGGGATGTGTTTTTACAGGCATTCCTCCAGAAACAGCAGTTTGGGAGCCCTTTAGCCATTTAAAAAAAATACTGTACAAATACTAAGGGCCTTCTGAATGTAGGCTATACTCCACGTCATACAGACATAACATTTTAACAAGAAAAAGTGTAAAGATACTGGCTTTTTTGCCACATACTGAATATTGGTTTATGGTTCTGTTTTTTTTCTTCATTGGTAACAATTGCCTCATTATCAGTATTGCAAAGAGCTAATACAGATTTGAAACTTTGGCATAATTTAAAGCCTTGGATGTTCGAGTTCTGTATACCCATTTTTTGGATTTTGATCCAACAAACGCTCAATAATTACAGCAAATATATCAGAAAAAAAGTAACAAATTCTTTTAAGTTTGTAAAATCAGAATTGCACAAAGGAACAGAATACAAATAAATAGTCTTGATATGGACCAAAATAGTCTAATTATTTGTAGTTTTATTCATATGAAAATAAAACCAACAACCCACTCCCAAAGAAACCCCAAAGGGTTATTCTGAGCAGATGAACCTTCACTGATGCAACTTTAAGTCCAAGTGTAAGCAGTTGCCTCGAGGCTACCTGGATAAACCTTAGTAGATAAGACTGATGTGAAGAAGTCAGCTCAACATTACTGTGAGGTAACTGAGACACGGACAAGCAGTTCTGTTGGGTATTATATAATCCACCCATGCTGGTCCCCATTTTTGGTATACTTATCACACTGTTTCTTAATACTATGAGTGATGGAAGATTTTATTTGAGCAACAGGTAGTCCACACCCTCCTTAAATACAGATAAATTTATATATGCATGCATATATCACTGTCCTGAATGTTCAGGTCTTTCCTTTTTTGAAATATGTCCCCGTTTCCTTACTATAAGCTTAAGAAACACTGACAGCATTGACAAATTTAATACAGATAAATGCAGTTTATGCAGCTCTAGTTGCAGCTTGTTAAGAGCTTGAAGCCTTACCATAGTCCAGCTTGATATTTAACTAGGTGAAATTGCATACATTCAATTTACCAAACAACTGGAAGAGTCCCCTGTTTGACACTCCTTCCTTGTTGAGAAAAGATAATTTCCTTGTTAATCTGAAAAATTAGTTTTCTGTTCTGAGGGCTGCAGTACATTATAATAAGTTATTAAAGGAAATAAAATTGTAGTTTACTACAGTAGGAGAGTCCTTAGAGTGAACACAAGATTTTGTAAGTGATTCACACAAAACCAATGACTGTGAGAATTTGAAAGATAGGCTGCAATATTTTCATTATGAGTTTGGATTAGATTACAAAATTCACGAACCAGGAAAAATATGAGGATGATGGAAAAATTTAGTCACCTCATCAAGAACCTAAATGGAACTGTACTGAGTATATAAAAGCTTTGCCTTCAAGAAGGGCCAAAAAAGTTGGATAGATATGATATGTCTCCCATCAATTCTCCCATTTTCAACTCAGGAGCTTCCCTAACCAGACACAAAGCTTTTTTTCCTAGAAATCTTAGGGGACTTTAGAAATCTTCAGGGGACTTTTCTTTCACAAAATCATATTGAACTTTGATAGTTCAGAAGAATTATCAGTGCAAGGATCTCTACAGTAACATCATAAGATTCAGGTAATAAAATGCCAGATTGCCCAGCTGAAAAAGCTGTGAGTCTTGTGTTTGTTGTTTCATTTCCTTACAACAGAGACAAAACATGAAACATTTCCAAACAGTTATGATTTCACCTACAGTGTTTCTAAGACTAAGAATTACAATTCTATATTTCTGAAATAAACATCACAAAGAAGAGAAAGACTGGTGACAGTTTAAAGTTTCATTCTCTGTTGCATTATAAGGCATCTGATGATGTCCCTGCTCATTGCAGGAAGGTTGGACTATATGACCTTTAAAAGACCCTTCCAACCCAAGCCATTCTATGATTCAATGGTTTGTAATGACCTACTGAGAAAAATAATTTAATGATCTCTTATGTCTACACCCAAACCTACTGCAACCTAAGCAGGCTGCTTACTGATGTCCACAAAGAAGTTCAACCCCGCAGGACTGTGGTTCCAGTGAGCCTGTGCATGCTTCTTCAAAAATAAAAACTGCAACACTTGTCACATTTGAAAGGATTGGAAAAGTGGTGATAGATACTAAATTTTAGAACACAGGATGAAGCCACCTAAGAAAAAAAAGAAAAATTATTTTTCAGTACCAAGTGTATCCTGTCCATCAACTCCCTTCATATGCGTGATACACATCTTTTGGAAACCATGAGAAGGGGATGTCTGCCAGCCTCTGCATCTGACAGCACTAAGAGTCATGTGGCCTCCTGGGAGGGCGAGCAGCACTGAAGAAGAAAGAAGTGGAAGCAACTGTGAAGATGAAAAAGAAGATGAAGAGGAGCCTTGCAATACAATGCACTGTCACACTTTCGATAGCTCACCTAACAGCAAGTTGAACATTGAGGTAGATTCGAATATGGCATTGTAACTTCACTAATGAAGTGACAGTCCCCATGCTTAACCTCTCATCCCTGTGTAGTGCCTATTGATTATGAATTAATAGTTTGATGCTGCCTTCTACAACCTATTTTACCAGGCAGGGAAGAAGCAACAGAAAACATCCTGTACCATTTCGGGCAACAACTGCTCATGGTGCATAGTGAAAAATTATCGAAAAATGCCTTCCTGTTAAAAGGGGCTTTTTTCTTTAAAGTCAGGAAAAGCAATGCGTAAACACTTAGAAAATCTACTAACTGAATTAACCAACAACTCACTTAAACAAAGGCATGAAAACAGAAATCCTGCCTTCCTTTCCTTCCTTCCTTCCTTTCCTTCCTTCCTTCCTTTCCTTCCTTCCTTCCTTTCCTTCCTTCCTTCCCTTCCTTCCTTCCTTCCTTTCCTTCCTTCCTTCCTTTCCTTCCTTCCTTCCTTCCTTCCTTCCTTCCTTCCTTCCTTCCTTCCTTCCTTCCTTCCTTCCTTCCTTCCTTCCTTCCTTCCTTCCTTCCTTCCTTCCTTCCTTCCTTCCTTCCTTCCTTCCTTCCTTCCTTCCTTCCTTCCTTCCTTCCTTCCTTCCTTCCTTCCTTCCTTCCTTCCTTCCTTCCTTCCTTCCTTCCTTCCTTCCTTCCTTCCTTCCTTCCTTCCTTCCTTCCTTCCTTCCTTCCTTCCTTCCTCCCTTCCTTCCTTCCTCCCTTCCTTCCTCCCTTCCTTCCTCCCTTCCTCCCTTCCTTCCTTCCTCCCTTCCTTCCTTCCTCCCTTCCTTCCTCCCTTCCTTCCTCCCTCCCTCCCTTCCTCCCTCCCTTCCTCCCTCCCTTCCTCCCTCCCTTCCTCCCTCCCTTCCTCCCTCCCTTCCTCCCTCCCTTCCTCCCTCCCTTCCTTCCCTTCCTTCCCTTCCTTCCCTTCCTTCCCTTCCTTCCTTCCTTCACTGCCTTCCTGCCTGCCTTCCTGCCTCCCTTCCTCCCTCCCTTCCTCCCTCCCTCCCTTCCTCCCTCCCTTCCTCCCTCCCTTCCTCCCTTCCTCCCTTCCTTCCCTTCCTTCCCTTCCTTCCCTTCCTTCCCTTCCTGCCTTCCCTTCCCTTCCTGCCTTCCCTTCCCTTCCTTCCCTTCCTTCCCTTCCTTCCTTCCCTTCCTTCCTTCCCTTCCTTCCTTCCCTTCCTTCCTTCCCTTCCTTCCCTTCCCTTCCCTTCCTTCCTTCCTTCACTGCCTTCCTGCCTGCCTTCCTGCCTTCCTTCCTTTCCTGCCTTCCTGCCTTCCTTCCTTTCCTGCCTTCCTGCCTTCCTGCCTTCCTGCCTTCCTTCCTGCCTTCCTTCCTGCCTTCCTTGCCTTCCTTGCCTTCCTTCCTGCCTTCCTTGCCTTCCTTGCCTTCCTTGCCTGCCTTGCCTGCCTTCCTTGCCTGCCTTCCTTGCCTGCCTTGCCTTCCTTGCCTTCCTTCCCGCCTTCCTTCCCGCCTTCCCTCCTTCCTTCCCTCCTTCCTTCCCTCCTTCCTTCGCTCCCTCCTTCCCTCCCTCCCTCCCTGATATTAGAACAAGTCTGAGCAATGAAAAACATTAGATCAAATAGAAATTAAGAAAACTGAAAATTATTAAATAATATTAATGCTTTGATTTGTACTGCAGAATGTGTCCTTGCAGAAAATATCTATATGATTTAACTGTAGAAAATAAAGCATGAACTATGCTTTAATAATGTATTGAAATGTTCATATTCTCACCAGTGTGTTGGTCCATATTATACTTTTTTATTTTTTCCCCATTTTCTTTATTCCTTTTAATAAATAAGAAATTCAGTAAAAGAAGCAATTGAATAATACAGCTTTAATTATCTTCTGAGTTTACCTATAAATATTTACTATGTGTCCTCTCCTTAGGCTTGCAACTTTATTAGCTTTTAAAAGGTTTTTGCTAAACATGAAGACCTACTGCAAAACCTGAAAGATCACTATAGACTTTTTTTTTTCCCAGATGAAAAAAATCTGGGGAGAATGTGCTGCTTCACAGAATTTCAACAATTTGTGAGAGACCTAAATTAGTAAAATATTTACAGGCTATTGCTTAAGAAGTCATCAGTTAAACTTAGCAATGTAAATATAAAAATGCCACAAAACCAGTTTTTTTTTTTTTTTTTTAATGAGCTTGAAAAACAGTGCTCCAAACCCTGCTGGCTCAGTTTTTTATTGTTTTTAACAGCTGCAGTTAAAAAGAAAAGGGGGTTTGGTAACAGGATTTGGTGGCCAAAATGAAAAACAAAACAAACAAACAAAAGAGATTTCTCTCATAAAGTTCAAAGAAGGAAATACACCACCAAGAAAATACAATCAATGAATCATAACAAAACCACTAAATCTTGACTGGGAATGTTAAATGTGCAGAATTTAACAGTATCAGATACTGAAGACAAGAAAGCTGGTAGATCTATGTCCATGAAACTGAGCTGGAAATAAATGTTCATTGATGGTTTGCAGAAATAGGAAGTAAAAAATGTGTCAAAATATTTTGTTTATTTGTATTTTTTGAGCTGCTGATCCTTGTGGCAAAGAAAATTTTTAGAGTATACTCTCTAAAAGAAAAGCACATGTCCCATTAAGTATAACAAATACATCACTGCTTCAAAATCATAACAGAAAGACTAGCCTCTCTAACCTTTGCAATGAATCTCAGGGTTTTGGCAAACTTTCACATACAACTTCAAGACACCTTGTGTTATAATAAAAGGGGAAAAAAGGGCATTTTATCATAGCTTATGCTTTTACTATTATGCAGGGAACATGGCAAATCCAAGAAAAGTAGCAAATCAACAGAATAAACAAATATATGAGCCTACTTATTTCCATATAAAATTATTTAAATGCACAGTTGCAAAATATTAAATGAGTGCTAAAATTGCAACTGTGCAGTCACAATTTATGGACATGAGCTTGCTTCTGCAGATTTCTTCGAAGGAAAAAAGCTAATTTCGATATGTGAAGCATAGTGCAATCAATCTAAATTGCACAAGGGAAGAGGATGCATTTATGTTATTACCTTATTCAGATCTTAGTTCTTTATTTCAGCTTCTAATTATGCTTGTGCATTTAGTCCTAATAGAATTTGTAAAAAATCTTCAAGGCAAAGATTTGTTTTTCTCCTAATTACAAAAAGAAAACCTCCTGGAGTGTTATGAAGACTAAAATATTATATCCAATGTGTGCGCTGAATACTGTGAATGCTGTCCATAACTCTTAGTAGGTGTAGGCAGACTATTCAGCATGTTCTGTTGTGACTGGGAATTGCATACTGCTAATTCACTAAATGCTTTTGGAGACTGGAACTCGATCATCTTTAAGGTCCCTTCCAACCCAAACCATTCTATGATTTCATATTAAAGAAATTTATATGAAGGAAGATCAAAGCAGATAGTTAAAATTTTACAACTAAATATCCAAGGCATTCTTCATGAAGTTCTATTTTGACAACATGAGGTTTTAATCTTTACATTAATTCTGGCACTTGCAATTATGATATCTGATTCAGGTAAGTTGCACTGCATATTTATGAGGAGGGCCTGCCAGTGAAAATTATGTCAGTTCAAGATTCATTCAAAAAATGAAGCTTAACTATTTACAATTATTGGGAGTGGGAATAAAATCAAGTTATTCTGTTACATTTTTAAATCTTTTTGTGAAATTAGGAAAAGTTAGCAAACAGAAAATAAAACCATTTATATTGGATCGCTCTTCTGTTACTATTCATTTTCTGTATGCACATTTTAGGACCTGTCACTAGTGGGTTTTCACAGGGCTCCATCCTCAGCCCTGTGCTCTTCAACATCTTCAGAAACGACTTAGACACAGGACTGGATGGGACACTAAGCAAGGTCACAGATGATACAAATGTAGGAGAATCTGTTGACTCTTGGAGGCAGGGAGGCCCTGCAGAGAGACCTCAGCAAATCACAGGAGTGTGCACAGGAATGGACAATCACCAACCATATGAAGTTCATTAAATAAGGGAAAGTGTCAGATTCTGCACCTGGGGTGGGGCAACCCTGGATGGATGGACAGACAGACTGGGGAATGAGATGCTGGAAAGCAGTGTCATGGAAAGAGACCCGGGGTCTTGGTCAAATGGAAGCTGAATATGAGTCACCAGTGTCCTGGCAGCCAGAAGGGCCAACTGTGTCTTGTGATGCAAACTTAAATATTAGTTAGCCCAAAGGCTGTTTATCCAATGAACACTCTGACTTGGCTCCTGTCAAGGCTAACTTTTGAGAAGGTAGTTTCTATATATAGAAGGACAGTCAGCCAACAGAACATGTTTGCTGAAAGGCTGGCAAACAGAACGAGTACAAAGTGAGGACTCTTTTTAAGCAAACTCAATGCCTATCTCTGAATGACTACAGAGATAGAGCTAGCATTCCTTGAAAATAATATTTCACAGTTTTTTCAACCTTTCACACTTTTCTTTCAAACATTCACTTTTGAGAAGGAAAAGCTGACTGCTCTAAGAGATAACTAATTCTTGACTCTCCCACTGCCCTTTCTTGAGACCTCTACTGTCAAGGAAAATTCCTTGAGCTAAGCAAACTATATCCATCACCATGCAAACCAACATGACCAGTAACAGAAATTCTGGAACAGTAAAAAAACAGCATGAGAGGGCAAACTCACATATTTGGTGCTGCAGACAGGGTAATGAGAAGTGTGCATATTGCTTAAATTAAGATTTGGCAAACCCTATTTACTTGTGTTTATTCTACACTAAAACCTTGCTTTAATCATATTCTTTTACATTGATAACCTAGTCACAAGTAAAGAGTATAAACACCTTCTAGGAAGATCATAGACCACTGCCAAAGGAATTGACACCAATTACTAAAGAGATTTTTCCTGGGCTAGCTGTCTTTGGGCCATGGTATTTTCTTGAAACTACCAGAATAGGGTAGGGTGATAGAATAGGGTATGAGAGGTGAGAATTTACTTAAGGACACTCAGGAAAAATATAGAGGACTAGGAAGAATATATGCATAACACAAAAGGAGGTACAATAAAAAATTGGCATTGTATAAATAAAAGTAATAGACCCTCCAATTATATCCTATAGTTTTCCAAGAAAATAGTTCTCTGTCTAGAAACAGATCATCTTTGCAGCTACCAAATGTTTTCTTTTAGGCATGTATGGTGAAACCCAGCATTGTTATTCTGCTCTTGGGAAAGAAAAAATACACAGGAGTCTCCTTTAGTGTGGGTAGTAACAAACTCTGCTCCCAGGACAGAAAAAAATAGTAAACCACCATGCTATTACCTATGTTCAGCAAGATGTTTTACAGAATTTACAGAATTTATTCTAATAGCTATAGAAGAATAACATGGTGGCTGTCTATAATGAAGGGAATGTATTAGTAGAAAAGGGAAGAGCAACTGATGTCCTATGCTAAATCAAAGATTTGTTTCAATCCTACTATTTCATGTCTTTATGTCATGCAGTTATAATTTCTATAAGTACTTTCTGCCATTTTGCATGATAACTTTATTATGGTATTAGTTCAATATTCCATATTTTTCCTTTAGTTTAACTGCTCTGAGACAAGCCTTAACCCTCAACATGTTATTAGGAATATCCTTACAGATACCCAAACCGACCACCCGGTACATGGCTTCACAACCACAAAATACACTGCAAAACAAAGTGACCAAATCTGTGCCCATCACCTGGGGTTGAGCAGGAGGTACAGCCAGCATCCATAGATGATCATGCTCCGCAAGTGGGCAATCACTGCACTTGAGCAGCCCCAGCCCTCCCTGGGATAGGATGTTCAGTACTCCCAGCCAAAATCTAGCATGAGGACACAGTGCTCCAAGCAGGGCAGTACTTTGTTTTTATTTCTGTTCTTTTCTTTAGCTAGACTAAACTTAGTCACAAAGCCAGTGATACTAATTTCTTGTTCTAGGTTTTACATATTTTTACCCCCCTCAGACCGTTAAGCATCTGCATAGCTTTGATCATCAAAGTACTTTCACAGACTTCAAAGGGACATTAGCAGGCATAATCTTAAACTAAGTACATAGGTATCTACTGCACCATGGTTTCAGGTGGGGTTCTCTGAACTGGCGAGAACAGTTTGTACCATTTGAAAGTACACCTTGTTTGCATAGGTGTATCTGACAAATCATACCTGCTGCATTTGTCCTTCCTCTGAAAATATCGTCATATGCCTTCCATTGAGGAGTCACCTGGTAGGCATGGATGAACACCACAAAAACCACCACCAGGCACATTAATGGCATCAGAGCAGCGGTGAAGAGAGCAGCATAGGCATTTGGAATGAAACACCTGATGGAAAAAAAATAGAAAAAAAATGCTGTTGATAAGCATAAGCGACACCTTGAAAGTCCATAAATAGAATACAGAAACAAATATTTTTGAAAAAGGATGTGCTTTACAAACTACAAATTCTTTAACGCTGTTCCCAGAACAACCTTGATAGGTTCCTTTGTGTTCTGTTGGTTCTTATCTCATCATTATATCTTAAGAAATATAGCTTTTGCTCTTCCAGTATGCATGTTATACTTAGCTTAACCAATTTTGGAAGAATTTAAACTTGCAATGAAAAATATTATATTTTAACAAAGTACATGCTGCTATATTCATTTTCAGTAATCATTCTTAGTCACCAGTTTCTAAAAGGACATTATGCAATTTTCTATACTTAGCTCCTGAAAGCACAAATTAAACTTTGAAAAATATGTTTTTTAAAATAAATGAACAAGTCCTAAAGACAACATAACTGTTCCTTATCAAGTCATTTGCTCAAAGAAAACCAAATTCTCACTCCCTCCCCCTTCTTTTTTTCCCCAATTGCTTGGTCTCTCCTTGCCCTTTTCATTTATTTACGTTATAATTATTTTTCAAGATGTGTCAAGATCATGAATTACCCCTTAAAGAGTCAAATTATGCATATATGATGATGACTTGAAGAAAATGGACAGGATAGTTAAAGAGAGCTCTCAGGGGTATGAGAGATCTGGGTTTTCCGTGCTCTCCCTGGAGACCAGTATGTACTTTGCAGCCACTGACCCACTCTACAGATGACGCACAACAGAGCAGCCCAAGGGATGATGTGGGAGTCAGAATGTCTAGAGATTATGTGATCGCTGCTACCCCTATTAAGAGGGTGTAACTTACAGCCCTTCTGTTTCTCAGATAAGCTTGTCTAAGTAAGCTTAGCACTGATGCTGATATATGTCTCAGAGACACCTAGGTACATGTTTCACTGACATACCTGGTTGGATAAATCTTCTGGATTTACTTAGGTGTACTTCCATATACTGCCAGAAAGTCAAGATTGCATCCTGCGTTGTATCTTTCAGAACAACAGTCATGCATACTCAGTGAATCCCAAAAATAATTACCAGCACAATCTAGATACCTTTCACAGCTTTCTGCAGAATGTAGAGGCTCGGTCAGACACCAAGCTTAGATATCATCCGATAACATAACTGAACAAGTAAGCATCAGGGAAAGTATGAACACTGCATTGCAATTCTAAGTGTTTGTTCTCTTACTCATAGAAGAGATACTTCAGTCCTTTACTCATCTTCGTGGCCTTGTATATTCTGTCCATGTCCCTTTTGTACTGAGAAGACCAGAACTGAACCCAGTACTCCAGGTGTGACTTCATGAGTGCTGAGAAGAGGGCAAGTTGACTTGCTCTCCACATGGTTGATATGGGACACAACACCCCATCCATTTAATCCTTCTAATTTTGACTATTTCGTAGGTATGAAAGTTATTTTTGTTCCCCAAATGCATTCTTAAGTTGGCACAATTAGCACTAAGAAATGAAAACATATTACCACAACCTATGCTGCTTTTAAAGATGAAACTGAAGGCAAGAATCTTAGCACAAGAATAATCCTCTATAAAATCATATTTATGTTCTCAAATCTGTATTTTTTTCAACTTGATGAATTTTTATATTTCAAAGATTATATACACTCCAAAAATACTACCAGAGTTTCTTGAAACTTTATTGTGAACACTACTTTATATTCAGTTAAAAAAAAGCTGTATAAAAATGAAAACCTACAAGGATGCATCACTTTTACTAATAACCTTAGATACATGCTCGAAAAAATATACTGGAAAGTTATGTAAAGAAATACATAAAGCCATATTAATCTTCAAGGCTTATTTTGATTTTTTTTTTCTTGAAGCAATGGTGTGCAAGTCAATGACAACCACATCATTCTGTAAGACTTAGTCATATATAGTCATGTGATTATATATGTTGATGGATATATTTTGTTATGGAAATCATATGGGATAATATTAGAGGGACCAACTGCAATTATTTATTATACTTAATACTGGGGACACAGCTATTATTGCATTACCGTGACACATTTTTCACATGGAACTGCTGTGTATTGCCTATTCCTAGCACTGGAGCACTGGATAGAAACATTAAAAAAATACCCCAAAATATCAGCTAAGTTGATGTTTCAGAATACAACTCTACTTTGAAAGACCTAGAAAGACTGATGTAGAAACTTGAAAAAACAACATAATTATAAACCTTATTTGTCTGAAGACAAACATTATTTCCTGCTATATAGCTTTCCAGCAAGTTTCTTTTTTCTTTTCTAAGTATTTTGTTTTGTCTGTTTTGAATTTGAGTGATAGCAAAAAAAAAAACTAAACAACCAACCAACCAAAAAAAATCTATCCACTGAAATACTGCCTTCTGCAAGAGAGACAAAAAAACCCAACCAACAAACAAAAAAAAAAAAAAAAACAACCAACCAACCAAATAAACAACAACAACAAAAGCAGAAAACCAGCACTTTTAGCTTTTTCAGAGGTTCTCATTGTATTACAGAGATATCGTGACTTCCTAGTAGCACTTCCTTTTATCAAAATTAGGTTTTTTTCCCTCACCCTTTTGAGAATTTTTGATCCCAGCTTAGGTCTCTTCTAGCATTGGAAAGACAGCTATTAGATTCTGTCCCAAGCTGCCACAAGTCTTGCCCTTCTTGACTATTGTTATCTGACTGCAGGGCTTAACTTTGGTTCTGTGCTGACTACTTTGTTTTGACTACTGATTTTGTTTTGATTGACATAAATTTCTCTGTTAACTTTGTGTGAGGACTTAAAGAATTCAATTGCATGTCTCAAAACACTGTCCCTATAAGAAAAGCCATCAACATGAACTTGAGATAAGTACCTTTTTATAGAAAGATGACAACAGAAACTGATAGAACATTTAACTCCCCATAATTGCTTTTATTTTCAGTTTATAAATTTTGTGATTTGTTTGTGTTTTTAATTGTCAGGAACTTGTTGGGAGACCAAATATTAGTATGATTACATAAGAAAAAACATTGAATGTATTTTTAGTTTGATTTTTGCTGAGTTTGTCTTTTTACTAAAAATTAATGCTTCAGGAAAAGCTTTTACTTTTATCTTATGGATGTATTATTTTATTTCAACCAGTTGAGAATTAGAAAATTCAACCAATTGAATGGTTGAATTCAATGGGAGTTGGTTCAAGAATTTATGCATATTGGAATCATGCAAATATGTTTTAACCTTCTGAGTTCTGTCCCAGAAGGCTTTCATTTATCATGACTTGGCAAAATTTTTCAGAAATATCAGAAGTATTAATAAGTAACCTAAATGATCTTAAGAAAATAAAAGAAAATATGACATGGGAAATAACTGAGTTTTTCTAACTCAGTTCCTAACTCAGTGATTCCTAAATCAGAATGATGGACAGTCATGGACTAAAAATGTGCCATGGATAAAATTTAGAAAAGCTTTTTACCACCTGTCAAGACCTGTAACTGTTTTTGAAAATACTTGTATTCTCACATTAATATGCCAGATCTACTGTTAGGTTTTCTAGCATGTGTCCTAAGAGAATATTTTAACCTCACCTCTTTCTTTTATCTATTCCAATCAATACAGTAACTACAGTACCCTGTGGATCACGCATGCTTCTAACTCGTGGGTGCAATTTCCTGTAGCAGTAATTGCAAAGGAATGTAATGAGAGCAACTTGCCCATTGAAATTAAAATATAATAATAATAATAATAATAATAATAATAATAATAATAATAATAATAAAGAGAGAGGAAAAAAACAATTAAGTTTGAAAGGGAATTAATGTCACTTATGACTCCATCAACAGTAGCCACAGCTTTTGTTTTGTGTCAAAATTAAATCACAACAAAGCTTTAATCTGTCCTCTGGAGAAATAAGTATAGGCTCAATTTGAAGATGTGTTTGTCTGAAAGACTTTTTATATAATAACCTTTTTTTATGAGAACATTTTGTATTTTGTATGAGAACTCTGTGTGCTAAAACTTAATTTCTCATAGAGTGTAGAACTACCCAGTGGGACAGGAATGTGGGTCGCTTCCAAATCAGAATATTCTGTAATTCTGTCAATATCTACAAAATTTCTCCAACAATATGTTGATGTGGTAGAGAAAAAACCCTTTTTTGAAGCCTTTAAAGAACGGGAAGACACATCCTCAACAAACCCATTCACGCTTGCTTCAGCGTCCAAAGGTAATCATCAATCATGCTGTGAGACCTGGTCATCCCCTTTAGTCTTGGCTGACTGACAAAATACATTTCATAATACGTGACATGTGTATTTGTTTGGGATACCACTGTATGGAATTTAAAAATCAACACTTGCTGTGTATTTCTATGGCTAATTTCAAGCCCCAAATGTACTTGATAGACAACAGAACTTGCAAGACAAGCCGCTATATAGTAGTGCATCACTTGGATTAATCTGGATATTCTGATGAAAAGTGACTGAGCCTAACTCCACATGCTGGTCTAAGGTGCAGTATAGTAGTTCCATCCATTTGCCCAAATTGTGTCTTTCACCATTCATCAGCAGGAAGGATATGACAGGAACTTATTTCTCCTGAACAAAGCTAAGAATGGATCAGAAGTATATGTGCCCCAGATATGATGGGACAAAAGATAAGTTTTAGGTTTAAGGTAGTTTTTACACAGAACCAGCAGGTTCTAGGAAATGTTACGTGGCAGGTACATGCCTTCAGTAATGAACCAGATATGAGTTAGAGATCTTAACCTGCAATTTCAAATACTGTCAAAAATGGCTTTACAAAGTCATTGGCATTAGATATATTACTATTAAAGGAACAAGGGGTATCTTGTTCCTTGCATCTTGCATCTTACTGAAACTGAATGTACTATTACCATTCGCAATATCACCAATTGAAAAAGCCTGAGCCTCAGAAATGGCTATGCAGACATCAGAACTTTTTCAATCACTCTAACCCCGAATTTCCCTTCAGGAAATTAGCCCAAATACCTGACTAAAATCCATATTCTAATAGTTGGGACTCAGAAATTGGGAGTTGTGTCTACTGAGAATTGGGTTGACGATTCCAATTGGATTTATATATTTAATTACTGGAATAGCTGTTGCACATTTTATGCTTACTGGCATTATTACTTCTGTTGCTTCTGTCTTTTCTCCTTTGTCTTTTCTATGTGTGCAACCCACAAACTGAGGAGAAGTCCCTGGAAGGCAGTATTTGAGGCATGGGGTGGTGTGAGGGCTTAAAGAATGCAGTCACCTAGCTCAGGACACTGTCCCCATAAGATAAGCCATGACAATGGAATTGGAGATAAGCAGAGATGGCAAAACAGGAAGACATTAACTCCAGGCCTAACGAAGGTGAAGATCTGGAATTAGTATACCAGACAAAATTCCGATGTACAGACTGTGGGGACATAAGACTTCTCTGGACAAAAAATACACACAGTGAAAACTGTAAGAAAGGATGTACATGTCAGCCAAAGTTGTCATACCCTGAACTTGGACTGTATAAAAGCAGTATCTCCAGGTGAGCAACAAGGAAACCCCCACCACTGAAGACCAGGATGTAGAAAGACCAGTGGGATGCTGCAGGAATCAATGTGGTGAATATGATATCTTTTCAACTTCTGCTTAATCTCTCACTCTGTTTCTTTCCTCCCTATCCTCATCCCTCTCACCTTCCTGTTTTTTTTCTATCTCTCTACCTCACATTTACTGTTATATTTAATCTGTACTACTGACTTCAGCATAAGGTCTCATTTACACTTTAATTTCGCCAGAAGCATCTCTTATAATCAGATTGTAATATTTTGACAGTAAGATATTCCCATTGGTTGTTTCTCTTGCACTATTCCTATCTAAACTCATTCAATTTCATCATCTTCAAGATTTCACCTTGTATCCTCCCAGTCTCCTATTTCATGCATGGTGTCACTTTAAACTTTACTTTATTTCCATCTCAAATGTTTCTAACAAAACAGAAGAGAACATAAAGCATATTTTCAAAAGCTCTGTGTATGTCTGTACTGTGAAAGGTCTGTTCCATGAAAGAGGCTAAAAATAAATTTAGAAAGAATTGTCTGCAGTATGCTTCTCCTCCAAGGTATAATTCCATGCCAGTATGTAATGACTTGTTAATAATTTTACATCTGGAAAAAAACATAATATTGAAACTAATCAGCTATTTTTCCTTCAATACAAATTATTAAGACATTTAATTTATATGTTGTTTTTGTCCTGCCTAGAATGATGAGAAATAGCTTTAGTATATGAAATAGTTTTCTCACTGATGACTACTGCAGATGTTCATTTAATTTAAATTGCTAATTTCAAATACAACAAACACAGAAAGCTTAGGGGAAATTAAGAGACATCTTTCCCCTTGGAAAATATGTAACTATAGAAAATCATATATATTTAAATCTATAAATTGATAAACATTACCTCATTTATTGGCCAGCCAGAATCACTGTTTTACCTTGATTTTCCTTTCTTCTCCCCTCAAATCTATTAAAGCAGATTCTTCTCAAGGGGGTAAAGCATGTTATCTGACACTTCAATTCTTTTTGTAAAGTCTTCTCTGATCTCTTAAAACATCACACTTCCTAAAATCTGGAGAGGTATTTCAGCTACATATGATATGGAAGGCCATTCTTTCTCTTTTTTTTTCCCCTAGTACTTTTAAAGGAAATACAAGAACCAATTGAAAACATGTATACTGGAACTACTGCTAGCACAATTATATAATCAATATTAAAAAAGGAAAATAAAAATAAAGAACAAGCAACGTTGCTAAGGAAATAACAATTGTTAAAAAATGGAAGGACTGACATTCTTTGATCCCTTCCGAGCAACAAATATTTAAACTTGTAAAATTTTAAAATAGCTCAATGTGGTAAAAACAGTTTCATTCCATTATTTGCATTGCCTTGAATTCCAAGGACAATCTCTTTTGACTGTGTCTTGAAACTATAAAACGCTAAATTTGACAAAAAATTACAAGTGTCCTTATCTATCAAGCATCTGGTGTTCTGAGACGCTGAGCTTTACAGCAAAGCATTTTACAGCAAAATGAGAATAATATTAATTTACTTTAAAATGGCACTCAAGAAAACAATGGGTTTAACACCTGTTTGAGACCAAGTCAGTTGTGGACAAACCCTACAATGAGATCAACATTGGCTCTTGCAGTATCAAAGCCTATTCAACCTGATGAATCAACCTGCTCAGATTATGGAGTTCCACTCTTCTCTCATTTATGTTGTAACAGTTATCCTTTTGCATAAATACATTAACCAACAATATAACAATAGATTCACAGAATCCTAGAAGGGTTTGCATTGGAAGGGATCTTAAAGTTCATCTTGTTCCAGCTGCGCTGCCATGGGCAGGGACACCTTCCTTTATATCTGGTTGCTCCAATTTGTATCCAACTTGATCTTGAACATTTCCAGGGATGGAGCACCCACTGCTCCTCTGGGCAATGTGTTCCAGAATGTGTTTCACTCCCTTAACATCCTTATAGGAAATAATTTCTTCCTAATAACTATTCTAATTCTCTCTTTTATTTTTCCACTCCCCTGACAGGGAAAGAAACATGTGGACATTTTTGTTTTGTGGGGGTGGGAGGGGGTAGGGTTTGGTGGGGGGTTTTTTTGCATTTTCTTTTGTTTGGGGATTTTTTGTTTGTTTGGGGTTTTTCTGGTTGGTTGGTTTTTTTAGTTGTTTTTGGTTTGGTTTTTTTAAGAGAAAAGCTTATGCATCTATGAAGTGATTTGGAGAAAACCATAAGGAAAGGGTTTGCTAAGCTTATCATGGGTATAATTTGAGATGGTAGTCATTAGTTATTGAGGAAATTCAAGCCACATGAGAGAAATTTCTGTTTCTACAGTAGGCAAGATTCTAGAGATTTCTACATTATAAAAAATATAATATTGCTGAAGGTACATGGGTTTAGACTTGTAGTCATCAGTCAAATTCACACAGTCTTTTATACACATTAACAACAGTTCCCGCAACACCCTAGAAAAAGACTTCACTCTTTTTCAAACTGAGTGAAACTGAATTAAAGAGTGTGGCCAAGTTTGATATGCTTTATGGCTACCTTGGAGGATAGAAGGCGATCTAGCATTTATTTGGAGTTTTTTTATGAGCTTTACTACACAAATAAAAACTACATGTTTCATCAAGGCAGATGTTGAAAAATATTTGAAGGTCACTTTAAAGTAATTATTCCCTAAAACATTTCATCTAAGAATTTTGAAACCCTGAGAACCGTTGACAGTCTTTTTCAATATGTCTTGGAATGTAGCGCAGAATTTGAGATTACTAGATATATATTAAAATTTCACTAAAGCCAGAAACCAAAAAAATAGGAGACATGATAAAGCGTTCAGCTCATGATCAAGATTTTTTTGGACAACAGACTAAATCAGGCAAAATTGATTTAATTATTTCACAAATTTACAGGTTTGGTTTATAAGTGGACTTGAGACCTTTTACACTATTTAAATTACAAAGAAGGAGGCAATACAAAGAAAGTAATGTAAAACACACTGCATACCTAGTACACTCACTAGTTTTATTTCTGCAAAATGGAATCTGGAAATTACTACAGACCACATTAACAATGACAGGAGTTGTAATTTTACACTGTTCCAAAGAAGTAAAGGTCATACTTGGATCTACAAAAAATTGTCTACTCTGCAACACACGTAAGGTAAACGTTCTGTTCTAATCAGTCTTACAGTGCCTAATCAGTCTCACAGTGGCATGCTGAGCGTGTGTTGTGGTTTAATCCTAGTTAGCAGGTAAGAACCAGTTGCTCACTCCCCCCGTCTGCCCTCTCATTGGAGAGAATTGGAAATGAAATGTAAAGCTTGTGGGTTGGGTTAAGAACTATTTAATAATGAAAATAAAATAGCATAGTAATACTGAATATGATGATAATGACAATGACGATGATAATAATAAAGATAATAATAGAAATATTAACAATAATAATAAGAATGAGAGATAGTAACTGAGCCTGGAAGAAAAAAGGGATACACCATACAAGTGCACGTCACCAATGACTCATGCCCAGCCCATTCCTGAAGAACTATCTGTTCCCTACCAGATGACTCTCCCTGTTTATGTACTGGATATGAAGTTCTATAGTGTGGAATATCCCTTTGGCCAGTTTGTGCTACCTGTCCTGGCCATGCTTTCTCACAGCTTTTTGTGCAGCTCCTCAATGGCATTGAACAAAATACTGCAAAGTCCAGGACTTAGGGTGAGGACTATGCAGTAACAGCCAAATCATCAGGGTGTTAACAACATTATTTTCATCCTGAATACAAAACACAGTGCTGTGTACTAGCTACTAAGAAGAAAATTACATCTGCACCAGTCAAAACCAGAGCAGTCTGGTTTTGGCAAATTTCAAGAACAAAAATTGAATGAAAAAAATTCACACTAGAGCTATGAAAGCCACCAGGGGTCTTACACATTTCTTCTGCTCTGAACACATTGGAAAAAAAGTATTTCTGATATGTTTTGTTTGGTTTGTGGGGTTTTTGCTAATGGGAAGAGACTATTACTGGAAAACTACAAGTAGGCAAGGAACTGGCAATCTACAAGTAGACAAAAAGCAATATTAGAATACTCCATGTTGTAATATATTTTGCTTACTGGAAAACACAAGCTGAAGGGCTTAAACTATATCAGTATTGGCAGATGGCTATCAGAGTAGTCGCAGGAGGGATTAGCTGTATTTAGCAGACTGAAAATGATCAGGATTGGGCACCTTAGAAGGGCAACCAAACAAAAATTTGAAATGTACTTTCAGGCACAAGAACTAATGCTTGGAGAAAAAAAAATACTTAAAGCACATGCTTTACAATGAAAGATGCTAAACAGCTCTTGTTTCTTGAAGCATTTTTTCCAATGAAACCTCTGAGGTTCAGTTCTAAGCTTTATTTTCTGCTAGACTTGTTAAACATTTCTTAGGCAATAGAGAGTTAAGCCTAGAATGAAGATCAGCTGAGCTTTCTTCTTTTCCACTGTAGATGTTTTCTCACTTTTACTCCTTTTCTTTTCTCCTTTCTTTTTTCCCCTTCCTTTCTCCCTTTTCCCTTCCCTTTCCTTTTCTTCATTACTAATAACTGCAAGCTATGCACAGGCATAGGATGGACAAGATATGCACCTGCACATATACAGAGAAATTGTCTAGTTCTAGTTCTAGTTTTTTTAACATCCTTTTTGCTATTTACAGCCATTATCAATTAAAACATTGCACAATCCAAACTACATAATATAAGAGTAATCCTTCCAATGTCCAAGGATGAAAACCCCATAAACAGCTCCAGTCTAACAATGCAGTATATATTTTAACAAGTACACAAAATAGCATTTACCAAAAACTTTATTTTCACTGCTAATATGGCTTGCATCCTGATGCTGGTTAGACAATCTCTCTCCAAAGACTGGCATAAGACACAAGAATTCTAAAACAATCCATCAGCAAAGATTTTCTTTTTGTAGTTTCTTTTGAAAAGGGCAAATTGTATTCCAATACAATACCCACAAAGGCATCCAAAGCATTACCTTCCCCCTCCCACCCAAGCCTTCAGAAAGCAACCTCTTTTTTCAGATGTGCTCTGAGTAATAACATCAAGCAAAAGGTAGTATTGAGTAATCATTCAGTTATTTATACTTAACATACATTAAGCACAGACTAAAGAGGTTAAAATTTCCAATTTCATCCAAGAAACAAAACTTAGTGACATAAAATAATTTTTACAAGGCTTTTGAGAATGTTAGTGTACGGTCAAAAAGTACAATAAAGGGATTACAGCTACCAGGAAAGTATTTAGTCTCTCTGTTTCTATGGATGCATTTGCATAAAAGTATAGATTAAAACAACACTTTGCAACCAAATGCTGGTCCAATGTTGGCACAATGTGTCTGCTCACGGAAATGAAAAGGAAAAACAAGAATCTGACTTGGTGAGAGACACACAATAGAATAGATCTAACGATCTGTGATCAAGCTTGGATCCTCTCCCTACCCAAAATTTCTAAATCTATTTTGTATCACTCCAATTCCATACTTCTAAAACAATGCCAAGGCAGAGGCTCTAAGAGGTCATTACGGATGATTCTAGGTAAGATTTGACTCCTGTCCTCTACAGCCTGTCAACACTACTCAGACCTTATTCCAGGCCTTAGAGCTTTCTGGTGGACTCCCTTTGGCAGGATGTCAGGTGCTCTCCAAGCTGTTCTATCACTCCTCTCCTAAGCAAGACAAGGAGCAAGGGTGGGACAGCAAATAAGATGAAAAAATCCTCATGGGTCAGACAAATACAGTTTAATAAAGCAAAGGACAAAGTTGCATGTGGAAAAAAAAGGAAAAGACTTGTGGTCTACTTCTTATCAGCAGGTGATGTCCAGTCACTTCCCAAGAAGCAGGACTTGAGTATGTGCAGCATTTGCTCCATAAGACTAACATAACAATAAACGTGTCCCCTTCCTCCTCCTCTTAGGTTTAATACTGAGCAGAGAGGATATATCATGGAATATCCCTTGGGTCAGCTTGTGTCAGCTGTCCTGGCAATGTCCCCTCCTAAAACCTTGCTCACCCCCAGCCAGAAAACTCCAGCTACTATAGAAAAGGTCGTAATAATATAATGTACTGCATTTACATAATAACATGCATAAAAAGGAAGGCTATGGATACCTTGATCAAAATATGAATAAAAGGCCATGTAACTGAAGTTGATCATTAATGGTCAGATGCATTCTGCATTTCCCATGTCTCATTATTCATAACAACATATGTTATTACATTATGAATAACCTTGGCAAGTTTTAAAAGAAGAAATGACATCTTGAGTAAATTGAACACTGTAAGTTAAGCACAGTGGTATTGCGACTCAAGAAGACACCATATGCCTTCTTTCATGACTCAGTGCTTCAGTATGAGTTCACTTAGCTAGAACCTCTGACTGGGATGACTTTTCTACATGACTAAGCAGGGAAGAATGATTTGCATTGGTCAGCAAAAATTACAGCTGCATCACAATACTCTAAACTACACTTGGCAAGCTAGAGAAGTTGTTCAAGCAATGGAGGCTGACTGAAATGTGTTCTGGGCTTATATTTTGATTACATTCCAATATTCAAGGGTTTATTTCAGCAAGAGGTTCTTCTCAGGAAACAGATTTTGTTTTTGCATACTCAGCAACAAGACAGTAGCTAATAATAACAGGAGTAAGCTATCTGATTTATATTTGCATGAGGTAACGCCAAAAAATGGTCTGATAGGGTGGTGAAAGCAGCATTGGTTTATGACTGAATCAAACATGATGTGGGAGCTTCCAAAGAGGCACAACAAACTGACATTGCCTCAGTAGGATATGGTTGCCACAGTCTCTCTTACATTTCTTGGAAAATCCCTGACACTTCCTTGGTTTTAATTATTTGCAGACAAACAGCATGCTTATCCCATGTTTGTCAAACTATATGGATTGTATCAAATTTTAAACTGCAGTCTAACTTTCCTAATTGGAGTTGCAGTACAGTATTAAAAACCAGTTCAAATCCCAGATTTATTAGGAAAAAATCTTAGAAATGTATTTGTTACACATTGGAAATTTCTAATGAGACAATTTAAGATTTTTAAGTGCTGTTTATATATGTACAAGCTCTTCTGAGAAACAGTTTCCTGATCTCTTTCCACAAAATTGTAGGCAGCTGTGAGAATTGGGTCTAAAACACAAGGAATTGGATTCTAAAATCTGACTGTACTGGACTTAGGAGGTGCATGATGATTGCAGAAGTTTATTTTAAAAAAAACTTGGTACTGTGGTGGAGCTACATTTTATGAAGAAGAAAAGATTTCCCAAAATTAGTGGGTTCCAGTCATTACCAGGAATGATCTGGGATCATTCAATGTGTGTAAAGCAACTCTGCAATTTAAAAGAGAAAAGTTGCAAATATTATACTTGTATCTGCATTATATGCATCTGAAATTATTTAAATGTCCATTCCTGTTGCTTCTAGTCCTGAAAAAAAAACTTTTTTTTTTCAATTTACATAGTAAATTTGCTAAAAATAAGTAGGTTTTCTACCAGCCAGACAAGACATTTAGAAAAGCCATGAAAAAGACAGGTAAAAGAAATTAGAAATTGAACAAAATGTACCAAGCATTTAAAAAGATTTCTTGGAGTTTTGTTTTTTTTTAACCTAAACAATACAGTGTTCACTGAACTTCTACCATAAGCTTATGTTGGTGCTGTTACTGATAAGCAAAGAACACTCATACAAATAAATGTTCTTGATTATAAGTGAACTACAGCCACCCCTTCCTGATATTAGCAAGCATTTTTTTAAAACCCTGTCTCAATTTTTACCATCAAACAATGCAGCCACAGCACCTCCATCTCTGGATGTTACCAGAGGTTTTTTCAATGTGTAGAGTTATATATATTTAGGGTTTTCATAGTGCCTTTTTTTCCCCTGCTTTGCAAACAGATATATCTCTCAGTACAGTGTGTTCAGGACACAGCACAGGGCGGAAACTTGCGGTGTTTCTGCTCTGGAGGAAGTACCAGTTTGCTTGCTCATAACCAGCCTCAAAAATCTACATTTGTGAGGCTGCAGAGTGCAGAGGCTGCACCCCACTTGTCACAGTTTGAGTGTTCCTGGACCCACCACCTCTTTGTTAAGGGGGTTTTCCAAAGCTGTGCTTTGTTAGCCACATTGTTGTGCTGCAGGAACAGACTTGGAGCTAAGCTGCTTCTTGCAGCTGTGTGTGCAGAGATGTGAAACACCTCCGGTGCAAACACAGCCTCTGCCCCAGAACACCTGTCCAGCTGGAGCTACAAGTTCACTTCTGTGTAGCTTCACAACAAATCTGTGTGAAGAAATCTATTATGTGCAAGTTATCCATCCCATGCTATCCATCTTCCTCCATGCTAAGAACTGTACAAATTTTGGTGTGAAAATGTTGAAAATTTCTGGTTCAATTTACTCTATTTACCTAAGAGAGAGAGTGTGCAAGAACTCAAATCAGAGGGAGAAAAAATCACCCCATAATTTCAGCTAAACAATTCATTGATAAAGATTGTATACACCTCAGGAATTATTTTGAAATAGAAAATGAAAAGGTGAGTGCTTTCCCTGCAGCTGCATCTAAAAAATTCCAGCATGATGTTATTCTTGCTTTTGTTTAATCACTTTTCCTCAAAAGGAAATGGGGATTTTCTCTGGAACACTGAACACCATCTGCTCATGGGTCAAGTTAAGCAAATCTCAGTGGACTCATAATAGCTGCCCCAAAGAATCCCGTGCAGCTGTGAAACAAGTCACACCCTTGTACAAATACATTTTGAAATGCCTGAAATCAAATACTACTGCCCCAAGCTGAATACAGTTAGACTGATTGTTTTGATTCAGTCTTGCACTCAGCCCCAGCCACCTCAACAGGATGAGAAAATGAACAACCCAAGAAATCTCTTACTGCCCATAAAATTGTGGAGGTTGTTTGATATGAAGAAAAATTAAAGCTGCATTTGTATTTGATTAATTTAAATTAGTTTATGTTTCATGTAGATTAACTCAGAGATAGGTCCATATGTTATATTTCATATATAATTCCACAGTCAGAAAATAATTTTTTCCTTATATTTTGCACGTAAGTTTCAAGTGAAATGCAAAATGTTTAAAAATGGTTCTCCCAGATTTTATAGAGTGAAATTGTGGCATCAACCCTTTGGCATTATTTAGTTTCCTTTTCATTTCTTTAGTCTATGCAGCAAAAGAAAGAGGAAAAAGAATGAGGGAAAGAGGAGAAGGAGGGAAAAAAGGTAATGAAAATACAGTTAGACTGTTTTTGTTAAGAAATGTAAACTCAGAAACAGCAGAATTAGAATTGTCCAGAAATTAATTCAAGGCTTGCCCATTCTTGTTTACATTTGGATAGACTGTCCCAGCAGTTTTTTGAAAGTCAAATCTACATCTATAGGAATTACTGCTAGAAATTTGATCCTATCATCTTTACTGACATATCAATATTTATTATGAGTAGGACCATACTCATTAATGGAGGTACCCACAGAGTAAATACCAACAATAGAAAACACTGGGGAAAATCCAGTCCTCCATGAACAAAGGATGAAGAAATGCCAAGATGTTGGTTTGGAACAGCAAGGAACAGAATCTTTGGAAGATTCAGTCTGAGTCAGTGTTTGCAACAACGGACTTGTCAATAAACCAGACTTATTGAATAATAAAGCAAAAAAACAATTTCCTTGTTGCTCTCTCCTGCTGCTGTTATTGTAGAGCTAAACAGTTGGAAAAAGGGGGAAAATGAAAATGTCTAAACAATGCTTTTCTATAATGAGAACCCAAAAGATCATCTGCTGTTGTTTTAGAACACAGCTTATTGTGTTTCAGTCTTCTCATTATATGATCCTCTGGAAATTTCTCTGAACCATTTAATACCTAGGTTTTTAACTTTTTTTTTTCTTTGTTTTTGTCTTTTTCTTTTTTTTCTTCCTACTGTGAAAGTTAATACTAAAGAAACACAGTTACCAAAGAAGAAGCAGCAAGGACCCAGCATAAGCACTGCATTAATACAGTTGAGACTTCTAAAGCACTGGAAGCTGTAGAGTTCCCACACAGCTCCTTCCAGAAGTCACAGATTTGCAGCCTTCATCATTTGACTAAGAAACTAAGCTCATAGAAACTTGCTTGAAATCTCTTAGAGCAAGGTTCTTGATAACAATGCAATTTTTAAATTACATAAGGAGTTATGTGTCTGATTTCAGTTAATTATCTTGCTCCTGTTTAAATCTAAGACTTGCTCTTCATGTGTATGAGTTATCAATGGCTTTGAAACTACGATATATTGTTGTGGCTATGTTTTTGGTTTTTTACTATTTAAGACTTGTTCTAGTTTCTCCAATGCCAGAAAATGTTTCCCTAGTACTATCTTTTAAGGCAGACACTCTAATCTTACTTTTCCTATGCATTCTCTAAATCAAGAATTTACTACAAATCTAGCTGAAAAAGAAGATACTTCATGTGCAAACTGTCAAGCATAAATGAAGCTCATGTTCAAAGTCCTGCCCTTTGGCAAGAATAACATCTTCAAAATATGTTTTATTCATACTAACAATTAAATGTAATACTAGTAACACAAATCAGTCCGCTAAAGCTGCATTCCTTTTAATCATATGCATCTTAGTAGAGGTCAGTGAGATATGCCTTTATTTACTGTGGCTTTTACATTGGGCAGACAAGAGTTTGCCTTCCCAAGTACAAGTCATTGAACTAAATACACTAAAACGTTCTTTATGGAACTAAAATCTGAGCACAAAATTGAGTGGTTGTAGAACAGCCCTGTGGTGAAATTAAAAAGATAAAAAAAACCCCAAAAAACCAAAAACCAAAAAAAAAAAAAAACCCTCCTAACCAAACAAAAATCCTCCTATTTTTTTTTTCACCTCTTTTTTAGAAAGATCAGATACAAGAAGGTATATATATGGACTTCATTTGTCAGTATTAATGGGGTAGTCAGAACTAGTGGTTGGAACTAATCCCGCTTTTGTTTTTCTTAGCATTTCTCAATTTATTCTGGCATATCGGATGAAGGTTTTTCTAATTTGGTGGAAAACAGATAAACTAAGAATGATTTGGTTTAGTAGCAGTAGGCTGTATTTTAATGATTAAAGATGACAAAGTAGGAGGGATGAAATTACTAGTTACTTGTACAACTACAAAGAAAATATGAAGCTTTTAAAAGCTATCAATGACAGGAATGCAAGCCTTCATCCTGCAGATGTTCTTTGATACTCCTGTCATAATACTACAGGGGCTACAGAAAAGTTCCTGGAGTTTTAGTCGGGCACAAAATATCCCTTCATCTGAACCTGTTTGAAGGATCAGGCCTCACAGGCATTATGGGTGCAACTTTCACCCATTACAACCTATATTTTTAACTCTTTACCATGACAGCATGATACCATAATTTGGCAGAAATTAACCATACCATAATGACTTGGTAATGAAATGGAAAATTTACCATAACAAATATTCTTCTCTACTCATGTTTCAAAATTCCATCAGTCAAGGCAGCCAGAATTTATCTTTCTTTATTGTAGTTTTTTAAAAGAACAGTACAGTGATTATGCCTGATTCTGATATGCTACAAGAAATACTTGCTAATATATGAAAGACATTCAACCCCCTGTCACTGTCCCCAACAATTTCTCCTCACTGGAAACTTATCTTGCTAATGAGGTATAACTGAAAGGTAGTTAAAGCCATCCCATTTACAAGTGAGGTATTTTAAAATAATCCTTAGAAGTTGGTAGCACATCAGACTACCTGTGTTTCTTTGGAAACATGGGAAAAGTTTAGAAAACAAAGCACAAGTACAGGATACCAAAAGGTCAAACTTTGTACTTTATTAACTGACTCTGTAGATTTTTCCCTATGTAAATATGTGTGTATATATGTATGTGTGTATGTATATATATGTATAAGAATGCCTGTAGTGTGGCGCTGTGTCAACATAACTGAAGTAGCTCTGGTTCATCAGAAACATTTATCCTGCAGTAGCAGTAGCCGTAGCTCAGGATGATTTAATTTACTATGCAGAAAAGGACAGAGCACAAATGGTGAGAAATCAGCAGTGAAAACTGCATGCTTTTTGCCCCCCAGCTTCAGCTGAGTGGTTCATAAAGCACTTGGCTTTGCATACAGAGAGTCAAGCATCATTCTATGGTGATGTCTAGCAACAGCAGTTTGGAATAGCTTTGAAATCCTGGATGATGTGCAAGTGAACTGAGGAGAGGAGGTGGAAAAACTGGGATAATAGGAAAAAGAAGCTGGAGAGAGAAGGCCATACAGGGAGACACTTCCAAGTCTATGCAGAATATAAAACCAGGCATTAGAGGATGGTAATTCCTCACAGATTTGTCATACAAACTTCTTCCTCTTAGTGTGTCTTCAAGTTCAGTTAAAATCCCTGAATGTTTTTGTGGCAATTCTTAGCTATTTTCTTACATATTCCTGCCTGTAAGTCTGGTGATTCAAACATTGCTCACGGCTGAATTCAGCACTTTTGAAGTAATATGGAAAACGAGATATGAGACTTAATCCAAATGTTTGGACAGAAATTAGCTCACTCAAGCTAAAATATTCTTGTTACTGGTTCTTGGTGTAAAGAAAGCAGATTTCCATTTTAGGGAACAGCTAGTAAGCCAGGGATCTGTTCCTGGGATGTGTGCCAACACTGAGACAGTCATACAACTGGGTGATACCCAAAGCAGCACCCAGTATATTTTTCTGACTGGGTTAAGGGTCAGTGCGCCAGACTTACAGACATTTGGTCAGAGCGAAAGCGTGGCACAAAGTGCCCATGACTCGTTGCAAAGGACCTAGTACCAAAGCACATTTTCTATGGAAATTTCTTATCCCAATAATATTAACAATGGTTCTGCCCTGGTTTCAGTTAATTTCTTCTCAGTACATGGTACAAGTGCTGTGTTTTGGATTGGAATGAGAATGGTATTGATAAGGCATTAATGTTTTGGGTTTTTGTTAGTCATATATACTCTAAGTCAAGGACCTTTTCTTCCTTGTCTCATGGTCTGTCAGTGAAAAGGTAGGCAAAATAAATTGGAAGGAAACATTGCTAGGACAGGTGACCTGAACTGACCAAAGGGGTATTTCCACACCACACAACTTCATGGCCAGTATATAAAATGGTAAGTGCAGTCAGTCTGGGTTCAGGAAGGGGTGTTTGGCATCAGCCATCAGCCAGCCAAACTGGAGAGACAAATTGCACTGTGCATCACTTTAAAGAAAAAAATATCATTGTTATGATTCTAATTATTAAGATTGTGATTATTTTCAATTATTATTTTATTTTATTTTCAAACAGTAAGCACTTTTTATCTCAATAGGCAAGTTTCTCTTTGATTTTCTTCCCCATTCAACTGGGGCGGAGGAGTAAGAGAGGAGGAGTTGAAGCATGGTGTTTCATGTCCAGTTGAGCTTAAAACCATGACAGGCTCATCTGTTCTCTGAGCTGTCCCTAAGTATAAGATTCAGAGAAACTGCAGTGTGAACAAGAAGAGCAGTAACCCTTAACTACAGCAAAAATTTCTTTAGCTTTGTTTCCCTATCCCACAGATGTGGCTCCATAATCACAGATCCAGTGATTTTCCTGCAAAAAAAATCTGCTTTGAGCTGGACTGTAGAGGACATAGAAGTATTTTGTGGTTTTTAGGAGGGAATGTCACTGGAAAATATTTTCCATTATTTCTCATAGATATTTCATGACAACAATACAAAGAAGACATAGGAGAACATTTCGCTTAACACTTTTTTTGCTATGAGAAAATCTTGAATCCAAGTAAATGGGTATTTGTACAAATTTAAAGTATTGTAACGGCACATATCTTCTGTATTTTGTTTGCCACATGGTATTTTAAGGAGGAAAATGAATGTGTGACAGGGATCCTTCTGACAAAGGAGATAATTCCTCCCTTGGTCAAACACAGGATCCTGCTAAAAGAGAGAACTTCTAGAAATTGAAGAGATTAACAGAGGGAAAATAGCAAGCCAAAGACAGTCAAGACACAGAGAGAATCACAGAATTAATTAGGTTGAAAAATAACTCTGTGACCATTGAGCCCAACCTATGACCAAACACCACGTAAACTAGACTATGGCACAAAGTGCCACACCCAGCCTTTCCTTTAACATCTCCAAATGACTTCATTATGTCACTGGACAGCCCATTCCAATATCTAGTCATTCTTTCTGTGAAGACCTTCTCCTGGTGCAGCTTGAAACTATGTCCTCTCATCCTGTCACTGGTTGTCTGGGAGACTAGGCTGATTCCCACCTGGCCACAATCTCCTTTCAGGGAGTTATAGAGAGTGATAAGGCCTCTGGTGAGACTCAATTTCTCCAGACTCAGCCTCTCTTCACAGGACTTGTGCTCCAGACCCTTCTTTAGCTCCGCTGCCCTTCTCTGGACACACTCAAGCACCTCAGTGTCCTTCCTAAATTGAGGGGTCCAAAACGGAACATAGCACTTGAGGTGTGGCCTCCCCCAGTACAGGAGGACAGTCACTGCTCTGGTCCTACTGTCCACACATCTCTCACCCAGGCCAGGATGCCGTTGGCATTTTGGGCCACCTGGCCACAGCTTGCTCATGTTCAGCCAGCTATTGACAAGCATCCCCTGGCACTTTTTTTTGCTGGGCACTGTCCAGCCACTCCATTCCCAGCCTGTAGCTCTGAATTGGGTTATTGTAGCCAAAGTGCAGGACCCAGCACTTGGCCTTGTTGAACCTCATGCCATTGGTGTTGGCCCATCAACCCAGCCTCTCCAGGTCCTTCTGTAGAGCTTTCCTACCCTCCAGCAGATCAACAGTCCCATGCAACTTGGTATTATTCACGTATTTGCTAACAATAGACTCAATCATCTCATCAAGATCATCAACAAAGATAATTATATGGGACTGGGCCAACACTGATCCCCAAGAGAACATGAACAAAAAAACTCCTACTTTCGTGGGAGTTGGGAACTAGAGGAAATTATAGAGTTGGTCGCAATTTAAAAAAAAAAAGGTAGGATACAGCATGACAAAAATCATGCTTGAAATACAGCATTTGCAAAGATACAGTGGGCAGGGAGATATTTGCTTATAAACTTTTAAATTTTTGTTCTGTCAAGTGTAATAATTTCTAATTTTTTCATTTTCAAAGGTTACTGTTCTAGTTTATACTCTAATAAATAAAGTCCTTTGGCCTTCTTATGTGAACTTGATATCAAGAAGGTCTAGTCAAACTCAAAGCTTAAAGCAGCAACAAGAGTAGTTCCTGAGCTTATAAAAGCATGCTACTGTAGGTAAGAGATTTAAAATACCCAAGCAGTAAAAAGATCAAGCTCACCTTTCAGAAGAAATTTTTTTATTAAATAAAGAAAAACTTATGAAAAGATGAGTTTACTACAAGACAAAATTCACCTTAAAATCAAATTCCAAAGCTTACTGTGTTTCCCAAACTCTAGAAAGTTCAGCATTTGCTGCATTCTTGGTATATACAGCCAGACCTGTATATATACAAAGACAGAGTTCATCTAATATGGTGAAAAACATAAAGAGGCAAATTCAAACTGTAGATATTGACAAAGAGATGTATAGTGCAATGGAGAGGTAAGAAAAAAGAGAAATTTGAATAATTACATAAAATCTAGCTCTCTCCAGTTTCATCCTGGTCACTTGTCACTCTTGTCACTCTCTAATACTTACAGAACAAAGATGCAAATAAAAGAGCTAAAATAGACATCTTTGCCAGTAAAGTAGCTTTCTAATTTCTCATCTAGCCCTGAAAAATTCAGTGGTGTTGAAAGTTCGTGAACCACACCCATTTGTAAGCTTTCCCCTAAGTCATCTGTTTCTGAGATCAGAAGCCAGAATTGTTTTATGACGAGTACCAGCTTTTGTTCACAAACTCAAGTTTAAAGGTTAATTACGCTACACTCACAGGACTTGGGTACACTCTTGTACCCAAGAGATGGCCCAGAACTCTGAAAGCTGTTATAAAAAAAACTTTGTACTACCTCAAAATTGTCCAGAATCAGCATATTTTCTAGTTTTATTCAAAGAGACTTCAAATTTGCAGGTGAGCAATAGGGAAATCATCAAAGGGAGAAGTGAAAGAGCCCTTCTGTGTCAGTTAGGTCTTTCACTTATCACTGAACTCCAACCTTAACAAAACAAAATGCTGCTTGGTGGCATTTACACAGACAAATTTACCAGTATAAAAAAAAAAACCCACACGATGCCAAAGAGAGAACTCTTCATACCATATATAAACACTGCTAATTATTAAAGTAATCAACAATATACTACTGGTTTATACTGCGACATGGGAGTCACAGTACAAAATACAGGCATTTTTGTGTAGAATTTGTCATATCTGGAGGGAAACTCTATCCTAATACTTCATTTGAAGCATAAAAAAGCAACACAAACTTATTCAGTGCAAATATAAGATGAACTTCTCTAAACACAGCTATACAATTGGCTATTAATTGTGCTGATTGCATACTGGTTAAGAACAAAACAGTTGATCAGACACCACAGTAATGCAAAAATGGCTTGCCTGAAGGAGTGATCGCTTAAAAGAGCATTAGGATGACAGGCTCCACTATTTCTGTTACTTTTACCAGCACACTACTGTTCTCAAACCGTTTCTGAGGCTGATTCTGAAGTCAGTATGCAATGAGTTTGGATTTGGAAATCTCCTTGTCACTTTTTCCACTACTGCATTCTGGCTTGGAGAAAACAAACCAAGTGCTGTAGTTCAATCTGTTCCCTTTCTACATTCTGTCTTTCAAAGGCATCTTGTATAAATAAGAACAAGCCTTACAGTTCTCTTCAAATCAGGAATTAGCATTGATGTTATTTATGAAAATTCTTGCAGATATCTCTTAGAGTGTTCACGTTGACTGCGATAGAATAAACTGCATATTCACTAAGCTTGGGATGATTTCTGGCATTTTCCCACTGTAATAGAATGCTGGAAAAATTTTATACTTAATTTGGGCAATGGGTTGGACTGAGTAATTTTCCTCTTCTTAATAACTGTATCAGAATTGTAAGGTTTTCCCTTTTTTTTCAAAGAATGGGACACAGACATTGAAAGAAAACAACTGGAAAACTGTTTCACTACATAATAACACCACCAACTCACAGTTTGGCTGCAGATTGAGAACTTGATTATGTTACACACATTTCTTGGGTCTACTATGCAGAAATAAGCATTTTACCGTAAAGAAAAAGACATGTTCTGTGAAGAAATATTGATGTGTACAGCATGGTATAAACCTATGGAGCACTCCCTGATATAACATGAACAACAGCAATGGTTTGTTGTTGTGGACCTCAGTTATATTTCTGAATTGAGTTGGTGTCTATGAATATCGGACTAAACTTCAGCCAACACGGTCACAGAACTTGTGGTACCCAATGTAACTCATTTACATCAAAATCAGGTATTCCTGCTTACCATGCACAGTACAGATTGACACACAGATATGTATATACAAATAATATTTAGAAGGCCACATGTGTGTATATATATATATATATACATATATATATATATATATATATACACACACATAGTTGCAAATACTGCAAATACTTAAACATCAGTATGAAATTCAAGTATCTACTTCTCACAGGAATTCCCTTGGTGTTACAAAATACACAACACTAAATTTTGTTCTCTTATAATGGAATGATGGACACTGTATCTTCCTCTTTTATTAAAGACAGATTAATATTCTCCTGCTGTGGGTCTACCCTGAAAGCAGTGTCATATGATGTTTTCATAAAAAGAATTTGACATTCATTTCAAAAAGAAGATGTATGATTATTCTTTTCTGCACATGAAGCATCTAATTGTGATACAAAATCAATAAGTATATAATCCTTATATCCTAGAAGAGCTATCATCACAGATTAAGTTTGCCAGAAAAGAAGCCAGAGGGGAAAAAAAACAGGTAGGAAAGAGCAAAAATATTTATCTATGTATCTCCACTTAAATGCATCTGGTTCTATGAAGATATACTGTTTTAATTATGACAGTTTCTATGCTTATATATGAAGCATAGAAGAAAATTAAGTACAAAACAAAATGGACAGTACAATGCCTAGTTCATGCTTTTTTAAGGAAACACTTACAGATCACTGTAGACAAGGCCATAAATCTGTGCTGTGCTGTGATGGTAAATTCCTCTCAGGATAATTAGAAGCAGGATAACAACAAAAGCTGGAAGCCCCCAACTCAAAAGGAAGTAAAGCAGATAGCGCCTCTCTGTATGTTCATCATTCATCACAAGGACATACCAGAAATTAATCGCCTGAAGAATAAAGCACAAAAACAATCAGTAGACTTGCTGGTTATAAACTATGCCAAAAACTGAATCACTCTGAAGGTCACAATGCAGCATATTTCTGCCCTGGTACAGGTTTATGTATAAACACTATTCAACAAAAATATTTTGTCTTCACTTTTTCTCCTTAAGTAATGAAAAGGCATTATAAAAACAATATGCTTATTTATATAACTATTTTGAATTAGACTAATATAGAGAAAGAGACATCTTGTTTCGTAGAGAACACTACTTTGGAGATGTAAAAATAGCCTTTTGGTGCAAAAGTCACTTTTTTCTCTAGATATTCATACCTTCACACAGAAGACTGGCATATAGTATTTCTAAATCTGTATTTAATATTTTTATGTTATTTTTCAGCTGTATGCGTCTTGTAGAAAACACACTAATGGTTGATGGTTCTGTGTGTGTGTGTGGTTCACACACTTGATGGTTCTGTGATCCTGTTCTGAGCTCAGCAGTACAATACAGACAATGGAGCAAGTCCAGCAATGGTTCATGAGAATGACTGAGGGATGGAAAACTTCTCCCATGAGAGGAGGCTGAGGGAGCTGTGGCTGTTCAGCCTGGAAAGAGGATGCTCAGGAGGATCATATCCATATGTATAAACATCTGATAGGAGTCAGTGATGAAGAGGGAGACACTCAGTGATGCCCAGTGGTGGGGCAAGAGGCAATGGGCCCAAATTAACACACAAGAAGCTCCATCTGCATTCAAGAAAAAGCTTTCTTACTGTGAAGGTGGTCAAACCCTGGGCCAAGATGCCCAAAGAGGTGTACGTGTCCTTAGATAATCAAAACCAAATTGACCACGGTCCCAGGCAACCTGGTAGGTGGTTGGTAGGCTGTTGCACTAGACAGCCTCAACCTACCCCTAAAACTACAACGGTTCTATGATTCTGTGAAATATAAGCACAGTTTGAGAAAAAACCTGCAAATAAATGAATAAAGGCATCTCTAAAACAGTCTGTGTTTTCTTATGGTCAACTCATCATCCAACAGCATAATGTGGTTTAAAACCTTATATGAATCAAAATAGTGGCATAGCTTGAAAAAACTGGTAGTATAAGTAAGGAAATCCTGTAAGTAAGACAAAACACTTAACATATTGCTTGGATATTTGAATTTTCTTCAAGATGTTCATAGTAGAAACACTGTCTTGTGTAAGCATTTTTAACATTTTTTAAAGCACATCTACACACTAGTGTCTAATAAACAACTAAGCTAGCCAGAATAAATTTTTCTTTGAAAAATTTTTCTTCACTTACTCCGCTTCAAAAATGTTATACCACCTACAGGTCCGTATGCTATATCATGATTTCTGGCCTTTTATATGAGGTGCATAAGGGATTAATTGTCTTTTTCTGCATATAAGGTATCTAATTTGAGCTTGTGCCTTTAAGCATGTCTTGTCAGTCAATGGAGACAGGACAGGTACCTTCAAACACTCATTATTCCTAGCCCAAGCATAATAATCTCTCTCTGTGGTCTACACAAGGGTTTCATATAATAATATTGATTTACATGCTTCATTTTCAGCTACCTATGTTAAGGATAAGTAAAAATTCATATACTGTGACAAGACAATGCAACATGATTATTTTATTGAGGAAAATTCTGCACATTTCCCTCAGCCAAGGGTTTGTCTAACCATTTGTTCAGGAACACTTAATTTTCACATTCAAATGCTTAATTAGTTGTTTTTGGATTCCTTATGTAGGTCATTAGTTACCTTATTAGGTCTCCTTATTAGGCCTCATTAGGTACCTATTATTTCAGATTTTTTTCTGTGATTTATATGGCATGAATATGCAATACTTTCATTGACAATAAAGCACACTGCATGGTAGCAAATTGTTTAAAAAGGGTTAGTAACTGTTTTAAATGCCTTTTTTAGAGAATGTAATTTCATAATTATCTCCAGTGTATATAATTATATTAATTATATAAGAACTATTATGTCTTTTTTCTTTTTGTTTGGTGATTGGTTCTATATGAACAAAGGCAAAGTTTATTTTCCTTAAAAGATCACAGGTAAATCCCACCACATAATTGCAACCATCCTGTGCTTACCACACTGTGTGGGTTGAAAGAACAGAGAAAAACTATTCATTGCATTGCTGGACATGCACAGGAGGAAAATATTAAACAGATTAAAACTGTATTTGGACAAAAAAATTCCACAGCTTTTGGAAAGATTTGGTTGTTCTGTTCACTTTTTCATGGGACTGAAAGCTAATTCAAAATTCAATTTGTCACTTCACATCAATAAACACACTTCAATTACATGCCCTTATAGTGCTGGCTAGGCTGTGCCTCACTGAAAGCACTTCCAGACAGCAAAATCCTTAAACTATATATGCTATTGCACTCAGGGATTGTTGGTCCTACTAATTCTGACAATCTACTGAACATTGCTCTCAGTCACCCAACTGAAATTGCTTTCTATGAAATCATACCTTATGTACTTGTTCTGTGTCTGGTTAGTCATATTTAGTTATTTCACCTCATTTATCACAGCATAACACTTAACACCACAGCTGCTGTAAAGGTGTAAGTGAGGTTGGTTTATCCGTATTTTCTGCACAGTCACATTTGTATTTGATAATTACTAGTTCTTATATTCAACCCCTTTTGACGCTTCAAAGTGTAATCAATTAAATAATACAGGAACTAATTTTAGCAAATCCTTTCCTGTTGCCATGCTGCAACAATTACCAGTTCAACAGAAGAATAAAATGTACAGTCCATTTTCCAGCTGCTCAGGTGGAAGAACAAATGGGCGAGTTATTTGTTCTGATATAGAATGCAAAATAATTGTTTATACACATAACACTCTAATGAGACAATATGAACTTAATGAAGGGTTTTTTCTTTTAAAATGAAGCAGTTAATGGAAATTACATTCTCAAACCTGGGGCACATTTATTTCATTTTTAAATTATTCATTCATTGATCTTTAGTGATAATCACAGAATTTTAGAATTTTTTGTGTTGGAAGGGGCCACCTAGTTCCCCATCTCCCACCATAAGACATTTTCCACTGGACCAGTGTCTTGCTACCACCCAGAACAGGGTTAATTTTTGCAATTGCCATGGCTGGGACCCAGAGGTTATCCTATATCACCTCCCATCACTGCTGGGGGCTGGGAGAAGGAGCTCTTCTAGGGAGGAGGGGTTTGTTCTGGGTCAGTGTAGTGTGGCTGAGGGAGCAGTTGGGTGGTGGTGCTGCTGTGTGAATCGTTCACCTCTTTTTGTACCCTCTGTCAGTATTGTTGTTATACTGTTTGTTCCCTTATCTCATTGCTGTTTCCAGCACATTGCTCTTATCTTAATCCATGATCTTTGCAGGGCAGAGGGAGGGGGAGGCTGAGAGCAAGAGAGCAGTGCATGGATTCATTGGGATCACTGAACTGGAGAATACCAGTCCTAAACAAGGACAACAAAGTTGCCCAAAGTCTCATCTCCAATTGCCCTTGAATACTTCCAGGGATGAAGTAGCCACAATTTAGCAACCTGGGCAACCTATTCTAGTGCCCCACCACCTGTGATAATCTGCAGATAGCTGGCAAACAACAGGTGCAAAATATTTTAAATAAAGTAATTTCCAATTCAGTAAGAAAACTTCTATTTTTCTTCTTTCTTCTTTTTACAAATAGTTGGAGTTGTCATTTTATAACAATTGTATGCTTTTATATAATTCCTTTTTTGAAGCTGCTAAGCAGTCTACAAATTGTTCTTAAAAGTCATCAAACTTACTTTGAGATCAGTAAACATCTTACAAGTCTGACACAAATTTATAGAAATTTATAGAAAATTTAAAGTGCCATTAAATTGATGTAGAAGAAAGATTTGGGTATGGGTGATAGCAAGTTCATGACTTTCATTCTAGTTTGCTTGTTGAATTGACACTTCCACTGTTGATTTAATTTACTCTAGCAATAGCTCAAGAAAGCACAAAGAATCATATTTTTCCATAATTTTACTCTGTGTCAGAATTGGCAACTGAAAATTACAGATTTTTTTTTACCTGAATAGACAGCTTTTAATTTTTTTCCTGTTACTTTTTGCAACATGTTAGAAAATATTAAGAGAAGAAACTTATTTTCCTTGTCACGATGAAAGACACTTTAAGTGTGTGCTCTTAAGATAAATGCATTTGAAAATACAGGTTTATGCTGTTCAGCTGTACAAAGGGACACTTGTCAGGGTGAAGACCTCTGGATGTCTGACATTAATATAAGGCAAATATTTAAGGCCCATAAAGAGCCATTTGCACCTTGCTTACTCCTTTTCTTCTGCAGTTAAGAAAGCCTCATCTTTTTAAAAATTGGGTAATGCTATCAACTTTCTGTGACTTCTCCCTATAAAAAGCAAGAAACAAGACCATACAATTAAAAAGGGAGAGAATAAACAGACAAGCAGGAACGATTTGATGGAATCTTTGTCCTGATGCCGAAGGTGATCTCTGAGATCCTTTCCATTCTTACATTTCAGTCAATATATGAATAGTAGTTACATCTGTAGCAGAAATACTGATATTGAATATGTCTACAAATACAAGAAGCTAAAAAGAGAACAAGAATTAAAACATGAGGCTATACAATAATTGTTTTGTAAAGAGCATTGACATAGGAAAAAATGTTAAGCATAATTACTATACCTAGCACTTTGCAGAAGATGGAAAAGTTACAAAACAAATAAACGTAAGGAAGTTATCCTGGAGTCTAGAAAGAGAAGATCTTTGATCTGGACCTCAGAAATAAACCTGAGAATGTCCAACTTTACTGTTAAATCTGTGTTTTCTTTAGAGTTTTGTTGCCCAGAAATGATGCTCCACCACCTTTTGATCACTTAAAATTGCCTGGATTTTGTGGATGTTTCAGTTTGACATACCTACATGGTGCTTGCACTTGATTATCACATTCACCCATTTCTGTATCCTCTGACCAAGGCAGCCACTTGCAGATTTGTATGACATAAGTCAATGATCAAACATATGCACTATGCTATGCAGTCTCATAAAAGGCAGAGTGGCTGCACAAAGGACATAGAATCTTTTCCTGTATTTTGTTCATTTCTAGACATAAGTATTGAAGTCCCATTTAAGTAAAAATACATTATTAATTCTGCTTTTCAAATCAAGTCATATATATAAAGTATACTATGCTGGGAAATGCAAACATTAATTTCCCAGACTTTTAAGTCTGCTGCTCAAACAGCAGTAGCATCCAGACTTCCCAAATCAATCTGGTTTCCCCTTGGATCCACAAACTTTTCTAGAGTTGTCAGCAATTCAAGTACAGAGATGTCCTCAGCACTCCTTCCTGTGCACTGATATAGCTTACTCACTCCATAATGAGATATATAAATCCAAAACCTATTCCCAGCCCAGAGGAGCAAACTATAGCTGAGGACTGGGTTGATCTATATTTCAGATTATTTCTTTCCTTTTTGGGTCTTTGAAAGTTCAGGAATTATTCTCAGCTGAAGACCTGAACCTACAATAAGGAGAATCATCTTCATCTGAGTTTTAGTCCTAGCAGCTCATCACACAGCAGGCTGATGGATTCCCTACTAAGCACTATTGTCCTGTCAGATTTCCATGAAGAGCCTTCATGTTTAACACACGCCTGAGGCTTCACTAAATGCAATGTATTATGCAAGTTCTTAGGATTTGACCAAAATCTACTGAAAAAAAACCCACAAAAAACCCCAAAAAGCACTGGATTTAAACTACAGACATAAAAATGACTAACTGTTATCAGTCAATTTTTTGACTGCCATTATAAGTAATTTTTGCAACTTAATGCAATGTAAAACACAGAATGAGATACTATCAAACACTGAGCTGCCAAAGTTTGAGGCAACCCAGTAAAAAAGAAAAATGTTACTTTGTCCAAATTAGCAAATGGTGAAGAGCTCTGAAGCAATTTAGGAGTAAAGTGAATGAGCAACTGTGAAGAATATAATTTACAGTTAACAAAGTAATTTACATTAGTTAACCTACAAAAGCATCATTTGCCAAGCAAACAAGTTTCTCTGTTGAGGTCGTCTACATGTAGCTTGCTAAAGCTAATGAGCACAGCTGAACTGCTGGAGAGGCTGCTAGGGTTCTCAATGAATATGAGCCTGACATATCCTAAGAAAATGCTATGTATCACATGAATATTACTGGGAGAGAAAGATGCATTTGGATGCAGCCTAATTTGCAATTCTTGGTTTGGTCTGACAGCCTGCATATTGGAGGATTTGTATGGTAAGATATGGAGCTGCATATATAAACCTGTATGCTATAATAAATGTGCTTGGGACACATCCCCTTAAAATAGCAGAAAAATAAATAACTTAGCTCAAATACTAGTATACATTCCTAAATGAGGAATAAGGAATGTAAGTATACATTCCTAAATGAGGGCATAATAATGTATTTTTTCTAATAACCCCACAGCGTGTTATTTTTACTAACTTAAAACTCGTAATTTTCCATAACTAATTTGATTGCTCATGGAGTTCCATATTAGTTTAATTGTTTTTTCCACCATTTACTGTTCTATAATATATCAAATGAGCAACAGAGCTGTGAGTAGTCTGGAGTAGTAGACTGATGAGTAATGGCTGAAGGAACTGGAGGTGTTCAGCCTGGACAAAAGGATGGGGGGACATGGTTTAGTTGTGAATTTGGCAGTACTGAGTTAACTGTTGAACTTGATGATCCTAGAGGGCTTCTCCTAAATGATTCTATGATTCTATAAAAATTCTGACAATAATTATGAATACATATATTCTGTATTTTAATGCAAACTTGTGAAGGTATGTTTGTCATGTTATACAAGTTTCATGACTGAAATGCCACTGACTCAACAAATTACAGTGTAGTTTACATTTACACGTCACCTATAAGAGACTGCTTCAAAAGACCAAATAAGAGATGTTTAGAAAAACTATTAAGAATAAGAAAAATAATTCTTCCTTGTTCTGAGACAATTCTTCATTGTTCTGAGCATGAATAGTTGTAATGGAAATGAGTGGAAAAAAATCTTTATAGTGTTTGTATATTTACCCCTGGAATTGTGTCACTGTAGGTTTAATAAAAGTTATCTAAAGTTTTGGCCTTCTAGTAGCATTGAATTTCAGTGCTCTATATCTCTCTTATATATAGACATGCAGATATGTATAGATATGCACTAAAATATAATAGAAATACAGTCTAACTATCAGTTACTTTTACAGGTGTTTTGGGGAAAATGATAAAAAGGACTAAGAAACCAACCTGAATAAGCATCCAGCTGAACTGGCAGAGGTAAAGGTAATGGGTAACAGATGCGAGGGCAAAGCAGCTCTCCTCTGAGATGTGCTGGCTCAGGTAAGCAGAGGCCAGAAATGAAACCTGTTGGAGGAAAAAATAATACATGCATATTGGAATTAAACAGAATTAATTTTATATTAAGAATAAGGGTAAAAAATAGTTTGGAAGTAAAATATACACTAAATTACTATTTCAGAGACTCAGGAAAGTTATCTTGGACATTTAATATTCACCCAAAAGAAGTTATGCTTAAACACTGTCAACCCCTAAAGCAGTTGAATTTGCTGAAGCCTTAGTTGACAAGCTGTGGTCTTATACCTAGATATATTTTTGTCTGGAATGGAAAAGAATATTGATACTGCACTGATGTTCTTGTTGTTGCTAGATAATGTTTATCTGAAGTCTAGGGCTTTTTAATTTCTCATGCTCTGCCAGCTGGCAAGTGCTGAACCATTCTTAAATGATTTCTTTTTTTTTTTACAAATCTGACACCTAAGACTCTGCTATGAGTAACCAAGGGTCAAGCTTGAAGAATGAGGAAGCACACCTGAGAGGGAGGGTATGTGTGGGCAAAAAGTCAAGAGAGGCACCCATGGGCCATCTGGAGCTGCCTGCTGTAAAGGGACCCCAGTCCCAGCAGTGACAGTCTCCTCCAGTGGTTCATGTGTAACTTCTTAAGTGGTGTGAGAATGTTCAGGCAGTGGCCTCTTCACACACTGCACCCTTACATAATGAGACAACAGAGAGACTAAATATTTATTGTTTAAAATTGTTCCCATGCAAAACTAGACACAACTAGGGGTGCAGATTTTCCTCTATAAGACTGAGAGAGATGTTATCTTCTGATTTGAATAAATCCAGATATTTTATCAAGTAAACAAACAAACTCAAGGCCTTTACTGTCTTCAGGCTGTCAGATATGTAAGAATATAATACCTCAGCCCCTAATATAGCAGTACTGGACAACAGGGAGGAAGCAACTATTCCTTTGTCTAATACAGGATTTCACATTTACAAGGCAGTTATAATTTGGGTTTTTTCCATAGATATGCCAAATGTCAAAGGACTATACGTTGGCTGAATAAGTACCAATGCATTGTCTAAGGAACAAAGGTATTCCAAGTCTGACTGCAATGAATGCAGCTAGACAATTTCAACATAGCATTTTAAATTAACACACAACTCAAAAACCTTAAGCTCTGTCTTCTGTGAATTTCTTTACAGAAGAAATGGCTCTACAAGTAAAATTCATAGAAGTATTAAAATGTTCACATAAAGAAAAGGTTCTACTCATCCACTGTGCTGAACATTTTCTCTTTGCCTGACAAAAAGTACTACTTTTTTGACCAAGGGCCCATTGACTTGTAAGTAACAGAAATTAATGGGCTCTGGAAACAGATTTTATGTACATAAAATCAGGAGATTGGATAGGTAAGAAAGTTAAAGTTAATTGATTTGGGATAAATTTGCAACAAAATATTTACATGGTACTGAGTAACCCTTACACAGTCTCTTTGTTATAAAAGTACCCTTATAAGTATAATGTTACCTCATCATGAAATTGAAGAATAACAATGAGCAACTGGGGAACAAGAAGACTAAAAATTATTATGAAAAGCATTTCAAAATCTAAAGAAAAAAATGCATGTTAAATATTTTATGTGGTATTTATCACCTTCTGTTGGGAACTGGCATCTAATCATAGCCACATAACCATTCAGTTATTAAGAAGTTAACACACAGATTAATAAACACTGGTCTTTGCCAAATTCTGACACTGCTGAAAGAAATCCCATCATCTGGAGTGGGTTACACACAGTTGAAATATGTCTGCATTAGCTGCCACCCATGAGGGATAAACAAGAAGTGTCTGTGGAAACAACACCATGGCTCCAGATCTCTCAAACAATATGAGTAGTAATTTGTCTAAGACTTGAGCAAATGCTTCTACTGACAACAAGCTTCTGAGTGGTAAGGCTTTATAACCTTTTGCTCTCTGAAGGCTTGTGCATATGTCAAGGACAGACTGTTAGTCTAGAGTCAAATAGAGGATGCAAACACAAGAGCAGACTGATGGAGTCCTGGAAATACATTTTTAACTCCTTTTGGACTGAATGTTGTCTTGAAAGCATTTTGCATTTGTAACCAAGAAACCATAATTCTTAACATTCTCCTGTGCTTCAAGAAAAATAGCATATTTTTTGCATATTAAAAAAGAGGAGTATATCACTATATCAACAGTTTCCAATTAAAACAATGTAAAGAGTCCAAATATGTGCTAAAAAGGCCTATCTTTGACAGAAACTGACTTTTCTTAAAGGAACAAGACAGCAATATGGCTGGAGTAATCACTCAGCTAAGAATTCACTGTACTTAGTGGCCTTAGAATATTATAGGAAAAAAAAGGTAAAATATAAAAATTTCATAAACTTGTTATCTTGTATCTTGGTCAGAAGCTACAAATAAGAGTTGGTTTATAACATAAAAAACCCCACAAATCAACAAATATGCATTCCCAATAAAGTGCTCTTTAGACTAACTGCCTCATGTCTTCTGTGCCTCACTTAGTAATTGTAGGCTGCAACCTTTTATAACAAGGAATCTATTACTTTAATAACAAAAATATGTGCCATCTATTGGAACAAGTTGTTCCCTCCTGGATCTTTAAAATATATGCTCATTAGAATATCAATTGTCCAGAGCTCTTTTTTCAGAGAACTTACAGTCTAAATAGCCCTTTTCAATCTTTATATACTGACATTTAGTTCTATGCTGAAATGATAACACAATGCTTTTTCCTCATACTTGTCAAGGTGATCAGTTGTACTGGTTTCATATTGGAGGCACTCACGGAAGTGACTTTTTAAGAGAAGCTGCTAGCAGTTTCCTCCATGTCTGATAAAAAGACCAATCAGCAATTAGCTTTGAGAATTGACAATCTGTTAAACCTCTAAGAAAACTGTACCTGCCTCTATGAATACACGTGTTGTTGAAAAATGCTCAGGAGCGTTTCCTTCCCTTCCAGTATGGAAGCAGGTAACAAGGACAGCCTGGCCCCCAACTCGGCCAGGCAGCCCCTGCCACAGGGCAGCACCCCTTCCTGGGGAGCCCACTGGGCCCCACTGGCTGTCAGGCAGGGGGAGGGGAGCCGTGGGGCCGAGGCCAGGCTGGGCCATAGCTATGACTCCTAACATCTTGCCACTATTGAGTCCTGCCTCGCCGCCAGCCCAGGCCGAGCTGGGTCTGCTGGGCTCCAGGAGCAGCCAGGTCCAGGCTAGCTCGGCCAAGATTCTGCCGCTGGTAGGGTCGGCCTGCAACCACTGGGCAGGGGGAGGAGAAGCCATCAGCCTTGGCGTGCTGCTGCTAAGTTCTGGCCTGACTGCTAAGATCCTAGCCTTCTAGCCGCCCTCCCCAGCCAAAAGGTACGCAGCCAGAGCCCAGCTGGCATCAGGTGACCATCTGCAGGCCTCAGGCAAGATACTAACTTTTTCAGTGCTTCAGTCTCCCTTGAGTCAGAGAAAAGACAGAGTGCAGACACGTAGAGGAATAATATGAAGACATCAAGGTCATTGAAGAGGAAGTCAAATCGCAGATGGGAGAGATGAGGAAATGTCTTGATTTTGGGGCTGAAATCCTGTTGTAAAGCTATGGAGAAGAATGTAATTGACACATCACACTCTTTTTTTCCTGTAACTCATTGAAGAAATATGGGGGAATGGATTGTTGAAACCTGTGCTGAAGCAGGCAGTGTTGAAATAGCTGTGTATTTGAGAAGTTTGAACAGAAAGAGAGAAGAACAATGAAAACCCTGTACCCCCAGGGAGGGAAGAAGACCTCTGTTCACAGAGATGAAGATGATCTCAGAGACAGATAAAGAGAACCTTTGCTTTTGAACAGCTCATCCTTAAAACAGTACCCCCATAACTTGACAAAGGCCATAAATACAGCTGTCGGAAAAGCTGTGAAAAATGGGAGGAACTTCACGATTCAGATTTTCTAGGTGGATGCTATTTGTAAAAATTAGAAACCACAAGAGAACTATTGTCTTGGGGAGCAGTCTCCATAAATTAACAAGAGAGACCTCTCTCCCTAAGCGAACTGAAGAAAGACTATTCTAGAAGTAATAAACTGACTGAATTGATTCTGTACATTGTTAGTGAGAAAGAAAAAGTTGTAGGAGGAAGGAAAATGTTCTAAAGATTTTATTCTGATTCTTAGTATTCTTTCTTTTAGTCACTGTTAATAAAGCTTTCTTCATATCCTTTTAAAGTTTTGAGCCTGCTTTGCTTTCCTCCTAATCCAATCTCTCAGCAAAAAAATAAGTAAGCATATTCTAGTGAGTGCTGGCGTTTAGCCAGCACTGAAAACCACCACATCAGTCTTGACCCAAAATTATTTAATTGATAATCCCTTAAATCGCTCAAGTAGCAGGCTGATACTTTTAATAATTTGACTGTGATGGTTCCATACCACACTGAAAATTATGGTGATAACATATAATTCAAAAGGTTCCTGTTGACAAAGTGAAAAAAAAAAAGTTTAAAAATATGATAAATAAATACATTTCCATATAACAGCAAAAAGCTGTTTGACAAGGTCCCCATCTGACAGTCATTTGCTCAATTAATCAAAGGACACTGCAATTCTTTTTAAACTTTAAGACAATTATCTTCCAATTATTTGAAGGAAATTATTACCAGGTGATTACATCTAAGTCATCAACACCAAACTATGAATGAATAACATGAGATGATTTACAAAATTATATGTTCCTGCATTATCTTAGCTTGCAAATGCAAGATGTGGCTAGGGGTGCATATTCTATTGCCATGTGTTAGAAGTGGGGCAGTTATCTTTGGTTAATTGGGCCACCTGTTAAAACCAGGTGGAACAGTTTTCTTTATCTGTTCCACAACCTATCCTTCCTCTGGGGAGATATCTTCTGTCATGGGTCATTGAGTCTCACTGCATGACTAATAAAATTACATCATCCCACTGGCAGACATTCTGTCGAGGAGGAGGAGCCAAGCATTCCTACCTGGATATAATCTGAAATTTAGAACACCGCAGGCAGCCTTTTCTGCCTGGATTACCAGAGCAGCCTTTTCCCACTGGTTTCCCAGAGGAAGACCAAACCATCTACACTGCCACTTCAGAGGCAAACTTCAGAGGAAAACTACATCCTTCTAGAGGATCACTGCTTCAACAGAACCACATCTGTCATTCCAGGAGGACTGCAGCTACCATTAATCAGACTGCTACCAACACCCTGACGCACAGAGTGTCAGGTCATAATCAGACTCTGTCAGTGTGCTACTGCATTTTAGTTTTTATTTTTTCTAATTAAGAACTGGTATTCCTCCTCCCATATCATTGTCTGAGAGTCACCTTAATTTCAAAATTATAATAATTCAGAGGGAGGGGGTTTACATTTTCCATTTCAAGAGAGGCTTCTGCCTTCCTTAGCAGACACCTGTCTTTTTGAATCAAGACATATATGAAGAGTATTTTTGTACTGCTGTTTCCAAGTGGTAGGCTGTATCTGAACACTACTCCTCTACTAGCTGAGATCAGCTTCTAGTTTCCAGCCTGCACTTTTTCATGTTCAGTTTATATCTGTTTTTATTTCTGTTGCAAGTTTATCAGGCTACACAGGATTTCCTCCTCCTTGGGGTTGGTACTATTATGAATTTATGGAAAGCAGTAGTACTCTCCCTCAGGCTCCATTTTTCAGGATTAATTGAGCCCCTGCACAAGTACTCTGTAGAGATGCCTAAACTGATCTGGACAGCAAAAGCAGTTTAGCTCCATGAATACAGCATCTGCCTAGATCATTTTACCTTATTTCTCACAGTAACCCTACATACTGAAATGTATGCTCACAGGTGTGAAAACTTGTCCTTGTGCAAAAAGTCCTTGCAGTTTATGCTTCAATTTCACTGTCCTCCTCTATACGGATGACACATTGATTCTATCCTTCATGAAAACACTTAGGGTCGGATGATGAAAAGCTGCAGAGGTTTCACAAGATCCTCATCCAGCACTTTCCTTATCTCCCTATATACCATGCAAAACCTTCTGATCACAGCCATAACTTTAAAGAATAGTTTGGAAGGGACCTTAAATATCATCTAGGTCCAAAATCTCTGCCATGGGTAGTGACACCTTCCATTACACCAGGTTGCTTTAAACCCCATCCATCCTGGCCTTGAATACTTCCAAGGAAGGGGCAGCTACAGCTTTTCTGGGCAATGTGCACCAGTTACACACCACCCTCACAGCAAATAATATTTTCTTAATATCTAAACTTACTGTCAGTTTTAATCCTTTCCCCTTGCTCTTTCACTACATACTCCTGTAAACTGTTTTTCTGCATCTTTCTTGTATGCTCCCTTCAGGTACTGGTTGGCCACAATTAGGTCACCCCAAAGGCAGACTGAACAGTTCCAACTCTCTTAGCTTTACCTCATAAGAGAGATGTTCTATCCCTTTAATCATCTTGGTGGATTTGCTCCAGCAGGTCCATGCCCCTTCTGGGCTGGAAACCTCAGACATGATTGGAGTCTCATGAGAGTGGAGTGGAGGGGCCAAACACTGTCCCTCAACCTGCTGGACACCCTGATTTGGATGCAGCCCAGGATGCAGTTGTCTTTTTAGGAAGACATATGGTAATACCTCAGTGATCATCACTCAGTGGTCATCATCCAGTGATCATCAGTGGTATACACAGCTTTCCTTCCTATTTTTAATCAACTACTTCTTGGTGCAGAATTTTGCTGCTAGCCTACAAGTTATGACTGTTCAACTTGTTCTAGAAAATATTCCTGTATTTCACTCTTCAGTCTTCAAAGCTATTCACAGCTTTCTATATGCTACCGCACTACCCCTTAGTGTCAATGCTTCTCTACTTCCCACCATTAGTGTATTTTGCCTGGGCATGTTATTTTCTGTCCCACAAACCAGGGCTTTAGAACCAGTAAAATACCTCTGTCACTCTCTCATTGTTGTCTTTTACCCTTAGTCTGTATCTTCTCAGATCTGAGTTCCTAGACTTACTCTCCTCCATTATTATTCTACTAATTATATGACACATTCTTGTCAAAGAAAATTATCAGATTAGTTTGATATAATCTAAGTATAAGCACATGTGAGTCCTATTTCCTCCTTCATTTATCACTACTGACTTTTGACAGAATTTTTTTAAAACTCTTAAATGCTTCCGATATTGTATTAATGGGCCTCCAGCTGCCAATATTAGTTATTTTTTTATTATATATTACTCTTAATATATTATTTTCCAGTCACATATTGACACACACTTGGAAACAAAAGATTTTTTAAAGCATTTGCTGTGAGACCTGCAAGGTATTCTACAAGTCTTGTCAAAGTTAGGATTGGGAACTTTTCTGTTTCAAACTATGAATGCACCTATCCTTTGAATATTCCTTCTCTCTCGGTGTCCATAACCTTCACTCTATGTCACTAACTCTATACCATCTTGAAGTTATCTCAGTGGCGATCTTTAATATCCCTATCTTCACTGTTCGTGTGAAGATACAACTTTTTTCTGTTTGGAGTCACATCTAATGTATTTACATTTCCTGCCTCACTGCAGATTTTTACCAGAAATTTTACATTATTCTCTTCATGTGTATAAAAGAACCCCCACTCACCTACTATTGGGGCACACAAGACAGAGAGTACTTTGGACTTTATTGGCATAAAAGATTTGGTAATCAGGATGCTTTGGCAAGAGCAAACAGAACTTAGAAGATTAAATCAAGACTAGCTGAAAATTAAATCAAGACTTACTGGAAAAGAAAATTACATCAAGACTTCTGCAAGCAAGAGATGTTGTAAAATGTTTAAGTTCATTTATGTGATGATTAACCCAATCATTGTAGTAAAGCATTACTATTCTTCCTAAATTAGTCTATAAGCATATATAGTCCACAATAGGATTGGAGTCTTCTGACCATCTCAAAGTGTCCCCATCTCTCTCATCATTGCCAATAATTGGTACCTCTGTGTGAGGAAAAGGACCAGCCTAACTGGCTGTAGTTTGCGAGCCCCTGGAACTGATAGTGACGGTGAAAAAACCGCATTTGGGCCCACAATCACCTGTCTGCAGCGACGCGACATGAAACCATGTTCGCCCCTTTGGGCAAGTATGGCTCCCTCATCCCAAAGCACAACCTAAAGTCACTTTTACGATGGGTGTCACACATGCTCCCTGACACCACCCCTTCTTCCACATTTACTCTCTGCTTCTGGGACAAGGTTGGTGTCTACGACCAAGCTCTATGACCTGGCTACACTGTGTGGCCATGAGCCAGACCTACGAATGCTTCCTGCTTGGATGGCAGTCATGGATGTGATTAAAAAGGAGGGAGGGAGTGAAGAAACCAGTGAGGGTACCACTGAGATGGTCCCGGTAAGTGTACCAATTGAAATCTGCCCAGGTCCCACTCCCCATCCCCCATCCTCATGCCCTCTCTGACAAGTGCCTGGTTGCCACCTCCAGTCCCACTGCCACACCACCAGCAATCCCAGAGCCACCAGATGCTTATCACTTATGCAGCAGACACTGACTCTAGCAGTGGAGAGGAGCTAGACCCTTCTGACTCTGGCCCCAAAAAAGATCCGTATTTATTCCCTTTGGATATGCATAATAATTGGTTACGGATAAAAAAGAAAGCCCTTAAGGACAGATACTTTGACACTGCGACAGAAATCTTTTTGGCCCCCGTGCGACTTGGCCGAAGGTGGGGAAATCCACAATGGGAGCCCCTAGGTCACTCGGAAATTAAGAACTTGCACTGTACTGTGGTGAAATATGGACTGGGGTCCCCTTACTTAAGTGATTTATGAAGAGCAACTTTTACTACTCATCTCATGACTCCTCATGATGTTAAGTTTCTGGCAAATCTTTGCTCATACCGACACAATATGCAATATTTATGGTGCAATGGAAAAAAGGACTGGGGAATTTAATTACAATGTATGCAGGGCATATGCAAGCCCTGGCTGCCTTAACTATTGACCACCTTACGGGGGAGGGGGTACATACTGATCCTAATGGCCAAGTTGCCTTATCAAGAGAAGCCCTAGAGGGTGTCACAGACACAGTTTGTTTAGCATTTCTTAAGACTACCGATGCCAAAACCCTGCAACAGTCCTTCATAAATATCAAACAAGCTTCACAAGAGTCCTATATGCAGTTTGTGGACAGATTAAAACAAACACTGGAGAGACAAATCAGTAATTGTCAAGCAAGGGAAGTTATACTCCTCAAATTTGTCGTAGAAAATGCTAATGAGGACTATAAACACTTTTTGAAATCTCTGCCCTCTAAACCTGAACCCACTTTACTCCAAATGATAGAAATGTGCAACCACTTGGGGACACTAAACACCATGGCAATCCCGTATCAAGCTGTGGGGCAAATCATAGCATATGCTTTTGCTGCCCTGAAATCAACCCCCAGAAAGCACCTGGTTTGTTTTTGCTGTGGGGAATATGGACACATTAAAACAGACTGCCAAAAAGAACAAAAACCCAAAGCCCTGGGTATATGCCCTTGCTGTCGGAAAGGCTCTCACTTTGCTAATCTATGCCACTCTAAGTTTCACCACAATGGCCAACCTTTACAGGGAAACTCATCTCGCAGATAAGCGGAATGGTGACACACAAAGACACAAATGCCACAGCGGACGCAGCAACCAGGAGCAACTGTCAACTTCCAACCAGCTCTGCCCCTGCCTGCCAGACCACTCAGCTCCACTGAGCTAAAACCAGCCACCACAGGCAGTGCAGGAATGGAGCTGGCAACCTCCAACACAGTAACGTACTTGATTAATCCATTCATTTGCTTCCCACAGGAGTTTTCAGACCACCAGGACAGCATATGCATGCATTCCTTTGGGCCAATCATCCACTTCGGTAACAGGGTTGTTTCTTTTCTTTGGGGCTACTGACTCTGCCTCAGTCAGAGAAATAAAGATCATAGCTTGGACCCCCAGCCACCCTGTGTAGTCCTGGCCAGGAGCAATACAGCCCAACTCATACTTTTCCTGGCAGCACCCCTATCTGCACCCCCGTTAGCTGAACAGAGGGAAAGGAGGGTTTGGTTCCACAGGGGTCCCGCAGATTTTTTGGATACAACATATCACATCTCAGCATCCCACATACCAGTGCAAAGTAACTCGGAAAGACAGGGACATCATTTTAACAGAACTCATTGAGACTAGCACAGGTGTGACTGTTATCTCAAAAAGCCAATGGCCAAGTGATTGGCCATTAACGACTGTGCCTCAGGTACTCTGAGGTGCGGGTGGGAATAGTCAAAGGTTGCAAAGCCAACACTTGTTGCAAATCACAGGGTCGGATGGGAGGACAGCCACAGTTAAACCTTTTGTGCTGTCAGTCCCCTTGGTTTTGTGGGGAAGGGATGTGTTGACATAGTAGGGAATTTTTATGCATTCGAATTTTCATATAGGGGTCATTTGGATACGTGGCACCCCCAAACTGACTTGGAAAACCACTGATCCTGTGTGGGTGAACCAGTGGTCCCTGTCATAAGACAAACTGCATGTATTACAAGAACTTGTACAGATACAGCTGGAAAAAGAACATATAGTCCCATCTAATAGCCCTTGGAATTCCCCTGTGTTTGTCATCAGAAAATGATGTGGGGGGTGGAGGCTGTTGCATGACTTGCAGAAAATAAATGAAGTAATAGAAGAAATGGAAGCCCTCCAACCAGGGCTCCCTTGTTCTTCCATGATCCCCAGAAATTAGCATATGACAGTGATTGATTTAAAAGATTGTTTCTTTGATATTCTGCTGCATCCGGACGATTCACCAAAATTCAGGTTTTCTGTACCGAGCATTAATATGCAGGCACCACTGATTTGATATCATTGGGTGGTATTACCCCAAGGCATGTACAACAGCCCCACTATTTGCCAATGGCATGTTGTAAGGACCCTGAGTCCGATCCAGGAACATATGCCTGATGTTCTATTGTATGGATGATATTCTTATCTCTGCAGAAACTGTGATTTGAATGGAAGAAGCAGTGCTGGCTGTCAGCCAGGCTGTTACATCAGCAGGTCTAACCACTGCTTCTGAAAAGGTTCAAAGGGCATCCCCTTGGAAACATCTGGGCTGGCGCATAGGAATGCACTCTATTTCGGCACAACCTTTGCAAATTTTAACTGAAATCAAAACTCTGCACGATGCACAAAAATTCCTAGAGACCATAAACTGGGTTCATCTCTTGCTTGGAATCTCAAATGTAGATTTGGAGCCATTGCTTGCCCTTTTAAAGGGAGAGCCTGCCTTCTTATCACCTAGACATTTAAACACAAAGGCACAAGCTGTGCTTCTAAAAGTAGCTGATTCTATCTCACAGAGGCAATCAGCTCTCTGGGCTCCAGAGTTACCACTATGGTTAATCATTTTAAACCCTGACAGGCAACCACATGCCTTGATATTTCAGCGGGACTCAGAAAAAACAGTTAATTATCAAATGGGTCTTTTTGCCTAATACTACATCCAAGACTATTATGCAAGATGAACTTATGGCCATGTTAATTGTCAAAGCTCATCAAAGACTGACCTTGGTTACAAGGGATTTTGAACATACCTTTTTACCTCTTACAATGCTCTATTTGGATTGGTTGCTACAGAAATCAGAGAAATTGCAAATTGCTTTAGCAGATTACCCAGGGCAGATATCTATCCATCCACCTGAGCACAAAATGTTAAGCTGTTCTTTTAATATGCTTCCAAAGCCAAGGAGAAGTGAGATTCCTTTGCAAGCTATGACAATATTCACAGATGGTTCTGGGAAAACTCATAAATCAGTGATTGTACGGAGTTACTCTGGAGCTTGGCAATCTCATACTGCTGTTGATGAGGGCTCTCCCCAGGTTGTTGAATTAGCTGCTGTGGTCCATGTTTCAGAAATTCAGCTCACCTTTTAACTAATAACTGACTCTGCCTACATCACAGGAATTGTGTCTAGAGCAGAAGCCTCCATCTTAAAACAAGTTAAAAACTATATTCTTTTTTACTGGTTGAAACTACTAGTTTTTCTTTTAGATCAAAGGACTGCTCCTTACTTTGCTAGACATACAAGGTCACATTCCAATCCGCCTGGACTTCTTACAGAAGGCAAGGCCCAGGCAGACTTGTTAACCCTACTGGTGCAACATGTTTTACCAAACAGAACAGAGCAGGTTAGAGTGAGTCTCTCATTTTTTCACCTGAACACTGGGGCTTTAGTAAGACTTTTTGAGTTCACTCCAGCGCAAGCTTCTAGTATCTGACTGTTAGTGTTGCTCTCTTCCTAATGTGAACACAGGGGTCAACCTGAGAGGTCTACAGAGCCTAAACATTTGGCAGACGTGACACACTTTCCTGAATTTGGCCATTTGAAATTTGTGCATGCTTCTATTGATACCTTTTCAGGTGATCTGTTTGCCTCAGCCCACATAGAAGAAACAGCAAAGGATGCTTGCCATCATTTCACTGCTGCCTTTGCCACATTAGGAAGAGACTAAGAGAGATAATGGCCTCACATACATTTCCCATAAAGTCGCAAATTTTTTCTCCTTATGGGGAATTACCCACAAGACAGGCATATCTCCCTCACCCACCAGACAGTCCATTATAGAGCAGGCCCATGGCTCCCTCAAGTGTCTCCTGGCCTAACAGAAGGGAGGAGCTGGAGACACACTTGCTGAAAGACTACTTTTTATTTTTTTTAACTGTTCAATGATGGAATTAAATCCCCCTTTGACTAGGCATTTTGCATCATCCACATTGCTCTTTTGCAAGGAGAAACCACTGGTACACTGATCTGTGACCCAGTGTCTGGTAAAATCCTTGTCCCTTACCCTTTGATCACCTGGGGGAGAGGTTTTGCTTGTATCTCTAGAGAGAAGGGATCATGGTGGATCCCTGCATGGAATATGAAATCGTTCCAGGAAACTCTACCAGCAGCTGATGGAGACCATGATATTTTCAAGCCCTCAGAAGAGAAGGGAGGGAAGAACCACACTGAGACTGGAATTCCTGACTAACATCTTTTGTCCCATCTGTAAAGGAAACTGTGAACCTTGGGGTTTATGTCAGTATAAAAAGTGTGGATATCAGTGGTATCACAGAGCCCTTTTGGTAAAGGCATATTATGATATGGAGTTACAAATAAGGTATAAGGCCATTGAATTTTTAATTGTAGTAGGCCAGGAGGAAAAGGATAGACCTCGCCTCCCTACTCTCAGGAGGGAAGTTTTGAGGGCATCCGAAAACAGCCATATTTGCAAACAAAACAATTTAGTGCCTTATATCTGGCCAGTTCCGTGAACAAGCTTGGGAAAGAAGAAAAAGGGGATGTGCTAAAAGATATGCTTGGAAACTAAAATCTGAAAAGGGGGGTTTTGCTACAACATAGTTAAGAAAAAAACGTGGTTAAATTGGATACTATGCTTATGCTTATTAGCACTGCTTGCTTTTATTTGCACAGCCTGGCCTGTTGACCAACCCAAAACAAATGTTTGGATAACTCCGACTAATGTAACAAAACAAGATACACTATGCTTGGCTACTGCATCCCCAGAAAATCCACTTTCAACCTGTCTAGTCGGCTTGCCATTAGATCAATACCAAAAAAATACAGAAAGCATTGTGCAGAGCTCAAATCCTGTTGATGCATGGGATCAGTGGGCCTCTTACCTGCCTGAAGCACCCTTGGAGCCCCAAGAATTAGAGCTCCTGGGTTCTGTGAAAATGGATTTTTGTGTTAATTTTAAATACATGGGAAGGAGTCAGCTTGGGATATTTCTCCCTATCACCCTGTGTACAAGAATCAAACCTTTTGGTGCAATAATACTACTGGCAGCCCTTCAAAACCGAGTAATGCCCCCCTGCAGCTGCCATCAGGAATGTTTTTGGTTTTTGGAGATCGGGCCTAGGCTGCTCTCCATTTGCACATGAAAGGAGGTCCTTGTAGTTTGGGACAATTAAGTGTGCTAACATCTAATGCATAATTTTATAGCACAAATATCCCCACAGAATAAGGCACAGTTTACATGCATTTGATGAATACTGTGATGACAAATTGTCTTTGTAGTCTGAGACCCAGATGAATTGGGCCTCTTTGCTTTGGCCAGGCCTGGCTGCAAAAAAGGCTTTGAGTCAATTAAGTAAGGTAGCTTGCTTGCTGGCAAAACAAACGAATGCCACCAGCTCTGCTTTATCAAACCTATTGATAGATGCTGACAGTGTAAGGCACACTACTTTACAAAATAGGGCTGTGATAGATTTTTTGCTTTTAGCACAAGGTCATGGCTGTGAAGATTTTGATGGAATGTGTTGTATAAACCTTTCTCCTCACTCAGAATCTATTCATAAAAGCATACAGCACCTAAAGGATAGTATGTTTAAACTAAGAGTAGAATCTGGATCTTGGTTAGATAACCTGTTTAGTGGCTGGGGTTAGCACCCTGGCTAAAGGATTTTTTTAGGATAGGTAAGCATGTGATGATTTTGCTAATAATTGTATTTATCACGATACCTTGCTTGCTTCAATGTGTGCAAATATTAATTAATAAGACCATTAAAGGAGTGTTTTTGTTTGACACAGAAGGGGAGATATTGAGGTAGGTAAGACAGAGAGAACTTTGGACCTTATTGACATAAAAGATTTGGTAATCAGCATGCCTTGGCAAGAGCAAACAGAACTTTGAGGATTAAATCAAGACTAGCTGAAGATTAAATCAAGACTTACTGGAAAAGAAAATTACATCAAAACTCCTTCAAGCAAAAGATATGGTAAAATGTATATGTTTGTTTATGTGATGATTAACCCAGTCATTGTAGTAAAACATTACTAGTCTTCCTAAAATAGTCTATAAACATATGTAGTCCGTAATAGGACTGGGCTCTTCTGACCATCTCAGAGTGTCCCCATCTCTCTCATCATTGCTGATAACCTACCAACCAACTAATCAACCAACCTTAACAAAAACTCCACACAAGAAGACAACACTATTGTCAACCAAACCAAATGTACAAAGTTTATTCACTGACGCCAGCTATAGATGATGTGAGCAATGCAGTGACCTTTCTAATGATTATAGAATTTATTAAACTCTAAATTCAGAATTAGCAGACCTTAACCAGGCCTCATAACAGGAATTTGCAGAGAAAACAATGAGTCTAAGTTGCCTTTTTAATATTGTACAAAAGAGAAAAAGGAAAGACCAGAAGATTGACGAAATTCCATACCAATCAGGTAAATAAAAATCAACAGAGAAGTAAGTTGTCTGAAAACTGAAATAAGAATTATGTATGAAAAATAAATATGTGCAATACAAAGCAGAAGCAATTTCAGTTTGTCATGGTTAGTGCTGAAATGCTACCATATATTAGACTTTAATATAAGGACGCAGCACATGACACAAGGAAACAAAACTTATCTTTTTACATTGCAACAAATGTGGAAATACTAAATGTGTTCTTTGCCCCATACTTTTCTAATAAGACCAGCCTTCAGGGATGCTGTGTCCCAGAAACAAGGAGATAAGATTGGAGCAAGGAACATATACCCTTGGTGGAAGAGGGTCAGGACAGGGAATAATTTAGCACAAAGCACCATGACACCTAATAGGATGCTCACATGAGTGCTGAGTGAGCTGGCTGTTGTCATTGCAAGACCACTTGAGATAACCTTTCAACAGTCAGGTGACTAGGAAGTGCCCAAAGACTGGAGGAAAGCAAAGGTCAAGAAGTGCAAGGAGGAGGATCAGTGCAGCAACAAGTTGGTCAGCCTCTCCTCCACCTTGGGAATGTACCAGAGCAACAAATCCTGCAAACAATTTGCAGGCACATTAAGGATGAGAAAATCGCCTGAAGCAGCCAGCATTGTTTCAGCAAGGGAAAGTCATGCTTGACCAACTTGATAAACTTCTGTGATGAAATAAGTCATTGGCCTGGTAGATGAAGAGAGAGCAGCATATATTGTCAACCTGGACTTTACTAAAGTCCACCTGGACTATTTGTCTACCTGGACTTTAATTTTTCTCTGGTAAGATATGCATAGATGAGCTGTTGATTTGTGGGCTGGAAATGCAGACAGTGAAGTTGACTCAAAACTAATTTCAACTTGCTTGAAAAGTACTGATTTTAAGTGGTTTATCTGAAAACACTTCAGAACTGTTCTAAGAACTGAAATGAAACCAATGAATTTGAAGCACCCTGACAAAAGAAAGAATATTCCTTAAAAAAAAAAAAAAAAAAAAAAAAAACTAAAGAAAGTGTTCTTCCTTGCATTTTGTGGCAAACCATATCACATAATGTATTTTCAATCAGAGAATGAGCAACACCCAGTAAGAATGACTGGAAGGTTTGTCTTTTGAAAACCCTAGGTAACTGATTAACCATGTTCCAGTCAACACAAGCCAGTCTGTCTTAACGTTCTGTCCCAGTTTTTGAGCCTGACAATGCAGTAAATACTGAAAAAAATATTTTACAAAGAAGCAAGTCTATGCACTATTAGCTATACAAGTTGTAAACCAGGAAGCTTCAGCACTGATACTGCAAGTGTTAAAACCATGAGAGAGTAAGTTAAATAAAAGGTTAAAAAAAAAGCAGTAAAACATAATTTATAGTTTTAAGAACTGAAAAATGTTTTCACAAGGAGAGAATAAATCTGAGAGGAATAACTTTCCCAATTGCAAGAAGTAACAAAAAGGCAGCATGCTGTGATGGGTCAAGAAAAAAGAAAGCGAATGTCTTGCAAAACTTTAGGGGAGGAGCTCTGCAGAAGGAAACCGAGCAAATATAAAAGCATCAAGCAGCTGAACAACAAGCATTTAGCCCTGGAAGAGGGCACAAGCATAAGGTCTGACAAATATGCTCACAACCGTTTTACTTTCCCATTTCAGCAGGAAGCACTCTGCCTCTTGCAGCTGAGGAAAAGATCCTTCCCACCTATAGAAACCCATAGAGCAACTGGTTAACTCTTTTAAAACAATTTGGAGTGCACCTGTGAGGAACACATCAGTATATTTATGCCACGTTTTTGCAATTTATGTAAAATGCTGTTTCACAGTATGAACTCACAAAGCTTTAGACCTTCTCTTCTTCTAGACAGAAATGGGTTCTTATATGTCTTACTGAAATGGATCCTAACAGTGGCCTTCTAATTTATTTTCACATTAAACAATTTTTTTCTTTTATCAATTTTATTACATTGTCTTCATAGAGATTGTCTGCCCTATAGAGATTATTTATATGGATCTATATTAAAAAAGAAGAGAAAACAAAGAGCCCAACCACATGCTATCTATGATTATACCAACCCAATCTCAATAGAGGAACAGTATCAAGACCAAAATTTAAAGTGTTGCTCCTTTTGTTGAATTTAATTGCAATGAGCAATAATGTAGGAAAATAAACACATTTAAACCCACATGTCCTCACTGAACTGCTCTTTTATGCTTTGATTTTACTTTATATGGGTAAAAAAGGGACGCAGGTCCCTTGAACACAGGGACACTGCTTAATAATAGTACACATGAATCATACTTTTTGTTGGTGCTCCATAGGACTGGACAGCACTAATGTGAGCCAAGTATTCTTGTGGTTTGTGTTCTGATATTAAATGCCAAGACAAAAATACCAACAAGGGATGTACAAAAAAATGGAGAGATTCATGGCCACCAGCAAATATTCAAAGTCACTCTTTCTGGAAAAAGTAACAATACAACATACAGCATGTATCAGAGCACAGATGAAAAGGTTATATAAGTTAGAAGATTCAAAACATAGTATTTAACTGGGTGAAAAGTTCCATAACTAGCTTTTAATTTCATATTTATTCTGTATTAATGTTTTTTAAATAAGCAGGTAAAGTTCCTTTGTGAATTTTTGTGAATGCTAAATGACTTCACTGATCATTAAGATTTTTATTTGAGAGGAGTGTTTTGTAATTGACACCACAAAAAAACATATATGTGGGTTAAGCTTTATTTGTGTTTTCAGTTAAGTCAGTGAACATACATATTAAAAAATAAGTACCTTACGAACAGCAGCACCATAGCCTTACTCTATAATTTGTGTGCTTTTTTTATTTTAGAGCAATTTTATGTTTACAATTTATTTGCTTACACTGTTTATTCTTTATCACTGTAAACTGACATTCTAAGAAAAGCCAGACAGCTAACTGAAATAAAATACTTTGAAATGCTGAAATTATATTTAAAACAGTGACCCACAGTGCTTTTGTAAATATGTTTACACTTTATTAAGCAGCAGCAGAACTGGCAATCATTTTCAGCAGTGATTAGACATCAGTAACCATATCTTACTCATTCCTTTCCCCCATCTGGGCAGGAAGGCAATTGGTTTCATGCTGGGCTCAATCTCTGCCCTCTTTGCTTCCCATTTTTAGGTACATGGACATGTTTTTTTTTTTGCTTCTCTGAGCAAGGACGTAGCAATCTGAGGGTTCAGGATAGAGGTAGGAGGAAGTGAGCCACCATGATGCAGAGCACAGCAGCACACAGCTGGCTATGGATTTGAAGTTAGCTGTTGGGGAAGGACTGGGGTAGCTCACATCCTCCTCAAAAAAAGCCTGACACAAGTACCCAACTGCATGAGGTCCTCTAACACAGTTTGTCTTCTGCTCCAATCGTACTGTACCTTATAAATAGTATGTTGAGGAAAAATAAGGACTAACATGCTATTAGAAGGTCCTTACCCATTTAGTTTTACATCCAGATTCAGAAAAATGTATCTGGCATAGTACCCTATAAAAACTTTTTGTTATCACCTTCATTTAGATCTGCAACAAAGACACACGTTGCTTTTGTTACTCATTACAGAACAAGAGCCAGACATCCTATCCTGCTGCAAGATTCACAACAACATAACAGTTTTAATGGAATGATGCAAAGAGCTGAAAACTCTTTTTTGCAAAACTATCAAAAATTTATCTACAGTCTCCCAGGTTCAAGTACTTACATAGAGCTCAGGGCTCTGCTCTGAATGTGTTGATTTGACAGGTCCAAAACAAGCTCCTCTGATGGACTTTGATTTTCTACAGTAAGATCTGTGTGATATTGTTTTCTATCTAGAAGCTCAGATAAGACCCTGAGCAGATCTGCCATGACATATTAATTTACTCTAGAGGTTTCTCACGTTGGATCTATATTCACTTACGGGGTTTATCAGGAAAAGCTTTCAATAACATGGCTTCTCACTTCCTACATTTCTGGATGGAGTTTTTCTTGAAGTTCAGGTATAAGTTTTCAGCAAAAAGTACACACATATTTGATGACATGACCATTTATGAACTCTAAACTGAATTCAGGACTCTATCCAGATCCAACAAAATGTGATGTTAGGCAAGTAAAATTACTGCAACGGAAAAACATCTGATGACCTCTGATCCTTTGTGTAAATAGTTTGGAATGGTCAGTGCCCCATGTCCCATGGTCAATGCCCCAAGCCTGTCAGTGTTTAGGAAGCATATGGACAACACCCTTAAAAAATGCTTGAGCAATTACTCGTCCTTGAAGTGATCAGGCCATGAGACTCAATGATTATTGTAGGTCCCTTCCAATCAGAAATATTGCAAATTTATTGTAGTCCAGCAAATTTTCTATTTCTCATCTGAAGATGAAAAATAGAAAATTACTCCACAGAACCTAGATGCTGGCTGGAGTAACATGCAACTCTTCACCTGCTTGCCTGCAGATTTCCCCCTGTAGGAGTCACAGCACAGGGGAGGTAGGGCTGACTCACCATAAACTGGGGTCAGGATACAATCAGCATGCAGGATAGTATTTTAAGCATGGTAGAAAAGGAATCTCATGTTCCTCCACAAGGTTAGTCAATTGTGAAGGATAAGCTGTGTGTTGTACTCACACGGTGGAGGACAGGGATGCAACCAGCTCTAGTGGAGGGTGTCTGTGCTCCCAACAGTGGGGTTGAAAATAAAAAAAAACCTTAAGCGCCTTCTAACTCTAATTGTTCTATGATTCTATAACTATTTATTTTCTTAAAAACAAAATAATCAAGATGTAATTCCAGACAAAGAGTGTCTTCTGGTTTCATAAAGCTTCAGTAGCAAAACTCTGCCTAAATATTAGCTCCTTTATACTGCTCTGAAATCATCTTGAGGGGCTTTTCCTTTTATTTTCAGTTAAAAGACAACAGGTTAAGCAAAAACTCCTAATTTGAGGTAATCTGAGACATTTACAGAATCAGTAGCTGCACACGCAGATCAAAAGGCAGGTATACTAAAAATATAGTGATAGTAAATGATTATTATTCTCAGCTGTACCTCTGTTGGTACAGTGCATGCTGTCTAGAGTCTCAAAAAAAAAAAAAAAAAAACAGAAGTTTACATGCATAGAAAGAAATCTTTACAAGACCATGGGATCTGTCTTCATCTATTAGTTGGAAGAGCTATTCTAACATTGTCTGGTGTGAGAAGAAAGAATACTTAATTGATGCAATTCAGATTTTGCCAGAAGCTTTTAAAACATAAGCACATTTACTTAAACATTTACTTACAAACAAAGCATTCTTCAACAAGGGCTAACAGGTAATTTACCTAGTTCTATTATTATTTTTAACCTGTGATATCAAAGAAATATTCACCCAGTCAACTAATGATAACAGGAGACAGTCTCAAACTTCAGCAGGAAAGATTCTGATAGGACAGCAGGAGGATCTTTTCCACAGAAAGGGTATCAGACATTGGAACAGACTGCCCAGGCACGTGGATGACTCACCACCTCTAGAGGTGTTAGAGAAAAGATTGAATGTGGCACTTAGTTTCATGGTCTAGGTGACACAGTGGTGTTCAGTCAAAGCTTGGACTTGATGATCTCAGGATGCTTTTCCAACCTAACTGATTCTGTGATTCTGTGAATTCAGTGATCTGTATAGTATTTTTTTTATGATATAGGAGATTTTATTTGCTGTTTTGTCTGTGCAAAAGGCTTCAAAATTGCAGAGCAGCAGAAGGTTTCCTACCTAACAGAAACAGAAAAAAAACCCTCTAGATTTTGTTGTGCTAGTGGAAAGATTGAATTTTTAACCCATAATAATGAATGCCACTTAGAAATTGCATGGGCTTTAACAAGCAGTAAAGACTTAAGGTGATGCCATTTGAAGACAGGGGTTTTCAGATGTGTACAATAAAATCACTGGGACCATGCCAACTAATACAGATTATTAAATAGCATTAAGTAATGTCTTAGTAGACATAGTTTATCTGTTCTTTATGGACTCATCTCATCTCTAAACAAATGGGGAAACAACTGGATCACTAGTGCTCTGAGTATTAACTTAGATAAAATCAAAGACAAATGTACTAAATATGCCAAAAAGATAAGGATCCTAGAATTGTACCTACCCCAAAGCAATAGCATCGATTAGGTTACACACACATTATTGTAAAAACAAATTCCAGAAATGGTTCAAGTGTTTACAGAATTCAGAAGGTGGATCCTCCTGCCACGGACTTTATTCTGGGGTACAGACTCAATCACTTTTTCAAACACAAACACAGAAATCTCCTTATTTAGCTAGAACCTGTGCTCTGTGGTTCTGCCAACATGTGAAAATGAACTGCAGAGAAAATCAGCGATTCCCAAAATTATTGTTATTCCAATTGTCTTAACACAATAAGTTATTTAAAATACACTAGTGTTTATTGTGGAATAAAAGGACATGCCTACAAAATTGGACTGTAAAATTACTCTGTAGTGCCTGCTACATGATTTTGATATTTAGGGGCCAGAACTTCTAATGAACACTACAAAATATAATGTTTCTATAATAATTTCCATATATAATGGAAACTATAATTATAATAATTATTATAATTATATAATTATCACACCATCTTCCTTTTTTAAGTAAAAAAATGGTTTTAGACAATAAAATATTTAACAGGTGATTAAGACACAAAGGTATTCTCAGGTTCAAATATGTTATCTTCTACTGTACATTCTACAACAATGAGGAAAGCTTGTCATATGTAATGATCATACTGTATTTTTAATTGGAGTTAAACTGTTATCCAGACCACTCTATGTGCCACTAGTTGAGTGCCCAAAAATGCCTCAAGAATAGAAAAATCTTTATGGCTTCATGGAATGTATACTCTATACTGCTGTGCACTGGAGAATTTCTCTCAAATCATAACTCACATACAGCATTCAGCATGAGAAGGATAAATACCCATGGCTTAATTTTTTCTGGGATTGTTTTAAATAGTGGATATGCTCCAGCCACTCATTGTGCAAAGACTACTTTTTACGTGATTTGACAGAGTCAAAGGACTTCAGATCCACGTTCTTTAAAAAAGAGTAATTTGTAAGCTGATAGCTGCCTAGCACAGTTTACATTCCTTCTCTCAGATAACAGCAGCTCCTCTGCAGGTCAGTTGCTGTAAAATTTAAAACTTAGATCCGTTCAAGTTCAGCAGGCCCAAAATGATGAATATTTCTCATGCATGTGTGGTAATTCTGCAGGCAAAAAGAAGTTGACAGAACACAAGAATTCTGAAAACTAGCTTTGCAAAGTGTATACTTAAATTGTATATACAACAAAAACAGGCTGAGCAGAACAGCTTTGTGTATGGAAACACATGCAAGAAAGTAAACACCCTCTCTGCTTAACTAATAGTTCTAAAGTAATTAACCACATTTACCTTCAAGACAGGAACAAATGCACTTTTTCTGCAACCTCTCTTTTTCTAGGAACATGGTATTATCCTTATCTTTAATTCAATGCCAGCTAAATATAGAGAATATTTTTCTTAAACACACATCTCAAATCTGTCTCCTTATAGAATTCATTTCTGTACTTAGTTTCAACATTTTTCTTGTTCCTACAGAAACAGGGATGTTTTTGCTGTGACCAAGCATTTCAAATTATTCCTATGCTTGACTATACTAATAATAGCAACAGCTCTCTTCAGACCCCTCATGTGTTAAATTAATCAACACCAGAAGGTCAAATGTACATAAAGCAGCTTATTCATTTATTAACTGAAATGACCTCATCACCCTGTTTTGGTTTTATGTTTCTTCTTTATATTCTCATGCAGTCAAATACTATCATAAAAATATCTTCTGAGCTCCAAACTTGCATTGATTACATGCTACTTGCTTTTTGACACCATAGCAAAACTGAATTTTGTCATTTCAAAGAAAACAATTTTCTTAGCTCCTCAGTTAATCTCATGTGTGGAGGCACCTTCCAACACTCTCTCTCCCTTCACCTCCCCATTATGCCACCCACCTCCAGAGCATGTTTACAAATAGCCCATACACATGTCCACAGGCCCTTTGGCACAGCGAGGAGAGAATTTCTGCCATGCACAGCCATTGCCCATGTTGTGTAAGGTCTGTTTTAATTTGTATTGTATCTTCTACATAGATGTGACTTCATCTGCCTTATGCTTTAAGTTAGCTGAATATGAGCTAGCTCCAGATCAAAAGTTGCATAGTTTGGCTAACGCTGTGTAATACTTGAGAAAATAAGTCATGTTGAGAGGCCAAGCCCCCACATTAGTTTGAACGCAAAGCTACTCTTAACTGCAGCTAGACAGAGCTGCCTGAGTCCAGTCTGAAGCAGGGCAAGTGTATATTTATACACTTTCTGCCAGGAAAGGACTTCACAGGTATATCCTTGCTTTCCAAGACCTGACAAATAATATGTCCCTGGGTAAGATTAGGTTCATATACTTCATTTTTCATATTGCATGACCACCTGGATGGGAATTTTTAGGAGACCAGTGGATTTGTTCAAAAGAACCAGGTGGGAATTAGGGGAGGACAAGGGTGAGCTCGTTGTTAGTGGGATGGCCACTGTTTGCCCCGGTCCCCTGATGCCTTAAATCAGTTTCTGTTCCAGTCCAAAATGGTGCAAGCTGATCATGTGGAGCTGCTGGAAGCATTAAAGTGCTGATGCATGCCTGTAGGAGAGTACCAGTGAACAGGAACAGATAAAAGAATGGTGACACATGCTAAATTTGGGTGTTCCACTGCCCTGGATTTAAAAGCAGCTGAGACCACACTGGATCCTCAGGTGGTGACTACATGTGGTGGCTAACAGCTGGCCTGAAGGCCTCACAGTTATGAGTAATCCTAACTATAATTTTATAACTGAAACATAACTGATTATACAACTAATTATATAATTACTTTGATTATATAACTCAACCAGTCGGGGCTGCTGGGGAGCAGGCCTAGGCTGTTGGGGACACAGGCAGCTATTGGCTGGTTGGCTAGGTGGCAACTGGTTCAGCCAATCAGGATTAACTATGTGGACCTTCAACTCTATAGAAGGAGAGCACCACTCAAAAAAAGTTGGCTCTTGTCACACGACCCTCGGTGTTTTTTGTCGCATGACTGTCTCCAACGTCAGCAACAACTAAACACATTTCTCTCTCCTTTTTCTCTCTTTCTCTCCTTCTTTTCCTATCTTCTTCGTCTCAAAATATACTGTAAGCCAGACCATAAAAATTCCAGTCAATGTCTTCTTAAGTGCCTTGTTGTGTTTGGATAAGTTAACGTTTGTGAAGTGCCTTACTTTCTCTGAGTTGTTTTAAAATTTTCCAAGTTACCTTATTCTACCTCAATGTTCTAAAGTTTGCAAGTACAAGTTTATTTTGTTGTTTCTCCAGAAATTCTCCAGAATTTTGTTGTTTTCACCTGGACACAGCTCAGAGTAAATCAAACAACCTTCCTCAAAATCTGCCAAGTGGACCAAAGCATTACAGAGTTCAAGAAGAATTGGGTAAAAAAAAATACAGGGATCTTCTATAATTTCTGAGCAATTGCAGGCTTCCACAATGGCTCCTTTGGACAAAACGGACAAAACTGGCCATTTGATGAGGTAGCAAATTTGTATAAAGTACCTAATTGGTAAAAAATTAAGAATTTGAGGGATGTTATCTGCTTCTTCAGTTCTTCATCACTAAAAATGTTGGCAAATTAGAAGCCTTACCTTATTAGTCCAACTGTGTTGCTGGTGTAAAAAACATCTTGTCCTACAAATTGTGCTGTGAGCAAAGTGTAGCTACAGTAGTATTACTGCAAGAAACGTTTGCATATCCTTCTGAACCTGTATATCTCTGCCTTTGACTGGATGTATACATACAACAGTCACATTCTGAAAATACAGAATTAGGCAAATGTTTAAAAGATCTGGTGTACAGCATATGCCAGGCTAAACCTTTCCTACACAGACCCAGATCTCTCACTGCAGATTTTCCTTTGCTTCGCTGATTTGCACACAGACAGCAATAAAACTCAGTCTGATTTGGAAGCAATGTGAATGTAATCAAAAAACTTAAGTTCTGCTTTTCACTTTACAGGATTAGTCATTTAAACCTTTTGTCACTGTGAAGTATAAATTTATACAATTGAAAATGGTATTATTCTTCTATGTTTTACTGCATTTTTGAGACTTGAGTAGAAATGTAAAGCTCTAACATTACAAAAATTGGTATCAATGCAGAATAAAAGATCCCAAAATTCTGTTCACAGTTCTTCTCTTTCACTGTCTCAACTCTGTTACTTACTTTGTTTGCTGGTTAACAGTACCACATTAGAGATATTGATATGACTGCTTAAGACAGAGCATAAATTCAAAATGATTTAGAGACTGAAATATTAAGTTCCTTTTCATTGTCTCCTTAGGCAAATTACTTGTAAATAAAATCCACATGGCATAAGTATAAAAATCCCACATGAGTGAAATTTAGGACATGTCTGTCTTCTGAGTATTTGGATTGGAGTGTGGGTAAAGACTGCCTCTCAGTGGGCACATCTGTTTGTGTCAATGTGAAAGTCACCAAAGTAACTGTAAATCCGCCACCATCATATGTGTTCTAGTGAGTTTGTTACTAAGCAAATAAATCTGAACAAGATTGCCATCAAGCATTTCCCAAGAAATTCAGAGATTCCTCTGATTTACTATACTTTTGTGCACTATTACATGGGTCATAACAGGATCACAGAATCACACAGGATCACAGAATCACACAGAACCACAGAATCAATTAGGTTGGAAAAGAACTCCGACACCATCTCTGACATCAATGTCTGACTGAAAACTACTATGCCAACAAGACCATGGCACTAAGTCCAGTCTTTCCTTAAGTGATTCAACCACCTCCCTGCACAGCCCATTTCAATGTTTAATCACACTTTCTGTGGAGGAGTTCCTCCTAATATTCAACTTGAACCTCGCCTGGTGCAGCTTGAGTCTATTTCCTCTCATACTGTTGCTAGTTGTCCAGGAGAAGAGATTGGCCCTCACCTGGCTGAAAAATGGAGTTGCAGAGTGTGATAAAGTCACCACTGAACCTCCTTTTCTCCAGAGTAAATAACCCAAACTCCCTCAGCCACTCCTTACAGGACTTGTGCTCCAGACCCTTCATCAACTCCATTACTTTTCTTTGGACCCACTCAAGCACCTCAATGTTCTTCCTAAACTAAGGGGTACAAAACTGAACCCAGTTCAGCGACCTCACTAGTGCCCAGTACAAGAGGACAGCCACTGCCCTGCCACATTATTACTGACTGGGCCAGGATGGCTTTGGCCTTCTAGGCCACCTGGGCACAGATCACTCATGTTCAGTCAGCTATTGCCAAGCACTCCCAGGCACTTTTTTGCTGAGCCACTTTCCAGCCACTCTGTCGCCAGCCTGTAACTCCGCATGGGGTTGTTGCGGCCAAAGTGCAGGACCCACTAATTGCTCTTGTTGAACCTCCTACTTTTGGTCTTAGTTCATCTTTCAAGTTATAAGAAATGGAATTGCTAAACTTAAAATACAGGAGGCTTTTCTGGGAATAAAAAAGATTTTTTTTTCAGCTACACACACAAAGAGTGATCTTTTCTTCATATTGAAGTATACTTCGGCTAATTTTATAACATTTCCCCCCATCCTCCGAAAAGACTAATGTCAGCAAAGGTCTTGAAAAAAATCATGAACTTATCATTTTATCAGGAGTATTAACTCATTTCCCCCCAACCAAGACTAACTGGGTAAATAGCCAGTACTCTGCTCTCAAAACCCTTAACTTACACTATATGTCTTTCAAACAAAATTAAAGGATGTTTGCTTTGACTGGAAAACTAAAATAAAAAACAACAATGAAAACAAAACAACAAAAATAAAACCATCAAAAAAGTGTAAGGAATAAAATAAAATAAAATAAAATAAAATAAAATAAAATAAAATAAAATAAAATAAAATATAAAAAAACAGGAGGCAATCTGTAAGGTATTCTGCAATACTCTGATGACAGTAAGTATGTGAAAACAATGACAATTCTGAAGAGATTACTATGAACTAAATAAAGACCAAATAGCAGTTTATTATCTTTGATAGCATATTCTACTATTTGATAGAACAACATATTTTATTTCGTGTTGAAGTAAGCAGTTCAACAGCAATGACATAAAAGTGAGATGGAAAGTAGTACATTTTTCTAATTATAGGGTTATTTTTCCTGTGTTTATCTCCCACTTTTCATTTTTGTTTATAGTAACTTTATTACACTATTCTCTATCTACTTCCAGAAATGTAGTGCTTTGAAATTTTTATTATATTATTTTTATTGCCTCAGTTGTACCTGAGACAACTTCTTAGAATCAGGAAGCACTTTTGCAAATATCTGCCTTCATGCAAAGGCGCTTTTTTTCGCTATTTTAAACACCATGACAGAACATACCAAGCAAAACCAAAACTGCTATTTGTTTTGGGATCAGACTGAATGGTTGGTACAGAGGTGTGAGAGTAAACAGGCATTAAGAAAAAAATAAAGGGTGAAATAAAGTTGCAGAGGATTGGAGGAATACTAATTGGAGAGTTTGCAATGCAGTATTTCTAGAAAGTCTAAATCAGAGCACAGAAGGAGAGGAAAAGTCATAGGTTATGTCCTTCAGAAGGAAATCTTTGCAGCCCACCCGTTTTCTTTAAGACCAGCTGTTTCTAGGTTCAAGTCCCATGATTACAAGACATTTTTGAAATGAAGTTTGGTTACCTTCTTTGTGCAAGCCTGATAAAATCAGGTTATTACCTGGCTGCATCTCTGAAAGGTTAGCAAGCCACAACACTTTGAGAACAACATAGTTTTAGCATGCACTTGGTATTAGGACACTGCTGGGCAGTGACCTGTCAAGCTCTATGCTCCAAGAGCAGTCAAGCAGGTTTCCATATTTTTTATTCTTCTAAAACCTTTTTCCCTCTAGTCCTGAACTGACCCTAACAAAGGAATTAAGTCAGACTGTTGAAGTATGAGTCACAGAGAAGCTGACTTGAAAATGAATATTCTTTGGATTCTCCTTTATTCTCCCCTTTCCCACCATCTTCCCTGGCTTAAAGTCCTTGATTTCTTTTCTTCCCGATATCCAGTTTAACAATCAAAATATTTTACTAAAATTAGGCATAGAAGCAAAATACTTGGAAGTATAAAAACACTGGATGTAGATACAGGAAAGGGCTACAAAGAAGTAAATAAGAAAGGGCTCCAAAATTACATTGAAAATTAATATTATTCATGTTTTGATGAACCATACATAAAAGGTTGAATAGCCCTTAAAAATTATTAGACAGAAGTACTATCATTGCATGCAACAAGTCAATATTTTGGAGTTAGGACAGCTACTTTTCATGTTTAAATAGCCTAGTAAAGAGTAAATTCTCAAGCTGACTATCCTCTACAACAAAAAGCCTTTTGCAATGTCACAGAAAGTTCAAAACTGTGTTGTATCTTAGTTAAAAAACACAACAGAATTTCATCCAAAATCAAATATTACTAAATTATTAGGTGTAGGATAAGTTAAGGTTTAATTCCCAATAAATATTATATAAAATTATCCCAATAATTTTTCCTTTTCTTGGAGGATAGCTAAGTAAAAACATTGCCATGCTGTGAGTCTGCACTTGGAACCTATGCTCATCAGAAAGGTGATAGTCTTTGTACATGGAGTTTTAAGTTATTTTCATTTGAGAGTCTTTTGTGTTTTGTGTAGGAAGAACCAGTAGTTATCAGCCAAGTTAAATCATTCTCCACTTGTCTTAAATATTTTTGCCAGGTAATCAGACAACTATGGTACAAAATATATTTGAAACTTTCAGTATAGAAGCAATATTATTAGCTTTATCCAGTCTGTACATTTAAATGGTTTTCACACTTAAAAATGTGTGCCACTAAAGAGAACAGCTTCACAGCTGGAGGCTGGTTTGTCAGTTTGGAGACACTGTTATAAATCTGTCTTGAATTCCACCATACAGATATCTTTCATGCACTTAACAAGAATGTTAATTTTCTTTCATTTAGAATTTTCAGGTTCTTTTATTTACAGTTGAAGGAAAGACAATGTTACAAAGACCATTTACAAAGGACTCTGGTATCATTTGCAAGCAGAGATGGAGGTGAAAAGATTATTAACTGCTAGGAGACAGCACTTTCCAAAGGAGAGGGCACTGGGTCTGTCAGCGGTGATCTGGGTACAAAGGAATAGCCTAGCTATCAGCAACAGATAGAAATTTATTAATACACAAAAAGGATGACAAATATACAGTTTATTGGTGATTGGTATAAACACACAAATCTGAAGTACATAAGCTACAATATGGCACAGTATTGTATGTTTTGGTATTATGCAATGTAGTGTAGTATTCTGCAGTATGTAAGAAGGGATGGTATGTGTTCTACTGCACCATCTTCCATTCCTCCCCATGAGAAAACTGAAATGAATGTTGCTGTGCAAAAGAAATAAATAAAGACCAAGTGACCAAAAAATATTCTTGCAGTAATACGCACTGAGTTCAGGTATCAAATTAGGTAGTGAAATTATAATAGCAAATGCTGTCAGTGCCAGACAAGAGTTCATCTCACCTGAAAATTCAGTGATGAGTGAAGTTTCTCAGATTCCAGAAAAGATTAGCATGAAAGTATAATTGGTTTATATCTGCACTGTGACTTCAAATATGGTTTTTGCTTACCAATTTACAAAACATAATCCATAAATCTGCTCCTTTTTGCACAGCTGATATAAACAGTGGATTTCTTATCACGCTTTCCCCCTGACTAGTTTTTTCTACTGCAGGTAAGATATAGCCACCACTTACTAAGGGACAGAGCAGTTTGGTGAGCACAGTCTACCTCTTTATGTAACCTGAAAATAAGTCTTTATCCTAGTAAATTTTATATATTTTTTCCCAAGAAGGAAAAAGTGAAACAGCTGTTTCTGAATCCAACAATAACTAAACACTCATAGTTTCCAGTTATTATATGCAGAATCCATAGAGAGAAATGTTTTTAAATGTAATCAGAAAATAATTTTCATAATTTCATACCTTCTCCTACTGGCATGTAGTTTATCTGGAGACTGGACACTATGGCTGTTTCATTCATGAATTACCTCTAGTCTTTACTACTGAAATTGAAAATATGGTTCTTAAGATACATAAGATACATAAATTGTTTCTTAAGATACATAAATTTACTGGAGTAGTTTGTATTTTCCAGCATAAGAGAAGAACAAGAGACTATTTAAAAAATTATGTTTGTGGATACTAATTAATGTTCTGTAAAAATTATTTCCTCCTCTTCCTTTTGCCCTCTTTCCCTTATCTGGTTAATGAAACTACCACTGGCACGAATTCTTCCTGCTTCTGTTCCAGTTGCTAAAAAAAAGGAAAAGTCTTTTTTCCTGTAGAAAAAAAGGCTGAAGCTTCTGGCTTCAGTATAATTTTTATAGCTCTGTAAAGTATTCAACTGCTCACTTCAGTCTCCATAAATTTATATGAAGAAACAAAACCAGATATTTATATGTAGCCACACCATGTTTTAGCACAGCAAGGGCTACCATAAGTAAAACCTCTTGGGCTTCATGGTTTCAACTTCTTTCTCAAAGGAGAGATTTTTCAGGAAAATAATTCATTGCTTCAGTGGAGGTTAATGGCATTGTTAATTTATAGAAAGTCATTATCAATATTTTAAGAACTCTTTACTTACCCTAGTCAGTCAGTAACAGCTAAACCACATTATGAGACAGAACTGTATAAATGATTAATTCCAAATCTCCAATGAACTTCCCAGTAGCACATGGAAAATTACAAAGTGTCTGCCCTGTGGTAAGAATTTAGAATCCTATCTACTGTGGAAAAACCTAGCAAAATACACAAGAAAATGAGAAAGAACTCTGCAGGCAGGCAGAATTTTAAACATTTTCAAGTGAACTATTTTGAGAAACATAAAAACTCCCCTATATTTATATTTGCCTATATTAAATTTCAAAGTGGCTACTATTATTGAAGGAACCTTGTTTAATTATTAACATCTTAACAACAAATATACATTGGTTTAAAAACAGGAAAGAAGAATACTGCCTGTTGAATAACAACCCTGAGTAAACCTTCACAGACATTAATTCCACCAGATAGTCTCAGAGAGTGAAATTATTTTTTAATGGAAAATTTAACAGAGAATGTGAGCTCTTGTCAATTGGAACCTTTTGAAGTTTAAGATAGAAATGCCTCCTTAGAGTGGGATCTTTCAAAGAAAATCCTAATTGATAGAGAACTAAATTTCTGGAAAAGCAACTCAGAATGTAGTATAGATTTTAATTTTGATTATTATTTCAATCAAAGTGGGATTATAGACTTAGTAGACAAAAATAGAGATTTTTTTTTACTAAGAATATTTTTATACTGTGATTATTTTCACATTAAGTAAATAGAGCATTGGACTGAGGCTGAAGGAATCCAGGTTTGAATCTATCCAGGTTCTGCCTTATCCTAATGTAAAGACTCACAGAAGCTAAAGAATGCTTCTCTGCCTCTCACTGTCTGTACCTGCAACACAAAAATTTCAAATTTTTTCAAGCACTTTGCAGTGGGTTGTTAAAAAAATTACACAAAGTAATACATGCTGTAGCTGTGCTTATTTTTAAAATCATCTGTCACTTGAAATGAAGAGACAAGTTGTCATGCTTGGGCCATACAAGTCTGTATTTCAGACCTCTACTGACTTAATGCTACAAAGATTAATAAGTAATATTTTAATTATGAACAGAGGCTAAACAACAATCTAGATTCCAAAGCCAAAATATAGCTCTCTGTCATGTATATAAACTTGCCCCAAATTAAACAAACTAACTTCAAAGGTCTACAAGACCAGAACTAAATATTGTCACCTTTAAGGTTCACCTTATGAACATTGTTCTTGATTTGTTAAAGTTCACTGAGCTACATTCATACTTTTTGTTATTAAACATGAAATCTGATTCTGTGGAAAAAAAATACTGTATTTCTGAAATGTTAAGCCCTGTGCTAGCAGCTTACAATTTACAGCTCTTTTGGTATCATCTGGAACATCAGCCTATAACAATTAGCATACTATTTTCTAGTGGCTCTTTCACTTCTGTTTTTCCTGCCACAGAAATAGAAGATATCAAGGGCCTTCCATGCTGGGAGGTTTTCAATTAGCTTCTTCATAGTATTTGACTCAAGAGACGCCCGGCTGGATGTAACTTTTTATGCCAAAACAGATCATCAACTTTTGTCTAGAGTTATCTACAGGCATCCCTGCAAAAAGTCTATGCTGACACAGCAGTATCAAGAAAAAGGTATTCATGTCATGCATTTTGAGTTTGCAAGGCATATGTAGAGTAGGGATTGACTGATTGATTGATTGATTGATTGATTAACTAGGGTCAGCAGAGGGAACAGTCACACATTATAAGGTAATTATCTCAGAGAGGGAGCTGAGAAGGGATGCATCTTGGTGGCCAGAGTGCAGTCACCATTGGTGCTCCTACCTAATGAGTTCCCCTTTTTGAGCAATTTTTTAAGTCTGGAAGGCTCAGATATAGTTGTCTTGTTTCATTGCTGCTTAGCTTTCTACAGCTCTGTAGAGTAAAGGTGCTGAGCATTTTTTTAAATCTTTTTTTTTTTTTCGGTCTGAGGAAAGTACCTTAACAAACCACAGTGTACATGATCATTTCATACATTATCTAAATCCACTAGATAAATATCAGAGTCTTGTCATAATGATACTTTCTATAGAGTTTTTCAACTCTAGATTTCCAACAATGGCTGGTTTGAATCAAGTAAATAAAACATCCTACCCATTAAAAACTTTGACTAAAATTTTGGGCAAAGCATTTTGATAAGAAAATTATTAAATTTTTTTTTTCTCTTCCAGAGAGCCCTGCTTTTAACCTAGAAATGTCTCCTGGAGATAATTAAGCAGTGCTGTGCATATCCTGCAGAATGGCTATTCAAGGCTACCACAGTGTCTGTGTGTGTCACACACATGTGTGTGTCACACGTCCCACACAGAAGCTGCTGCGTGCTAATAGCCATTTACATGGGTGAATGAATGCCCTTGAGCAGGCAGGTAGGTCCTAGCTACCATACAACACAAGAAAAGCCACAGAAAGTAGGAGAACTCCATCTAAAAATCTCTGGTACTAGTCTGAGGGACCAGAAGGGATTTAAGCAAAACTCAATTTATTATCCAGTTATTCCTTTATTATTTACTCAAAAATGCTAACTGCCATCTCCTACTTGTCCCCATGCTTCTGTAATTCTTCTCTTTCTATTCCAGAATTACTCATAAAAAGACATTCTCTTCCAAAAAACCACTCACATAGTGTATCCTCATTTGACTTTTAATCTTATCTATTCCATTACTGTTAATCACTACTTCACTGCTTTAAATCTCTGATTTTCACTGTGATTTTCTGGTTTTACCAATCCTGAATAAATACATAACACAAGCAAACTTTTTTCCAAGTATAGATGGAATTTATACATAACCAAAATTTCAGTTTATTGAGTAGACACATCCTTCTTTCTACTGTTATTTCATTGTTTTTGACAGTGTGAACAACCAGCTAATTTCTAGTCTCTTCCAAAATGGTAAGTTCTTTGAGTATGACCACAAATTCCCTGAAAAATGGTCTGTTAAGATTCAAAACACTGCACTTTTTTTAACTACCCTGGTAAACTAAAACAAAAAAAAAAAATTCAAAATCCCTCCACCTCTGCTTATTTATGTGAATTAAACAGAAAAGTACAATGTGCTTCCTATTTACCCTTGCCCTTTATACTCTTATCTTCATATTCTTTTCGAAAACATAAGGCAGGATCACACAAGGAATACAGGTAAGGCAGCATCTGCCAACCACACAGGAAGGACTGGTGGCATATTTTTGGAAAGGAAGTCAAAATGGAATTCTGTGTGTGCTTAGTGAAAAAAAAATCCTACATTTCCCCTGAATTCCAACAGAAACAGTTATTTGGTATTTTAAATCTATTAAAAATCCTTGAATGGTGCTTATACAGACCCAAGGAAAAACAACATCATAGGCATACAATGTAGTTTGCCATCAATCATGGTATTACAAGCTGTTTGGGAAAATACTATTATTCTACACAGTTCCTGTTTCCCAGGAAACACAATAAGACTGAACACAAAGCAGACCTCAGCTTGAACTCTGGAAAGGTACAAAGGTGACTTGCCCATGCACTCAGCACATGATTGCTGAATGAGAATGTTTGGGTCTGGACACACTGGCACACACCTGTATTTACTAATGATGGTAATAAAGCCAAGTGCACAGCTTCCAACCTCTCTCCCTGTGAACAATTACCTAAGATGCTCTTTTTAATATTTTTTGTTTGCTCTTTTGAAACTTAAATATTTATGATGGCAAAAATTAACTTTATGCCCCATTTTTACCTCTCTCTGTGATGCTTGCAATGGAAATATGACAAATAGGTACGGTTCTCAGGTTTAAGGTGAGGCCGGTTTCTTTGACTCTTAAGATTAGGTAACTTCTTTCTTAAGGAGCAAAAGAATTACTGTTGTGCAAAACAACAGTGTCCAACTTTGCCTTGTTTGTGAGAATGCCAGGTAACATTCTCAAAAGCATTACATTGAAGTACCAGAGAACATATTTAGTAGTGATGGCAACCTGAGTACACTCATGTTTTGTTTGCAGATTCCTGCTTCTATCTGCCCAAACATGGGAAAATTCTTGCTCTTTGTATTTAATCTGTAAATCTGAGACTATGGCTTAGACCTATTAAGTTTCATCAAAAACACCAGGGACAGAATTGCAAGAACAAATTAGAAATGTTTGACAAAAAAATAATGCTATTAAAGTGATTGAAAGAATACATTTAGTCTACAGCACACCCTCCATTTGCCTATTGTCCACAAAGCCTATGACTTTGAGGTACACAACCCAGAAATCAAACATAGCACATTATTTTCCATGCTGGATATTTAAAATTTTGCTCACAACTCTAAAACATCAACATCATAACTGATCTTCTTCATAATGAAGAAGTGCACCTTCACGGAAAGATCAGGCTTTCCTCATTAGTGAAAAACAAGCTGAAACATGCTGCTGTTAACAGTTATAGTACTTCTGTTTATCACAGTCACCAATGTTATCACATCTAATCCTCAGAAATGGATTCAATTTACTATTTCTGATTGGAGAAAAACAGCACTAACAACTGTAATCCCCACTTCTGGAAAATTCCACATGCAGGAATTTTCCATTCCTGTTTGCTGAAATGAATACCTAAACTACAGCGGGCAAGAAAATAAAATGTATTCAAAGATAAGTGAATCCCACCTGTGGAATATTTAATAACCTAGTAGATGTTCAGCTAGGACACAGTAGTCAAAGGTACAAACATCTTGCTCTTTCTCATTAAATAGCACCAATTCATCTAAGATTAATATACCAATAATGAGCTGCAAAACATTTTATGCAGAGTAGAACAGCTTAACCTCAGAGAAGGAGAGACACTTCAGCTGTACATGTCACTTGTATGAAAACTGACTTCACTGGAAAAAAATTTTCCTTAAACAAATTCTTAAGCTAAATACAACTTTTGTTATTATATACAGTAGAAATGCAGTCCAAGGGGAGAAACATTGAAAGTCACAACTGTGAGGTTCCAATGGACGACTCTCAGCTTTAAAGAACTCTTTCAAACTTTAACTAGAGTTCAGACTCTACTTTAAACTTAAACTAGTCACATCACAATTCAGTTCATTTGCAGCTTTACATGACATTTGTAGAGTTACATTGCCACTGTGTAATTTTAAGTATTTCAATACAGGAAAATCCCATCTGAAGTCAATTAGGGCCAGATTTTCACTGCCTTATTTCCCTGTGTGAGTCATCCCCTTGATTTCAACAGCAAAATCCACATGACAGATATATTACCAGCAAAAGTATGAAGAGCTTAAACTGTCTTTCACTGCTTTATTTATTTGATATGAATATGTATTTGTGTGTATTTTACTATCCTTACATTTACTAATATAATACTTAACCTACTTAAATAAATACATGGGATTGTACCTATATGCAAGATAAAGAATAAAAGCTGCAACAATAATGGTTTTAAGCTCACACATATTCTAAGTCTACTCTAATTTTCAGCATCAGATATTTCTAGCTATCTTTTCCTGTTTTCTATATTTCTATACAGAAACTGCATCTGGTTCCTATTCAGTTATCAGAATGAGAAGAGTTATGAGAATGAGAAAAGGTAATTTTATCATGCTAGATCATTTTTTAAGCACCCTTGCACCAGATTAGTGGATTCATCTTGGTATACCTCCTTATGACTGGAGTATAACTGTGCAGTAAGCCAGACTCCATGGTAAGCCAACACGTATTGATTTGCAAAACTAAGTGCCACATTTTCTGATACTCCCCCTATTAAGAAAGTATTAAAAATCTGCTTTGAGATACTGTGTACTTTGCAGGAAAAGCAAGGTTACCATTCAATTTCAACATTTTAAATTAAATATATAATTATTGATGAATAATTCATTGTAAGTCAATGAAATACAGATTTCAGGAAGCACCTTTAGCTACCAACTTTAGCCACCAAAAAGATGAGATGACATGCTTTTCTTGGCTTTTTACAGTTTTTGTTAGAAAAACCAAAACAGAAGCATATTCTACTTGCAATCTTCAGCAAGACCAACTAACTTATCAAGAAATTATTAAACTACCATATTTATGTTTTAATCAAATATATTTCATAAATCTAATCAGCTTATTGCTACATTGTGTCAGAAAAACTGAGCATATCTCCTCTACTGAGCAGGGTGTACGATAGTCCTACACAGGTTTTTCTTCACTTTGAAAGAGAAAAGCCATCCTAAAGCTCACTCGATGAAAGTGTGCAAGACAAGCAGCTTGGAAACACCATGCAGGTCAAGGAAAATTTCAGAGTGGCAGCAGAGATAAATATATTCTGTATTCAGATAACCATGTTCATAATTAAAGCAAAGTGTGCCATCAGCTCTCATTTAGGATGCTGTGCTACAGTGGCTAAGGCAGAAGTGGTATCATATAACTGGCACTCAAGGGATTTAAATGGACCTCCCCCAAGCAGCAGTATTATAACAATAAAATAAAAACAAACACTAAAGAACGTCTCTATGTGCTTGCATGGCATATAGCAGAAGGGAAACAGTATTAATTTTGTCAAATCAAAGATCTAGGAACTATTCTGGTCATCAGAAGTAGAAACTTTAGGAGGCTACCTGCAAACAAATTTTTGAACACTCTGGGATTGCAATTCCAAGTATTTTTATTTAATTTTTGCTAACGCTGTTTGCTTCAGGAACATTCGCTCTTCCTGCCAACAGCAAAAATTCCTGTCATAACAAATGAAGGAAAATCTGCTTGGTTTTAATATTAGATTTCAAAAAAATATATTATTACTAGGTCATTTTCAAGCCAGGACGATAATAAAATGTTTGCTTTTGATCCATGGAATACCCATTACATGGTGAACACATTGGACTCATGCTAAGTAAACTTTCAGCACAGAAAAAAGGGTCTTAGGGAAAACAGAGTACAAGAAAATGGTGTGGAAATATGCCCTCTGTGGAGGCAATACAGGAAATCTGGATGAAAGCACATGTTCTGGGAAAGATAGCTGTGGAACTGAAGCTAAGGTGAACAGTGTCCTGTTCACTGATTGAAACACTGCCTAGATGGCCCAGCCCAAAGTGTAGTGGCAAATGGAGTTTCATCTAGTCACCACCTGGTCACAAGCGGCATTCGCAAGGGCTCAGTATTGGGACCAAGGGTCTTTAATATCTTTATCAATAATCTGGATGAGGGGATCAAATGCACGCTCAGACAGTTTGTGAATTACACCAAGTTGTATGGGAGTGTTGATCTGCCGGAAGGCAGGAAAGCTCTGCAGAGGGACCTGGACAGGCTGGGTTGATTGGCCAACACCAATGGCATGAGATTCAAATGTACGCCAGGTGCATTTGATCCCCTCATCCAGATTATTGACCAAGACATTAAAGACTCTTGGTCCCAATACTGAGCCCTTGGGAACCAAGCGCCAGATCCTTCACTTTGGCCACAACAACCCCATGCAGAGCTACAGGCTGGCGACAGAGTGGCTGGAAAGCTGCCCAGTAGAAAAGAACTTGGAGGTGCTGGCTGAAAGCATCCAAACATGAGAGAGTTGTGTGCAGGCACCAAGAAGGCCAGTGGCATCCTGATGTGGATCAGCAACAGTGGCCAGCAAAACTAGGACAGTGACTGTTCCCTTTGTACTCAGGACTGGTGAGGCCACACCTTGAATCCTGGGTTCTTCACTGCAAGAAAGACATTGAGGTGCTGGAGTGAGTCCAGAGAAGAGAAATAGATCTGGTGAAGGTATCAGAGCACAAGTCTGCTGAGGAGCCGCTGAGGAAGCTGGTGGGGCTCAGCTTGGAGAAAAGAATGATCAGATGGAACCTTATCACTCTATACAGATTCCTGAAAGGAGCTTATAACCAGGTAGAGGTTGGTCTTTTCTCCCAGGTAACAAGTGACAAGAGGAAATGTCCTCAAGTTGTGCCAGGGGAGGTTTACATTGGATATTAGGAAAAAATTTCTTCAAAAAAAGTGTTGTCACACTGAAGTGTCACGCTGAAAGTGTTGTCAGCCCTGGAACAGCTGCACAGGGATGCTGCAGAGTCAACATCCCTGGGTGTATTTAAAAGACATTTAGATATAGCACCTGGGGATGTGGTTTAGTGGTGGACTTGACAGTGCTGAGTTAATGGTAGGACTTGATTTACATGTCTTTTCCATCCTAAATAATTATATTAATTTTTAATAATTTTAGTCAGAAGGAAATAGTATTTTTGGCTTATTTTCTTCTTTAAATTAATTTTTCAGTAACTTAACTTTTTTTCCAATAAAGCTTATCTTTAGCAGAGAAAGTAACTGTTTTCACTTTCATAAGTTGCTTGATTTTATTCCATATTTTTATCTTTTTTTATATTTAATATTAATATATCACTTACAAAGCTATGTGATGACCTCAAAAGATTAAACAGCTACACACATTATGTAGAATTGAATGATCTGCATATCTAAGATTTTTTTGTTTTATCAAAAAATGCTACTGATTTAGGTCACTATCTGGGGTAAAAAGATGAATCATGAACTTTTTAGCTAAGAGAGTGAAACCTTGACAGTGAGTTCTAGGAAAGTTAATTTTACTTTATTTAACATTTTCTAGAGCTTAATTACTGGTGTTTAAAGGACGAAGTTGGTTCTGATCTCATAATATAAAAAATAGCTACTGAAATGCATGAACACAGGTATTTCTGTGTATGAAACAACATTTTTTTAACCAGCATTGATATTGTTTGGGAGAGGGAGTTGAGAAGACTTGACCATATCTGAATTTTGCCGAAGGGTAGGCTTAATTATTTGCACAAGAAACTAAAAGCCCCACTGCAAATTAACTGAGATGGTCAATTTAAATGGTAAAGGCAAAAGCAAGTATGTGTGAAAAAAAATCCAGAATTATCAAGGCATCTCAACATAGTCAAAGAAACCCACAGAATGCGCTGTAAAATTACTAATATTTTATAAACTATTGAAGCTTTTATCACATGACATGGAGACTACTGCCAAACATTCACAAAACTAGGCTTCATTACTCTCTTTAATGTTCATCAGAATCGGAAAAGGCAGGCTATTAAATCCAATTAATGCTTTGTGTTATGAGAAAAGTATAGTTAAGATACTACTCTGAGGTCTAGGAGTTCAGCAAATGGCCAATATCACTGTAACTATCATCTGTAGTCTAAATTAGGCAATGCAACATTGAAACCTAAGAACCGGATTCCAGCCCTAAGATGTAGCTGCCTGGATCTTGTGCTGGGTCCCTGTTTTGAAATAGGTGTCTGACTTCTCTCTTGGGGAGATAGCTCCAAACAGACACACTACAAATGATTCTCCAAACTGGACAATCAAGAGACAAGAACACACTTTGGTGCATTCCAAGCCATGCTGGGGTGGATTTTAGTCCCAGCAGTGCCACAGTCTCCCATGAATGTACATCAGAGCCCCCAGCATTTTGAACAGAGACTGTGCATAGCATATTCTCTATCAACAGGAAAAACAGAAGGGAGAAACCTCCGTGAGAACTCATCTCTTATCAGAAGTTAGAGTTGTAGGAAGGTGATAATTTTATCACATACTATCAGGTCCGCAGGACCTGAAAAGATTCATCTGTGTGTCCTGAGGGAGGTAGTAGACTAAGTTGCTAAGCCACCAGCCACATTTTTTTTTAATTGTGGCAACCAGGTGAAATTCCCAATGATTGGAAAAAGGGAAATCTAACCCTCATTTTTAAAAAGGGAAAGTGCAAGAACTGGGGAAGTACAGACCAGTCGTTTCTCATGGAAACCATGCTAAGGCACAAGAAAAACAAAGCAGTGGTTGGTAACAGCCATCGTGGCTTTACAAAGGTCCATATTGGTGACCTTCTGGTGATGTGCTACAGTGTCGGTGGATGTGGCAGAGCAACTGACATTGTCTTCCTGGACTTATGCAAGGCGTTTGACACTGTTCCATATGATATCCCTGTTTCTACATTGAAGAGACAGGGATTTGGTGGATGGACCACTGGGTGGATGAAAAACTGTCTGGACTGCCTCACAGAGTTGTGGTCAATGACTCATTGTCCACATAGAGACCAGTGACGAGCAGTGTTCCTCAGAGGTCAGTACTGGGGTTGGTACCAGGGCTGATACTGTTCATCATCTTTGTTGGTGACAGGGATAGTGATATTAAGTGCCCCCCCACTCCCCAGCAAGTTTGCTGGTAACATCAAGCCATGTGTTGCAGCTGACATGCTGGAAGGAAGCAATGCCATCCAGAGGGACCTTGACATGCTTGAGACGTGGGTCCATGCAAACCTCATGGAGTTCAACAAAGCAAAGTGCAAGGTCCTACACTTAGGTCATGGCAATCCCAAACACACCTACAGGTTGGGCAGAGAAGTGAGTGAGAGCAGCCCTGAGGAGAAAGACTTGGTGGTGATGGTTGATGAAAAATTCCACATGAGCTGGCAGCGTGCACTCACAGCCCGGTGAGCCAAACCCTTTCTGGGCTGCATCCAAAGAAGCGTGGCCAGCAGGATGAAGAAGGTGATTCTGCCCCTCTGCTCTGCTCTTGTGAGACCCCACTTGTGATTTATTAAAGAAATATGGATATTGATCTAGTACCGATATCCAACTGTGACAGACAAAAACTCTCTAACAGTTTAAAGTTAGAAAGTGTATGTTTATTACGATGCTGAGCAGCATGCGGGGTAGCTCCCAAATACACACTGCACCTTTCAAATGATTACAGAGTCCTTTTATCCATACAAGTATTGAATACCCAAAATACAAATACATATTCATAATTTTGGTACATCCCATTCCTCTCTACATATGCTAATCATTTCAAAAGCTATTACGCATGTGTAGTTTGTTCCTTGAAATGGGTCGGTAGTCCCTTTCATAGGGAGGGGTCCCAAAATGAGGAAGTAAATGAAGTCTTCCTCATTCTGACCCTTCTACCTTTTCAATGCAAATATGACAAATGAACCTTGGTAGAACTCCCATTCCCTGTCTTCAATTGGTTTCAGAACAGAGGAGGCCCACAATTGTCTTATGTTCCTAAAAGTTATTTGTCACTTTCTATATTCTTCACTATAAACTTAGCTAACTAAACATTGTGTTGACAAGCAATCAATTATTAGTTAACTACTAACTCTTAACTTCATCAAGGCATACTCATTTATTTTAATTAACTCTAGTAAGGCTTATCTCTAACTAAGATCTTAGCTCCTCTAAAATCTCTAAATCCCTTAAAGTTTATGTTTCACTTGGAGTGCTGTGAACAGTTCTGGTGTGCCAACAGAAAGAGGACACGGAACAACTGTTGGAGCAAGTCCAGAGGAAGGCCAGTAAGTTGATAAGAGGACTGGAGCATCTCGCCTAAGAAGACAGGTTGAGAAAGTTAGTGCTGTTCAGCCCGGGAAAGAGAAGGTTGTATAGAGACCTCCTAGCAACCGTCCAGTAACTGAAGGGGGCTATGGAAAGTTGGAGAGCGACTCTTTATCAGGAACTGTAGTGATAGGGCAAGGAATAATGGGTACAAACTGAAAGAGGGGAAATTTAGTTTACATATTAGGAAGAATTTTTTCACTGTGAGGGCTGTGAAATACTGGAACAGGTTGCCTAGAGAGGTTGCAGATGCCACAAGTCTCAAAGTGTTCAAGGCCAGTTTGGATAAGGCCACACATAAACTGATCTAGTGGGAGGTGTCCCTACCCTTGGCAGTAGGGTTTGGTACTCAATGATCTTTAAAGTCCCTTCCAACCCTTACTGCTCTATGATTCCATGATTCTGTATAATGTATTCAGGAATTGATTAGGGCTCACAGATGGACCAATTTCTTCTGTATTTGGCAGAAGGCTTATTTCTTAAAACCCCACACATTTTCAGATGGTAGCAATGACCTTCTTTTATATAACTGGTCAGTGGTTGCATGATCCAAACAGGAACAGGAAAGGTTTGGCTTTCATGCCCTCCTCAACCTGTGGGTTGGTTTAAGGGGCAGACACACATCTCTGAACTCCAATAACTCTTTAATACAGGGTTTTCGTGCAGTCTTTTGAGCAGAAATCAGAACTGGGATCTCCCCTCTTCTAAATAGGTGCCCAATGCATTTAGCCACAGTCACGCTCCCTCTTGCTCCCTCACTTTGACCTAAGGAATTCTGATATAATTGTTTCAAGCTGGCACAGCATCAAGAGGTGATGTGAAAAGACCTTCCCACGCAGACTGGCCTGTAGCCTGGTAGTCAGGTGCCAAGATTAAATGAACCATCTTTATTCATACTGAGAACAGGACATGCCAAAACATCTCACATTAGGGTGAGTAATTTATATGGAACTGTATCTCCAAATAAAAGTTTCAGTCTTAGGGAATTGGCTATTTATGACTGTCAACATTCACAAATCCTTGCCTGGAAAAATGCTCATTATAAAAATGAACCTCCTTATTCATAGGTAAGTGGGGAAGAGGAAAGAAAAATCAAACAGGCAGCAGTTTCAATAGCAGCACTGGGACATTAGCATCTTTACTGCTGTACCTCCCTCAAAATCACAGTTTGTTTGTTAAAGCCAGGGAATGCAGCACTGTTGACAAAGTCCTTCTATAATTTTAATACCTGGAATGGAAAGGAAGATAAGCTGAAAACTGGCATGTTTTTTCTACGGCAAACACAGCTGAAATATTAGCTCCTGTGGCAATAGTTTGAACAAACAGGATCTGGTATGCTAAATCGTAGTGATGTTGGCAGGTGAATAGTGCTTGAGGTTTAAGGTGGGGCAGCTTTTGTTTACAGACATTGGCACACATACACTGAACCTTATTATTTCTCATTTACCGAACCTGGCATACCTTGGGAGTGGTTTTCTGTGGTTTGTTTTTTGGTTTTTTGTTTGATTTGTTTGTTTTGGGGGTTTTTTTTTGTTTGTTCGTTTTTTGGTATTTTTTGGAAGCAGGTAGACTTTTTTTGCTTTTTCTCTTGTTATTGTGATTTTTAAAGAAAAGAAAATAACCAGATGAAGATATATGAAGACACATATGTCTGAGGCATATATGCTAGAAGTTTAAGAAAAAAGTCAAAATCAGATCACAGTATCTCAGCAGTATATGCTGAGTGAAAAAATTTGAAAAAGTCTGTATCCAAGATGAGAAAGAAAGATTAAGCATTAAAAATTATGTCTGTAGGTTCCTCTTTGAGCTAGAACCCCAGCACAACTTTTTATGGGTAACAAAGACTCATACCTCTCATACATTTTGGTATTCTACCACAGCATGTTGCAGTGTAGTATAAGCTTGCTTTCTTGGTTTACTTCCTTCTAATATCCCTCTAAGATGTGTGTTATCTTATCCAGTGTGGACATTGCATAAAAAAAACGCTCCCAAAAACACCCCTCCCAATTTCCTCATATAATAGTGACAATACACATCCAAAGAATGAGTCAGAAAAATTCACTTAAATCTATCTGGCAAAACCAAGAGCTGATAATACACTGTCAAAGAAGCACCTGGATAACATCTAAGCTTCTCTTGCATTTGTGGGTCAGAAACAGTCATTAAACAGACTTTTATGTAGAACTCATGGAAAAAAAAACACGTTTTTTGATGAAAAGGCAAAAATAAAATGAAAAAAATATTTCAAAATATTTCCAGCCTAAAGACCATCTGAAGTGCTTTCAGAGAGGAAATGAGAGTAAAAGCATGAGAAAAGAAGGAGATATAGCTCAGATTTATATGTCTGCTGAGCCATTCTTTATCTCAGAGGGTCACCTCAACCACTAAGTCTCTGTCTCCTGCACAGGGTTCCTAGAAGTCTTTCCAAATTTAGCTTTCAATTTTTTTAATAATGCTCATTAGAGCCAGGCTTAGACTCAACTTTTGTCTTTCACTGTAACTTTGGTCAGAAATAAATCAAAGTTTTAAATTTTAAATATAAAGCAGTATGTTTTCAGAAAATGTTTATGTGCTCTAATTTCTAGTGAAGATGATACCCAGAAATTAAGAAAAAAATAGTTAGATTTTCCCCTCAAATATACTGCAATGCTTATTTTTAATCTAGCTCCTAAATCAACTTAATGTTAAGCCTGTATTTATTAAGCAATTATATAATTATTTGCAGGTTTCAGAACTAATAAGAAAAATCTGCATATTATATATGATACATATATTTGGGGGTTTTGCTATTCCATGTTTTCATAGACAACTTTGCAAAACAGAATAGCACTTTATTTCTGTTGTCTATTGCTATATCAAATAAAAATGTAATTTTTTAAACTTTACAGCCACTTAAGGGAAAGTTAAGGTAAAAATACTAATAAATGTCAAAAAAATACTAATAAAGGTCAAAAAAAGGTCCTTGAGAATTACATGTAGTCTATTTCTCAGGCAGAAGTGGACCTCGAAAAACAGAAAGAAACCCCTGCATTGTAGGTAAGTGTGATTCAGAAAAGAGATTTTATAACCCTTCAGCAGAGGAAGACTGAGGGAAATAAAGGCATTTGTGACAAGGCCAAACACATTACAGTACTATTTGAAAATCCAGAAATATAAAGAGTAAAAGGAGTGGGTGGCCTTTACTGCTAAACTACAGATTTCTTCACTAAAGTAAAAAAAAATATATTTCTGAATATTTCAAAGTACATGTCCAAGTCTGGCTGGTCAAAGATTGGTGAAAAAATTCTGAAGTTATTTCAAAAACCTGTATTTAGGTAGATTAATTCACTGACCCATAAAAATTAATCATAAACATGTTAATAATAAATTGATTAGAGTAGATTTAGACCTTTTTTCTAGAAAATTAAAGTATTAATCAGAGTGTTTATCACATATATAAAAGCCACTCAAAGTTTTCATTATAATTTCACTAGGAAGAATGTTTACTTCTAGAAAGGAAATATGATATACTTGACACTAGGAAGATAATTATTGGTTTTTCAGGAATATTTCCATAGAACAAATGCTTGTTCCTCCAGTATTTCAGTGATGTCATAGCTCTGTGTTTAGAAAGAAAACCTTCTATGATGCTACTCTTCTTCCTAAAGAATAGCTTTTCTTTAATGAAAATATCTGCTGCAAGATAGCAGAAAACTTAAAAACAATAAAAGCTGTAAAATTAGTGTAAATTTTTAAAATACTAACTAGGTCATATTAAAACAATATGAATAATATTAATACAAATGAAAAATTAATAATTATAAAGACCATTTCATAAGCAAAGGAAAGGGAATAAAACAAGTGATACAAAAGCAATCATTCACCAGCTCCCACAACTAGACAGATAACCAGCCAACCTCAAAGCAAGGCTAACTTCTGTCTCTCAATTTTTATTTCTAAATGTGATGTTACATGGTATTGACTACCCCTTTGGTCACCTGGGTCCGCTGTTTCTTTAGTGTCCCTTCCTAGATACTTTCCTGCCTACTTGGTATTGAAGCAGTGGGAAAAACAGGAAGACTTGACACCACATGTGACCTTTTCAGAAACAGCCAGAACACTGGTCTGTTATCAACATTGCACTGTAGAGTCTTTTATCAATAACATTAACTTCATCTTGACCACAGCCACTACAATATACTAAAAATAAAACCAACACAAAGAGAAAAGCACATTGGAAGTATGACTTGTATTTCAGCTATACAAACATACATACAAAAATACATAGCATTTTATATTGTCACTGTTAAAACGTCTTGAGACAACATCATCAAATATTGAGAAAGAGGGTTTTTTTTCTGTCTCACTGTATATTAGACTGGGAAGTAGCCCAATTTGCTATAAATGAGGTTCAATTGTTTAGAAATTATGAATTCCTGACATTGGCAATTTCATTAGTATATGTTGTTTTATTTCTTTGCAAGCTACTGTTATTTGTAAATATTGTCAAATCCCTCATGTCATGTCAGAAAGATGTCATATATCTAGGAGAGGGCATTAGATCCTTCCTAAGTATCAAATTGTCCAATCTGATTTACTAAGTAATAATATAACTTGCTAATTTTTTGTTAGCAATAGAAAAATGAATTATATACAGCTCTGTAGACACTGAGAATCAAAGGTGGAGACTAGTGTAGAACAGGTAAAACAGTGTATGACACTGAGGAGAAGTGTACATAATACACTACACTGCTAATCTGAATGTCAAAACTTGAGTCAAAGTGTATTTATGACACATGCACATTTGCTAAGTTGCATAGCACAAAGGTCCCTGACAGCCAAGGCCATTATGCCCCCGGAGTACAGTCATACACAAATACTGCCTGATGCTTGGAAGAAAAGTTACATCTTGTCTAGATGGACACAAATAAGTCTTGCCTCTGGGCAGAACTAACTGGTTTGAGTTGAATGCTACACTAGAACAGCTGTCTAGTTTGCAAGCCTAAACCAGTACTAATTAGTGGGATCTCTGGGCTCTCTGCCTTGTATTGTGTTATAAGGTAAAGCATTCTAACAAAATTAAACTTCATAATAAAGGTCAAAAGCAAATACAGCTCAGAAATCAGATGTGAGGAACTGCTTTACAGCAAGTATCTGAATACACCTTATCTAGAGTTCTAGGCTTAGATTACTTATTTGTCCCCATTTTTGAAGTAAGGCTTATGTGCTAATGCAGTTCAGATTAAAAAATTCTATTAAAACACAGACATGCTAAACAGCAGACAATTATATTATTTAAGTCACCAAAATTATATATGGCTAAACAAAGAGCTGAATGAGCAAAATCAGCTTGATCTAATTTTTACGACTCCTACATGGTTCATAATAAAAAGCATGAAGTTTAATAAATTAAGAGAAAACAGGGTATTTATTATTTTATACATAATTTTAAGTATTACATATCAAAATATCCCAGAAATTTTACAGTTCTTTTGGTGTTTAACTTCACAGCTTGTAAAAAAGAACTGAAAGTTGTACTACTTCTGTTACAACTTACCCACTCATTCCCTCATGTTCCCCTACAACAAATCTGTTAGTTAAGAGGAAAAAAGTTCTGAAAAAATAAACACTTGAATGTAGAAGATTTAGGGAAAAGATGACTGACTGATTATCTCTCTTCAAGCTCCTCCTGTTTACTATTTTCAAATTTCCAATCTGATTCCTCTTCAGGTCTCAAACAACAAACTCCTACCCTACTGCTACAGCCTGCAGAATATAAATTTAAATCACATGCCATTCTAATGTTCACTCATCAGAGTTTATTAGGTATTCAAATCACCCCTTAACTGTGCATGCCCCATTCATATGCACAATTAATGCAGACCAAGGAGACAATTCAACGAGGACTTGTTTGCCACAAGACAAAAGCTGAGTTTGGACCTGAATGGCATCCTGCTGCAATGTTGCATGGGAATGGAGAAGACAAGTTTCTCATGTTCATCACCATAGCAAAGGCATTTGTAACTGAGTGCACTAAAAGGAGTCCCACAGAATGAAAGAATGAGATTACAGTGTCCAGTAACAACTAGTGAACACAACTGAAAGAGTTTAAAAGGGCTACCATTTAAATAAAAAGGAGTTGGCAGAGTTAATTGGCTTAGCTAAGTGCAAGAAGTTCACGTTGAGATTAGTGCAAGGAATAACAGGAGTTGCACGGAGGTATCAGAAGGAGGAATACTTTTCTGAGAAAGCAGCAGAGTCAAATCACAGCATCCAGCAATCACTCAGTGCTAAGGGCTAGATATGAAGAAGTCATGGATGATAATGATCAATGAAGGATTGGAGTGGGCTTAGATGGAGAGGCTGCTGAAGGATGAAGGAAAGAAGAAATCAAAAAATACAGTATTTCAGTGTAACAAGGGTGGGAAACAGGAGGAGATGGAGAGATTGCTATAATGAGTACAAGGGTGATATAAGTCATTGTTAAGCAGTAGCTGATAAAGACTGAAGAAAGCAAAACAATGAAAATTCCACTAGCTACTGTGGAGAAAACATAATGGTCTCTCTGCTTATGAAACAAATTTTGCCTGGAAAAGGTTAGTTATAGGGGTATTCTGACCTTTGAATCACAGCAGGAGAATTCAGAAGAAATGCCTCATGAATCCAGAAGGCTTACAAGAAGCTAAATCACTAGATTAACAACGGCTTGTGTAATCACATGTAAGAGAAGTACAAGATGACATTTCTTCAATATTAATCCATCTTGGAACACAACTGAAATGCTTGGAAAACAACTGGCTTTACAAAAATAATAAGCATTCTCCTTCACAGGCAAGATTTCAGGAAGAAATTGGAGTTAAGAACAGAAGGGTAGAAGTGAGGCACCATCAACAGGTTCTCACATTTGGAAATAATGTTATAAAAAAGATAAAATAAAATATCTATTTAAATATACACACATTCTATCTAGCTAGGTTCTATCTTTTGCTGTCTCTTTTCTCTTTAAAGTGAAGTCTCTTTTCTCTTTATATGTATAAAATATCTATGTACTTTTCCACATGAATTTGTATATGTATATCTATGTGTGCACACAAAGAAAGGTCAGTTTTTAGTCTGGTACAGTTTAGACACACTGTTAAAATATGGAAAGTTTTACATACTTTATACTTTTTCACTGACATGGTGATCCCTGAGAAAGGACAATGCACAGAAGATCCCCAAAGCATCCTTTATATAAGACTCATCAAATATCAGTGTACTAAAATCACTATTTCAGTTCTGAAAGAAATTCTACAACTAGATTTTCACATTTTGAGATACTTATTCCTAAGCACGCCAAATTAAATAAATGAGAATAATTGAAAAGTAACTTACAGTAAGTGGAAAAGTGACAGAACATGACTACTGACTGTAGTTGTAAACTCTCTTTGGAAACATAAAACTTTTAGTCAGATGAAAAATACTTCTTAATTCAAAAAATTATCAGAGGACAATTTTTCTAAGCTTTGGAAGAAATATTTTGGTAATATCTTCATTGCCAATTTAACTTTCGATATAATTAGAATGCTTGCTACAAAAAATTACAACAGAAAACAGTTTTAGATATGAATGATTTTTTCCCCTACAATTCTAGGATATTAAAGTAACAGTTCTCCAAAATAACAGCAATACCAACTGTATGTTGATGCTTCCCTCTCTACAAAGTGTAGAAGATGCATTCACAATTAGTGCAGAATTTCCTGGTTACTCTGTTTCTCACATTGGGATAGTATTCTGCCACTGATCACTTGTGAAACTTAGTACTATTTAACGGGACACCCTTATCAAGACAGCAAACTGCCATCTGATATTAAGACCACAAAACAAATAACCATCACCGTGACATCACACAATAATTTCAAAGAGGACAATGAAAACTGATGAAGCTTAATTGTTTCCAGTTTCTTCTATCATCCGAAATCTACATCATTTTCACCTTCATCAATGACCCGAGATTCCACATTCACTGTTCAAATGATAAAGTTCCCAAATTTATAGTGACAGTAGGAAATATAACACTGGAGGGATGGAAAAATACATGATTACAAAGCTCCCCAGAGCAATCATTTAATGAAGGTTTTAAACTAACATGAACCCATTAAATAATGTCACATTTAATGAGTACTTAAATAATGTCATTAATAACGGAGTAGTTGGACCTTTTTACAAAAAAAGAAAATCTATTTAGCACTGTCATCATTTCCAACAATACAAGATACTGAATAGTGTCTTATTCTTAGTTGATATTACTTTCTAAACATAAATAAGTCAGAAATAATGAGACAAGCTTTTACAGAAACTGCAGCCTAATCATTTAACTTCTATTCTGTAAGAAAAGAACCACATTTGTCTACCTCTGATTAGATCAGGTGGTCATGTGAAATTACTATTGTGCTTTTCTTGTCTTGGAAATGACTGCAATTTGGTCAACGGAGTCAAGCAGGATGGTATGGAATTTCACAGCAATTATAAACGCAAAGACAAAATCTACCCAAAGACAAAATCTCTAATGAGCTTTTAGCACATGTAATAACTTTCTTATATGACTTAATTAGTTTATTGTATGTAGTTTCCTATAGTTTGCTATCAATGAATAAAATTTAGCACTGATTTTCTAGCTCTTTAAAAGAAGTCATAATTTAGACACCATTATGCCACTTAGATAAATGCACCAATATAAAACCAACCAAAACAAATTTTTCTTTTGTTTTATTAGTCAAGGAAAAGGAATTTCAAATTTTGTTTTCAAATATATGCATTTTTTGAAAGAAATTCAAACCAATGCTCTTGAAAGAAATTCTAAATTCTACATATTTCTACATTGTTATTTTTCAAGAAATTAAATGATAATTTAATGACGAAAACCTAGACAGCTAAAGAAATGTATTAACTCCATTACCCAATCTAGTAACTTTCTTTTAGTCTAGTAACTAACCTTTTCACAAAAGAAGTTCCTTAAGATGGAAATTCTGCTTAAAGGTAAGTGGCTGAAAGGATCTCTGATAACTGAAGAGCACAATTAAACATGAAGACAGATTTTGTTATAGAGCTTTTATCTCCCATGGAGACCTTTTGAAACTGTTCATGTAACTGTCTCCATTTGTCTGTAAGTATGCTGCTGTATCTTGATCACAGATTATACTCAAGCACAGTTTGCAATATTGTAAAAATACTTCAGAAGTAACAAATAGCAGTAACTATGAGCCAATTTTATTTATGATTTTACATAGAACACAGGTCTGTAGCTGTACTTTTCAGTTATATATTTCTCATTTATGTTGTGCTGAGTCATGCAAACCTATGAAAGAGGTGGTGGGAAGACAAAAAATATTCCCTATATTAGGTTTAGATAACTGATGCATCTTCATGGGATGTATTCATATTGTATGCCTACTTGATTCCTCTCTTTCCAACATTTTTCTCACTGTGGGAACACATCAAAAAGAAATAAAAGGCCAACTATCCCAAGGAAAAGCTTCAGTTATTGCAGTTATTGTTTGAGATTTTTTTCCATTTTGATCTCAAAACCACAAATTATTTACTAACTTATTTTCAAGGCTGAATTTTCCAGATTTGAATCTGGATACAATAGAGCACAAGCCTAAAAGCCTGTGTAAAGAGGTGCCACTTAACCTTGTATAACACAGTGAGAACATTTGTATGTCCCTTGTTTCCCACTTGCTTCTACACAATAGTGGAAGACCTGTGCTTGGACTGCCTGGAACATGCAGCTTTCTATCACACCACAGACAAGAGCAGTATCTGTCCAAAACTACTGCAGGACACAATAAAATGCAAATCTCTGGACACTGCAAGGCCCAGGGATAAATGCTAGGAGGAAGGGGAAAAGGGCTAGCAATTTTCATCAGAATATTTGTCCTTTGAGTGGAACAGACATTTTGTATCCTTGGGTAAATGAGATGCTAGGTGTTCATTTGACTTAATTCTGTTTATTTACTCACAGACAGATAATCTTTAGACTTTTAATTCCTTCACTCTCCAAGCTACTTCTTGCCAGCTGATCCACAATTATTGACTAAGGGAAGATTCCTATCTCATTTCAACTGTCAAGTAAAACAATGTAGTTAATAATCTTCTGTGCACTTTCTCCCATCTCTGGTTTCTGAGACTCACATAAAATTCTACTATTCCCAGCAAATGTTTCATCTATAGACGTTAATTTCTAATGATGCACCACATGTTTTGTGCTTAGCTGATTTCTATTCATTCATCTACCTTTGCCCAAAAAACTTCCTGGTTTCTTAATTTTTTTGAAATGGAAACATGGAAATATAGCATGATGGTTTTATAAACCTTTTTTCATAGCTGTACACAGTTTGGGGTTTTTTTGGCATATGAACATATCTGCTTCTGGTTTCTTCCTCTGGCTAATACACACCCCAAACTCTTTTTTAATAATTTCACTGATTATTCATTGTCATTCCACGCATTTAAGGTTTTCGTGGTAATTTTTCAGAATCTAATCAGATCTACATTAGTATTAGTAAATTATATTTTAAAAGATTGACATATCTTAAGAAAAAAAAAGTTTAAAAGTCTGTCATGTTATAACCTGTTTGTTTAATTCTTATAAATCTCTATAATGTCATTTTCAAAAGGCACTTTCTATATACAAACAGGGAAAAATGACCATGGGAACAAAATCAGATCTACCAGCATATAAAATTCAACCACAGCCTACTGATTAAGCTATCAAAAATTATTTAAGCATTAAGCATTATTAAATAAAGCATCATTAAAAAGCATTTAATCACAGTTAACAACAATCATTAGTAAGCTGGTATTTATGAAAATAATATTCAGTTATTTTCAAAAGCAATCAGAACCACACTACACTTAAAACTAAACTTGCCACATGAATCTGGCAAGGTGAGGCTCTGGTTTCATGTCTACAAATAATCCAATTAAGTCTTGAAAAGGACTTGTGAATCTACTGTGTATGGAACATTAGCTGCCTTAATGTTATGAATTAGGTCATGAGAAAATTGTTGAAGATGGGAAAAAAGACCCCTTTAAAACTTGATTGCATGTGGATGCAAGCAAAGTGACAGTAGTGGAGAAAGAACAGAAAGTTTCAATGGTTAGTATAATTTTAATTAGCTGTAAAGGAAAACTATTGAAGTGCTATTGCTCATAAAATCCTACAGATTTTTTGCTCTGAAAGATAAGCTAAATTGAGAATGTTTTGGAAACTTTATATTAACACAGCACAGCTGTTGCTATGGACTGAATTTATGGGTAACAGCAACTGCTGCTGTCCTTCTCTCCATCAAGGCAGGTTTGAGGAAAGCCTTCAGCAGGGAAAAGAGCAACAGGAGATTTGCTAATTAGGAGAAGTAATAGATAACTACTTTTTTATTAAAGCAGAATGGCACACATGAGAGGACAGAACAAAGGCTGATGAAGAAAGGAGGCATAAACTGTGAGAGAGAGTTGAAAAATTACAATGAAGCATGAAATAGAGAGAGGCAGCAGTATAACCTGCTTCACAGTAAGACAGCAGTGAATTGGCAAACTGGGAATGTTTCTATCTGTTATGCTGTGTGTGTGGTCCCCAGCTGCTTATGATGTTGGGAAAAAGTAGAGAATAATAAAAAAGAGCTGGAAGGCATTAGCTGATACAAATCTCATATTCTTATACTTTAATGTGATAAATGGAACATTTGACTGTTTGTAGTGAGGACAGGAGATGTGAGATAATGTAGCAGCATTCCAACATATGTTATAGCATTGCTCATATATTTGAGTTCTGGCAAACCCTAGGAGATAATCTATAAAAAAACCTAACAGCTTGTGCATAATACTACATGGGGCTCAACATGAGAAAAATGAACAAAGGTAGTAGAAGTAAAATCCCTACAAGTAGCAAGAGTAAAAATATATGGGTACTTCCATAGTGCTAGATTATCAGCAAAAGATCAAAAACCTCTGTTGGCAGATGAAAACAAATAACAAAAAATTTAAATTGAATATTTCCTATTTTTTTCTTATACTCATTTACTTGGCCACAACTTCTACCCTCTCTTCATGGGATATAGGTTTTTCAGCTGCTTCTACATCTCTTCACTCCCTAGACAGAGATCATAAAGATAAACTCTTCAAGCATTTCCAGATCCTTTTACTTTTGTCTGAGCTTTAGCTCTAAGTATCTGCAGATGGCATCATCATATCAAATCTCTTGGAGCCGTGGCAACTTGATGGAACTCACATGCAAATTGACTCCCTCTGCTGGAGAAAAGGGAAATATTCTGCAATAAGGAGTTCAGTGAGTAGTCTGCTCCTAACCAGAAATCCGGGTGATCTGTTGTTGTTTTATGGTAGCAGTCCTTCCTCGCTGTTTAATTGTGCATAATATATATTCTAATGATTGGGTAGCCCACTTCTCCAGGTAAGGATTTCTTGACTTTCAGATTCTGAAGGACCTCATACACCTTATCTAACACCTAAGGACACCTGATATCTATCTATCCATCTATCTATCTATCTATCTATCTATCTATCTATCTATCTATCCATCCATCCATCATCTTTAAAATGTGTGCATATATATATGATCAGTGTCTACAACTTATAAAGTCATTGAAATCTTGATATAGATTACAATCTGTTCTACTAAAAATCTCTGATTAGCTCCAACTTTGATGGATTCTTACTGGATATTGCAGACTCAAAAATAGAAACTTATAGTAATAGAGATGGGCCCACAAATCCTCATTGATCATAAAATGTATTGTTTTGCTATAAAAGCATTCAATTTATATTAGTCCACTCAGAAATTATTTTTTATTTAAATTCAATTCCCAAATATTTCTACTTCCTATTAGATTGAAACTGCTTCTGAAAGAAGCTGCATGAACTGTGCTCTGACTTGGTAGGAATTACTGAAATCAGCTAGTAAATAATTAAATAAGTCAGTCTGAAACCTAAGAAAATAGTGCCTGGAGAAAAGAGTTAGGTCCCAATTTTTGCAACAGTAACAAAGAAAATAGGCAAGATACCAGGAGTCACTGCTGTATTACAGGGGACCATATTTGCAGTAGGACTGGGGAACATACATTGTATCCCCTGGTACAGCATGACTGTTATAAATTAAATAAAATGTATTTACTGTGATTCAAATGTTATGCAGGGAACTGGTGAAAGCAGCTTACCCACATGAACATTTAAACTGACACACCTTCCTCTTCTGACATACCCAACAACTGACTCAGATAGCTGTGCTTTCCCATACTCCAACAGATGTGAAAATCTTTTCCACTTTCCATTCTTAGTGACTTATGTAGCATCTTTCCTTTTACCAATGAGAAATCTTAGATTTTATTATCCCAAAGACAGGAACACTGACAACAATGGTGGAAGAAGACTACATGCCACTCATAATTCTTAGGGAAATATTTCACATCACAAAGTAACAGGAAAAAACACATTAGCATTGAGCCAAATTTCTAAAATGGGCACCAATTCTGGATCACTGTATACAGTCCTTCTCTGTTTCCTCTGTGTCCTCTCAAATCTTATGAGTAAGCACTGTTGGTATCTCATTAGCATTATTTGCTGCTGTCAGGTTACAGCAAGGAAATCAAGAGCAAGGAAATTTCAGGCCTAGTTTTCCTCAAAGAAAAATTCCCTCACTCTAGGAAACTGGGCTCCAACTTTAAACTAAAACATAAAAATATTTGTTGTTCCCTATGCCATAGAAGTTTCATATTTCATATGGAGTTTAGTGAAACTCTGTACTTTCCGACTTCTTCAGAAACAGTCCTTTAACTAGGATTTCCCAGGAACTGACTAAAAGGCTCAGGCTTACCATAAGGGAAGACTGAATTAAAATCAAAACTTTTTTCTACTGCCAGAAGAGGAGCAGGCACTCAGTCACTCACCGTCACAAGCTGTCTCTGTGGTGAATAGTATAGAGAATCACTTTAGACACCACATTTTGAAACACGCTTTGCAAGCTCCTCCTATCCAGGTATGTATGCCAATTTATTTTGGGCTTTCATTATGTGTAGGGGAAACTAAGAATTTCCTTATTTTGGAAGAGAGGAGTTAAGATTAAAACAGTATAGCAAAAGCACCATTTCACTGTTTCTGTAAAGGTTTCACTTTTATAGCATGGCAGAAGCTATAGGCTCTGTGATCACTCATTCATTCATTCATTCATTCATTCATTCATTCATATCATGCTCCTTCATCATCCCTTTGAGATTTTATCACATCTGTAAAATTCATCTTCTGGCAGAATTGTCCAAATCTGAAAGAGTCCAAATAATAAAGCAAAAATTCTACCAAGAATGCAGTTTATAATTTCTAAATAAATGCTCAAAGATTTTTAAAAAAGAAGATGGTATGCACTATTGCTTCTTGAAAAACATAATTGACATGTATGTTTGTATTTCTGCTCAGGTTGAATAATGCAATTTTCAAATATTTAAACAGAGTAATATAATACTTCATCATGCATTTCCATCAAAGTCAGTACTAGGATCAAATTGGCCTGGCAGTTTGGTAGTTATTGCAGTGATGGGTGATGATGCTAAGTGCATCATAGTAGTGTACAAGGAGCTTGAGGACAGGATAAATTAGAAAATGCTGATTTTTGGTTTGACAAAAATAGGATGACACATTTCTATTTGACTGGACTTGAATTTTGTTTTGCTGGCCATAAGAATAGAAGGCCATTTGTACACAGCAATTGCTGTAAGCAGACTATGAATGTTCAAACATTCCAGAGAAGTGGCTATTGCATATAGGCAAAGCAGCTCACAAAAAGTCTAAACAGAGAATTTAGAATATATTAATGTCATTTGCAATACTCAGCATGTACTTTGGAAATGGCCCCTGAAATTTAATGTGGACAAGATACATCAAGCTGAGTATACACAAACAAGCCATGTACAAAGTGCTTATTCATGCATTCTGCCAGTGAATTCTCAGGCAAAGCACGGTAGCCATAACAATAGTTCCTATTAAGATTGATATCTAGGTTTATAGCTCTGAAAAGAAAAAATTTATTGACTAATATGACAGTATTGTGAAGTATGTTCTCATACTACTTAAATTTTTTTGAATACTCAAAAATTCACATAGATTTACTCCAAAACTGAAAATCTCAGCCCAGAAATTTTTTCCTTCATGCATTTAGGGTATTGTTACATGAAGTTATGCTTGAAAGGAATAAAAAATGTTTTATAAATATCTAGGCTTTTATGTTTTTCCAGTAAGCTCCATCAAACACATGGTGAAATATATACTCTTGAATACTTTACAAGTGCTTCATTAACGTTGGCAGCCCTGGACATACCAAGAAAGAAATGAAGGTTGATTTTTACAAATCATAATTCCCCATCACTGACGAAGAACTGAACATTTGTCAGCAACTACAAAGCAGGCACAGCCTTGGAACAGCAAGTTTCTGAGCAATGTGCTGAAAAGATTTGACTGCCATCTACAGACACCAGTAACTAGTGAACTGGTAGCAATTTAAAAAGAGCCCCGAAACCACAAACCTAATAAACACCCAGTGCAGATATTAGACAAAAATGAATTATTTATGTATGTATAAAATATTGGAGCTACCACAAAAAGCTTCCCAGTTGCGTTTTTTTTTTGGGGGGGAGGGGGAGTTTGTTGTTTCAGTTTTGGGGTTTTTTTTCTCATAAAAATATAAACACAGGGAAACACCAGCTTCTTTCATTCTCTAGAGTGGCCTGAGAGCTAATAGCTACAAATCCAGTGTCTAGTAGTACCTAAAGATTAGTAGAGAAAAATGGAAAATACTAAAATTTTCCTTGTATTTAAACTATGAAGCACTGATTTTCATGTAGCAAATTCTCAGTTAAAACTGTCTTAAACAGCTTCTCTCATACAGAGTCATTAGTTAGCAAACCATGAAATTTTCCATTACACTGTGCATTTCTTATCATATGTATAGTAACCAAATGCATGTATGTGGGTACAGTGGTACATACATCATCTACATAGTTTTCTGTTAAATTCTGGCTAACTAATCAGGCTAGTTCACAACAGGCCAAGACAGGTAAGAGTATAAAGATTTTCTTTCAGCTGTTCAGAACAGCTAGTATATTAGTTCAGTTCTCCCTTGTCAAACACTCTCTTTTCACTCTTGACTTAAAACCACTTTATCTGACAGCTGCTACCAAATTGTCTTTACTTACTCTCTGAACTAGCTCATTGGCTAAGCAGCTACCCTGCTAAATTCCTTTTTCAAAAATTTTGTTTTAAACTTTAAAAATCATTGCTTGACAAAAGGGAATCAGGAGGGTGATTATTTCAAGGATTGAGGATGAATGACAAAATTATTTATAACCATACAAAATGTACCTCTGTAATTAAAATTATTACATTAACACACCACATGGAACTGTTTTCAGTAATTATTCTACAGAGATCAGAATTACATATAAAAGTTAATATGTAGTGTATTTAAAAAAAAAAAAAACAGGTCACAGGTGGAAAAGCCTGTGGGACCAAACAGAAGATAACTTTCAAAATCCTTCAAAAGTTAGAATTGAGCACAGCATTCCACACATGGGACTGTATTCTCACATTGCTATATCATCCATCAGTTCTCATTAGATATTCTCAGACAGTGTGTCATTTCACTTGAATTCCCAATATAGGATATGAACATTGGATTAATTTTAAATGTCGTAGGTTGAAACTTTACATTTTCCAAAAATGTTTACACTGAAGAAGGTCTGTTTAGACATGGCCATGAAAGTGAAGAAAGGGAAGGCAAACATTTACTTTACATTTTGAGATTTCAGCCTTTTTTCTTACCTGAGTACCCAAACAAGCAGCCATCATATGAGTGAGAAGTTTAGCTGCAAACATGGCACACCTGGTGCAGAAAAGGTGGGAGATGATAGCCAAAGTGAAACCTACACAGAAATGATAATGAAAAAAGTAAAAAAAAAAAAAAAAAGGCATATTTAAGTTTAGGCTAATAAACTCTTCTATTTTATCCAGCAGATGTTTCTTGAACATGCAGATAACCAAAAAAAACCAACCAAACAAACCTTAGAAGGAGAGTATGATCATTTTGGTTCACACTGGGATTACTCGTAAGTTTATTTCAAGTACTAACACGTATTTAATGTTCCCATGGGCTTGGGAACTAAAATAATTTCATAAAGTAAACAAGCAATTTTTGAAAAGTGTTTTTTGGTGTCCTGTTCTGAGTGATATGGGTGATTATAATAATAGTTATATACAAAGCAAAGGTAACAGTTCAGTGTTCATATTAGTGCTTCCAAGAAATGTTTTTAGAAACAGTTACATAAAAAATTATTCTGCTGGGTAGTGCTATTTTAGCAGATAGCTATAACCTTCTAAATGCCAGTCTCCCGTTTCATCTGTGTTGAGCATAGAAATTTGTTATAGCAGTAGTCAGGAGGAATGACACCACTTTTCGTTTCACTTATTAATTGTAAACATGAACACAACAAAGGCCTCTGAACTACCAGGAAGTAGTTCCTGGGAAAAGGACTATAGGGAAGTTAAGACAGCAAGAAAAACGCTGCTAAATCTCAGAATTCACTGGAGTTAATTGTGTACTTTCACACCTCAGTCAGGGCAGGAATTTGGGTAATTAAGGCAGACCTTTTATGTTGGTCTTAAGATTGACTATTTGTTCAGCTACCAGTATTTGTAAGAGATGAGTGAAATGAATTATTGTGAAAAGTGTTACTTCTAAGTATTTCAAAATTACTTAGTGATATTTATACAACAATCTACATGGTCTCTCTCTTTTTTTTTTTTTTTTTTAATATTCTTTACACCCAGATGGAAATGTCAATATATATGAAAAATATCCTCATCACTCTTAAAAATAAAGCAATTTGTTACTTAAAATATTCATTTAAATCTAGTTATCTGTATCATCACACAAGTAAACATCTTCAACCAGCCAAAAAACTGAAAGTCATTGGAAAGCATTTGCCTCAAGTTCAAAGTAAACCCTTAACCAAGCTAAATTACTTATATTTTTAAAATACATTTTTATGACATATACTGTGGCTAGTTCTGAACAATGATCAGCATCTTTATTGATTCCAATTCAGCAAAATGTTTTCTAAGATTTTGTGTATTTTTTTTCTTCAGTTTCTATAGCATTTTGTATTTTACAACATTACTTGTTTTTTCTCTGTAATCCAGTAATTGTATTTTAAAATCTGCTTATTTATATGTGCTAAAATCTCCTTTTTTATTGTCAAATGTAACCATCAATTTGTGTGGAACAGGTAAAAAACTGAGAGGTTTTTCCTCTTTCTTTGTCTTAATTTTCTTTGGCTGACATTTAAAAAAACATTAAGGAGCCTAGACTTAATCTGTTAGGGCAGTTTGCTTGGAAAGGATAAATAAGTGATTTAGCTGCTTACACAATTTTTGTTACTCACATAGTGATCTAATATAGAAGTCATAAACCTCACAAGAAGCACACCCAGACTCCCATTTAATAGGGCTAAAGTTAGTAGAGAATTCCATTTAGCATTTTTCATAATAAACCCATTACTCTTAGTGCCTATAAATGCAAGAGTTCATTTCCAACCTAAATATTTCTGTGGTTCTAAGAAAATGTACTTTAATTTGTGATTGCTGCAACATAATAGTAAACCAGCTGCAATCTGAAAGGCTCCTTCAGAAGCCGAGTTCTGAACTTGGATCCTCTGCTTTCTGCCTCACATTTTGTCATTTATGTTGTTGAAGCTGCTAATGAAGAGTCATGTTACTTATAGGGTAACTCTTATGGTTTTTTCCCAAGATCTTGGGCAGCAATAAGGCAGCAGAGTGTAATGGAATCTATCTCTCCTGAGTTATCATTTCTGAGTGTAAAATTGTTTTGGTTGATTTTTTTTCCACCAACTTGACTAGATCCAGCAATGGTTTACAAATGGTCAAAAGCCTGTTGCTGCTGCCAGCAAAAGTGTGCTAAGTCCAAACAGAACCCCCAGGAAGGACCCGGCTGTCCAGATCCCTGGCTGCAGGGAGTGTCTGAGCCTGGGGGCAGTACCAGAGGACAGTGCAAAAAGCACCTGTGTGTGGTGTGAGCTGCTGAATGATCTGCTCTGTCTGGTAGCAGGGCTTAAGCAAGAGGTGGAAATGCTAAGGCATATTAGGGAGAGCAAAAGAGAAATAGGCTGGTGGAGTTACAGCCTTGCAGCCCTGAGAGAAGCTTGGCAGGACTCAGAGGAGCCCTGTCCCTCTTCTGCCATAAGGCAGAAGGAGGAGACCTAGCAGACAGGGGGAATAGAAATGGGTACCTACTCAGGTAGCAAAATTCCCCCCAACCCTCATCACTTTCCCAGATGCCCCTACAGAATAGGTATGAGGCCCTGGGTCCACAGGCTCAGGCAGATGATGGTAAACAAAAAAATCTGTCTGGAGAGTCTCCCAGGTGCACTTTGTCTGCCAGATGGACCGCAACCTCAGGAAATTAAGAATAAAAGAAGGGTAGCTGTAGTAAGTGACTCCCTTCTGAGGGGAACTGAGGGCCCTGTATGTCACCCAGACCCATGCCACAGTGAAATCTGCTGCCTTCCTGGGGCCCAGGTATGGGATATCAGCAGGAGACTCCCTGAACTAATTCAGCCCTCTGATTATTACCCACTGCTGCATGTCCAGGTTGGCAGTGATGAGGCTGACAAGAAGGGTACAAGGTCATTTCAAAGGACATAAGGGCTCTGGATTGATTGGTTGGTGGGCCAGGAGCACAGGTGTGGTTCTGCTCAGTTCCTTCAGGAGCAGGGATGAATGATAAAAGGAATAGGAAAACCCACATTATCACGGAATGGCTTAAGGGCTGGTGCCAGCAGAGAATTTTGGTTTTTCTACCATGGACAATTTTTACAGCGCCAGGCCTGCTTGAGACAGATGGGCTCCATCTGTCCAACAAGGGCAAAAGGATTCTAGCTGATGAGTTGGCAGGGCTGATTGAGACTTTAAACTAGGTTTGAAGGGGGAAGGGGATGAAACCAGGCACTCTAGAGATGAGCCCAAGGGTGGTAAGCCAGAATCAGGGGTGAAATCAGCAGCACAGCTGAAGTGCATGTACACTGATGCACACAGTGGGGTAACAAACAAGGAGCTGGAAGCCATGGTACAGCAGGAAAGAGATGACATAGCCACCATCACAGAAATGTGGTGGGATAACTTGCAGGACTGGAGCACTGCAATGGATGGCTACAAGCTCTTCACAAGAGACAGGGGAGGGAGAAGAGGTGGAGGGAGGCTCTGTACACCATGGAACTGGAGATTAATGACGATAAGATCAAGTGCCATGGGTAAGAATCAGGGAAAGGCCAACAAGGCTGACATCCTGGTGGGACTGCCCTACAGACCACCCAACCAGGATGAAGAGATGGATGGATTATTATATAAGCAGCTGGAGGACGTTTCAAGATCACTGGCCGTTGTTCTCATAGGAGATTTAACCTGCTAGGCATCTGCTGGAAGCTCCACACAGTGGAAAAGAGGCAGTCTAGGGGTTCTCGGAGTGTGTAGAGGAGAGCTTCTTGTCACAGCTGGTGAGCAAGCCTGCGAGGGGTGGGGCTCTGCTAGACCTGCTGTTTGCAAACAGAGAGGAACTGGTGGGACATGTGGTGGTCAGAGGCCATCTAGGGAACAATGACCATGAAATAATAGAGTTCTAAATATTCAGTGAAACAAAGATACTGAAAGTTCAATAAAACTTCTACATTAGACTTCCAGAGTGTGGAATTCAGGATGCTGTTTTGGAGAGTACCTTGGGAAAGCCCTCAAAAGCAAAGGGATCCAGGAAAGTGGACATACTTCAAGAAAAAAATCTTGAAGGCACAGGAGCAGGCTGCCCCTATGTGCCAAAATATGAGCCAGCAGGGATGGGAGTGGGCTGCCCAGAGAGGTGGTTGAATCACCACCCTTGGATGTATTTAAGAAAAGACTGGATGTGGCACCCAGTGCCATCATCTATTTGGCAAGGTGGTGTTAGGTCATACATTAAACTCGATGACCTCAAAAATCTTTTCCAACCTAGCTGATTCTGTGATATTTCTATGCTTGACATTTTTTCCAGTGGCAAAATTTGTCAGTGTGCAAATACCAGACAAGATGGCACCTTTAATAACATGAAGTTAGTTAACATTCATTCAATATTCCACTAAATAAAAAGATTGTCATCAGTTACCAAAACTGTTAATAGTCAAGTTTTACTGGTCATCAGTTGTTATTAATGAGAAAACTCTCTTAAATGAACTGACCTGAAATACAGATGAATCCAGAAGAAAAAAAAGCCTCATTGTATGAAGACAAGTTATCTGTTTGGGCATAAACTGAATAAATGGACATATGAGAACAGGAGCATTCCACATAATCTGATGTGTCATCAACCACTTTGCAGAACCCGCTATCGGACAGCCAGCTGCAAAACAACAGTTTTACAAAGTTGGAAATGGACTTGCATAATTCACATGGTAAGCAGGTTTAAAATTTTTTGTTCTATTCCTGGAATACCAATTTCCTTAAACTATTGCAGAGGTGTTTTCTGTAATCTTTCATGTGCAGTGCTCAGAATAGCACATTTACATGAGATTAAAATATTGTTTATAGTTTTTTAATGTTCTTTTTTTAATTTTGTGAATGTATTGAAATTAACTTTTTTTACTAGAGAATTTTTGTGGCCATGTTTTTAAAATTTCTGCTAGATTTCTAGATCTGTTTGACTTTTCAAATAGATTGTTACTTTATTTGCTCAACACCTTATCCTCTTACGGAGAACATTTTATACTGTTCTTTTTTGGTTTGAAACTAAATTCAAGTGTTTTTTTGGTTTTGGTTTTTATTGGGTTTTTTTTTCAGTATTGCTGAAGTGGTTTGGAAAAAGGATAAGGCATACCACAGGTGATATCCTAAGTCATTTCTACTGGAAATTGTGCATAGATAAAAGGAGAGCATACAGGTAGATTGTGGTGCATCTCCTCCTGAAGACAAATTGTTTGTATCAACCATGGGGTGATATCATCCAGTTGGTCTAATAAAATTGAATCTAAATCAACTAGACTTCAGTGGGATACAAAACATAATTATCTCCAAGTCATTAATATGTTCATTGATGCAATTCTGGGATTTATGGCCTGTCACTGTCACGCAATGCATCATTATACAATCTAAACAGTGTTTTGATGAAAAAAGGGCAGAAGTCTGAGAAATATCTGGGCTAATAACTACTCATTTTATTATAAGGAAAGTTTTATGTACTGGTAAAATGGACAGAAAAATTAAGGAAAAAAGACATGAAATGGATCAACTATATATTTGCAAATTTTTTAATTGGCATTATCACAATTCACACAAATACATGGATTCATGGTAGAAAATGGAAAACTAAACACAATAATAAAATAACCTTTCAGCAGCTTGATTCCAGAGGAGACATAGAGACTTCTGTGGAACAATCCGACTTCCTTCAGCGTAAATACGATAAATTACTTCACTGTTATCTTTCAAAGGTTGTGAACTCTGACCCTTCAAGCTCATTGAAAAAACCTGAAACAATATGTACAACGTAAAGCTATATTTAATATTAAGATTCAACACAGTGCTCATTTTAATCAGTGCTTATTTTAATCAGAGTCAACTATAAAACAGTTATTATGTTTTGAGCAATATCTAGATTAAAACTAATTCTTTGGGGGAAAGAAATGCATTATTTTCTAACCTTGTTCTTCAGGGCAAGTTCTTTATCTCTAGTGAGGAACCACTGCTGACTGCTGTATTCTGTGAACTGTATGGACTCACAGTTCTCTTCTTGGGGAGATGTTAATACTACAGAGACCTCTAGTAGATTTTCAGGTACTTGAATAGAATCTCCATCTTTTCCATTAAATCTATGTCCATTGATTTGCTGAGGAAACCAGCTGTGAGCCATTATTGCAATATATGGGCAGCTGTCAAGGATATTTTTGCCTCTGTGGAAATGGAAAAGCAATAGGGCTGATAAGCAGGAATAAGCTTCACTATTCAACACATAACGACTCTGAAAGATATTTGTGATTTGTTAGTACTTTATTAATTAATCATCTTTAGGCTTGTGATATTTATTTGGCACACTGTTTCAGTTTCTGTGGGGAAAAATAAAAAGGGCTGAATTTTTTTGCATATTTCAGCATCTACATTTCCTCTCTGGGATTTGCTCCTTATGACCTTCAACTAAAACCTGTACATAGTGATTAGGTTATCAAAACACTCATCTTTACCACTTGATGTAAAATTGAGTCAAGAAAACAGGGGAGGCATAAAATGGATGATGTTGCTTTATGTTTTTTTTGCCCAACTGATGATGCAAAACACTTGGAAGAAAGAATTTTAACTTTTAAGTTCTAAACACTGAACACACATCCCACCACCAGCTGTTTAGTAGATCCTCAATGGGAGAATCAAAGTGTTTGAAACCATCTGCCTCATAAAAAAGAATAATCTCTTTCTCAGTCACCTATTTCCCCTGCCCATTAGCTTGATGAGGGTATTATGCTCTTGGAGATAAAATTAGCAATTTGAAACTACATGTAGCTTTAAATATTTTAAAACGATGTTCAAGTGAGCAAAACCAAGAACATACAAATTACAAAATGCCAGTAGAAATTCTGGGTTGCTAACTTTCATCTAAGGCTTAGAACATAGCTCTGCATCATACAATCACATATTATTTTCTTAGCAAGAATAATGAATACTTTTCCAGGCAATATTTGAGCTAAATATGGGTCAACACATACCAGATCTCCTGACTCATATTACCACATCTACCCCATTCCAAAGTAATAATTATGTGTTACACCCAGTCTTACAAAGCACTATATATATCGGCAATATGACACAGTGCTTTGTAAGATCATGACACTGTAACAACACATTCACATATGGGTATAATACTAGATAGGAGAGAAGTTCCTTTTCTGAAAATGTAATTTAGACTTTCTATATTAGTAAATTGCCATGTATTCACAAAACATATTATGAATTCTAGCTTACTAACCTTTCTCCTGGTGATCCGCACTTTAGCCCAGTCAACAGAGAAAAAGCAAACTTCTCAGTCACCTCAGCAAAAAGGCTATATCCTTCTGTGTCCTTGCGTTTTGGGCTAGCCAGAGCACAGAGTATCTCATAGAAAAGACTTCTACTTTTATCAGTGAGTAACAGCTTTTCACCTACACCCGTAACCTAATGAGAGAAGAAGAAATCAAACATTTTACACAAAGGAATCTGCTTGTAACATTTCCTCATGTTCAATGGTTTAGTGATATCTTTGCTGTGATTCCAATATTCATTCTGAAAGTTCAGAATATTTTTCCCAACTCCTGATCACTGTTTCCAAGGCATAAGACACAGTCTGTCAAAACTACATAAAGATATGCTTACTAGGAGATTTGATTATTAAAGAAAGGATGTGGCATTTTTCATTCTTTCACAAACCAAAGATTGTTGAGTCCTGAGAAATTTTTGAATTATTTTCTCTGTTTTGTGTGGCAACAATCAAAAATGAACAGATATTGTTATAATGCTTTGTATCTAGATATCTAGAAAATTTCCATCTTCTATGCATTATTCCAAGAGTCCAGAAGAGACAGAATACCATAAAACTAATCTATAATTTTCATAGAAATTAGAGCAATGCTTAAGCACTCAGCTACCCTGAGAACCCAAGTCCCTAAGCTACTGGAGGAAAAAAGACTGATGTTTGGTTGAGGCTACAGTAGACTCCAGCGGGCCCAGATAGGATTTGCTTGTTTCTTGACTGCAGTCTGCTTAAAGCAGAGGTTGTGCCAGGCCTAAAAACAACAAAGGTGTGACCCAAGAGTCAAGACAACATAACAAGCTCTATGAAACTACAGCACCAGAAGGAGAATTGCACAGTAGAAAATCTAGAGCTACAGGTATGTATGCAAAATTAATACTGGTTGCTCATTTCAACCTATTTGATTTCTGATTTATTGCCATCTCCTAACTAGTGGCACACAAACTCCTTCCTTAATTGTGGGACTTCACAGTTTTCACTTGTGCAGTCTGTGCTTCTGTGATCTGCCTTGTTTATACATATATACATATATATATATATGTATATATATATATATATATAAATATATAAATATATAAATATATATATATATATATATATATATATATATATATCTGCGCGGCTGCTCTGTACTTTGTCTGCCCCGATCAGCTCCCGAATGCCCAGCTTGGGCGTCTCAGCTTTTCGTTGGGGCCGGGGCTCGCCGCAGTTTCCGGGCGCTTTTGCTGTTGCGCTCCGGGGTGGGCTGTTGGCTGCGCTTTGCCGTCGGCGCGAGGGAAGAAACAAAGAGGCAGGGAATTTGTCCAAATCCGTCTGCATGGTGGCTGGATGCTTTATTGGCTGCGAGAGCTGCAGTGGAAAAGCTGCAGCCGCTCCCAGCTTCGCACGGACGCAAATGGCCTCGAGCATGCCGAGGAGTGGGGTGATATAGGGAAGGGACAGGGCGGACGGGGAGCCCTCCCGCCCAATGGGTACAGACATCGCGGTGATGACGTGTACTACAGCGACCAATGGGAACACGGCAGGGGCGGACACGAGACTTTGGGGTGAGTGGGACCGCGAGAATGGGGACACGGGCACGGAAACCACAGGAGTAGGGGAAAACTCGGGGGATGCACGAGGGTACAGAGAACTGGAAAACTAACAAAGGAAAAACCCATAACGTGAACCCAAACCTGGGATGCAACATATATGTGCCTTGTTGTGTTATTATACTCCAATTAATGTCAATTAATTGGAATTAATTGGTTATTTAAGAATCAACAGGAAGCGTTTACCTTATCTATTATATGCACCACAGCGGTAAGTTGCTCTTCTGTAGTTTCTGTAGCCACTATGACATTCAGATTATGAAGGATTCTGTGTAAAATGGTGTCATCAAGAGGCTGATGAAGTTGATCAATCAGTCCCCAAACTGGCAAGGAGTCCAAATCTGAGACAATGGTGATGTTAGATACACCATATATATCATCTACCCTGGCACCACCTGTGGGATTAGAAAGTACAACCTGGAAACATTTAGGAAATGGGTTTAAAGATCCTGTCTTTGGAGTCAGGGTCACATCCAGGAATGCACTTCTCTGTCCATGTTCAAAAGTCAATAAACCTTCAGATCTGGCAAAGTCTTGTCCTGCCACAGCTGGAGATATGAAGGTCCGTCCAATAGGTTCAGGTTTTTGTAGTTCCTTTAAAAAAACCAAAAGAATTTTAGGTAATGTGATAGACGTAATTGTTCAAAACCACCTGCTGTAGAACACACTTTAAGTGGGTAAAAACAAAATGTGTAAAAAAGAAGTCTTCTTTCAAATGTAGCTATGAATGATGAAAAAATTACATTTAAAGTAATTATCTCCCTGAATTAGTAGTCAATCAAACTTAGGAGAAGAATTATATATTGTCATTAGTAAAGAGGGTCTCACTCTTTCTTTTCCAGAACAAAAACCACAAAAAAATTCTGTGTGAATAAATACTACAGAAATGTTAGCACATGTGTGAATTCCAGAACAGTTGATGTAAGACTATGACTGCAGCACTAAGTCCCTCACTTTAGGGTAGAAAAAGCATTACAAATACATAGAAAACTAAATAAAAACAAAGCAAAAGTTTTGGAAATCCTTGTCCAAATTAATACAAATTCATGGTATTTTCAGTCCCAGAATGCATATTTAAAAGATGAATAATCCATTTAATACAAAGGCAAAGCAAATGCTATAGAATACATGTGCAAGGCGGATAGATGAATACTACATGGCCTCATTTCCTTGTGAAACAACACTGTTTTTACTTTCCATGAGGTTTGCAGTTACTGTTTCATTCTTCAAAGTCTTGTTCTTTTTGTCACTTGCTACAGTCTTGACATTTTATCTGAAAATACAATAAACTTTCCTTAAGAAGAAACTAACTTTCTGAGCTATTATTCAGCTGTATATTCTTTCAAAAGTATATATTAATTTAATAAGAACAGCTTGTATACTGACTCCTGAGTAAAGGTCTCCTACTGAATAAAATGAGGATTGTTATTTGTAAAATACTAGACCCCTTTTGAAAATATTTAGCTTTTATTAGTAGAGATTATTTATGGAATGAATCAGACATTTTCTGAGTACAATGGAAACCTGGTAAGTCAATGCAGCCTGTAACTGTTTAAAGTTGCCCTAGACATGATCACATCACCTGTGGAAATTCCAGGGGGAAGTTTCCTTTTGTTTATCCCTTCCCACCGAGAACTTGGAAATGGAAATAAGCAGAAATAAAAGCACTAGTGACAAGAATGTCTATGAAATCTTTGTAAGTTGAGATAAACATCAGTTTCCAGTTATTGTCTTCCTGTCTGCTGTGGCCTCTTATTTTAAAGGTACTAATAATACCAATACTTTAGTATTTGGCCATGCACCCTCAAAACCTAAAAATGTCCAAAGAAGGTTGGTTATATAAATTACAAATGGATAAGAGATTGCCCACTATATTTTAGCTTAAATATGCACTGGACAATAGCAATTTCTTTTCCATTTAACAGCTAAATTATAGTGAATTCTTAGGTTGAATAAGTGTGAAAAATTTTTACCACACAATCTAATTAAAACACTGACCAATTACTATATAATAAATGCATGGAAATACAATGTAAACCTATGTGGTTAAAAAAGATATGCATTCAATATAACAATAGAATGCAGACTTTTTGTTATAAAGTGTAAGTATATAATAACTCACCCCCAAAACACTGCTTTTAGGCATAAAATCATAAATATTCAAAGTAGATCAGGCTAACTACTATTGATGATGGTAAACTTGAAAGATTATCTCTTACAGCTTGATGCTGGACTCACAGACACTAAGGAAGTGGCAGGAATCATGTTTTTGCAGACCTGCTAAAGTAGAAACTTCTTCAGCTGCAATAATAATGAGTGAGGTATGCATTTAAGAGAAAGAAGTGTCAACAGCTAGTAGAGTCTTGTGCTACAGATAGAAACATCTCAAAGCTTTTTGGATTATGGGATTTTTTTTACATAAAGGGCATAATCCAACAAAAAAAAATTAATGGGGATGATAAAATTTACTTTAGCACGTGCTATTTTCAATAAGAAGAACGTTTTTTTGTTTAGTACTCCCAAGACCATTGAATAAAATTTGATTAAATTTTTCTCTGTTTTCCTATGTATGTTCTGGTACTAATAAATTTGTTCCCTAACAGAGCAATGGTCCTGCTGTCTGGAAGTTGCATACATATCCATCAGGATAAAAATTTAATTTCAGATGAAAAAGCCTCAAAAATTGAAGGTTCACAAGAGCCTTAGAACAAAGAAAGAAATACACTAGATGCCTGGCTGACCATAATCTTCGAGGCCACTGAAAGATACTGCTAAAAAAATATTCACGACAATGCAATAAGAAAAAGTTCTTTTAATAATGGAAAACCAAAGAAGTTGGCTGACCAAATGTTTGACTGCTTCCTGAAAAAAATGCTAATCACAGTCATATTTACTTTAAAAAATGATCAATTATTTATTATTATTTAATTAATTTCAATTTGTCATGGTTTGACCCTGACACAATTATAAAATGAATCATAAAATCCATTATCTTAAAAATGGTTGGGATTGAAAAGGATCTTAAAGATCATCTAGTTTCAAAGCCCCTGCAGGGGACAGGGACAACTTTCACCAGACTAAGTTGCTCAGAGCTCCACTGAATCTGACCTTGAACACCTACAGGGATGTGGCATCCACAACTTCTCTTGCCAGTGCCTCAACAACCTCACAGTAGAGAATTTCTTCCTGATATTTAATTGAAATCTACCGTCTTTCAGTTTTAAGCCATTCCCTCTTGTTACTACATGCCCTTGCCAAAAGTCCCTCTCCATCTTTCAGACAGGCTTCCTTTAGGTACTGGAAAGCTGCAATTGGGTCAGCCCAAAGCTGATCTGGTCAGCCCAAAGCCTCTTCTCCTGGCTGAACAATCCCAATTCTCTCAGCATTTCCTCAGAGCAGAGGTGCTCCATCCCTCTGGTCAACCGAGTGTCCTCCTCTGGTCTTGCTCCAACAGGTCCATGTCCTTCCTGTGCTGAGGATCTCAGAGCTGGAGGCAGCTCTGTAGGCGGGGTCTCACCAGAGCGGGGCAGAGGGTCTGAACCCCCTCCCTCCAAAGCTGCCCACAGGGCTTTGGATGCAGCCCAGGAAGCATTTGGCTTTCTGAGCTGCAAGTGTCCATGGCTAGCTCATGTCCAGCCCCTCAGCAGCACCCCCATGTCCTTCGGGGCAGGGCAGCTCTCAATCTGTCCACCCCCCTGCCTGTACTGGAGGTTGCTTTGACCCAGGTGCAGCACTTTGCACTTGGTCCTGTTAAACCTCATGAAATTCCCAAGGGCCACTTCTTGAGCATGTCCTGGTGCCTCTGGATGGCATCCCATCCTTCAGGAGTGTCAACTGCATCCATCAGCTTGGTGTCTTCTGCAAATTTGCTAAGAGTGCACCCGATCCCTTCATCTACACCATTAATGAAGACAGTAAATAACACTGGTCCCAATACAGATCCCTGAAGGACACCACTTGTGTCTGATGCTCTTAGCCATTGACTGTGGTCCTCTGGATGTGACCATCCAACTGCTTTGTTATCCATCAAATAGCAGTCCATTCAAATTCAACATAAAATCCATCTCTCTCCAATTTAGAGAGAAGGATCTTTTGAGTGATGTGTCAAAGACTTTACAGAAGTCCAGATAAATGACATCTGCAGCCCTTCCCTTGTACTCTGATGTAGTCACCCCATCATAGAAGCCCGCTAGGTTGGTCATGCAGGACTTGCTCTTGGTGAAGCTGTGCTGGCTCTCTCCAAGCTCCTACTTGTCCTCCACATGCCTTAGCAGAACTCCTGGGAGGATCTGTTCCAGGATCTTCCCAGGCTCAAAGGGGAGGCCAACAGGTCTATAGTTCCCAGAGTCTTCCTTTCCACACTTCCCTTTATAAAGATGGGTACAGTAATACCCCTTTTCCAGTCACCAGGGATTTCACCTGATTGTCAAGACTTTTCAAGTAACAAGGGAGACTGGCAACAAATATCAACCAACCATCAACCATCCAAAGGTATGCATCTCTTTAGGTCCCATAGAGCTGTGTACATTCAGTTTCCTCACATGGTCACAAACCTGATTTTCCCAAACAGTGGAAGGGACTTGCTCCCCCATGCCCCATCCTGCTCTCCACTCACTTCAAAGGTGTAGGAAAAAAGCTTGCCAGTGAAGACTGGCAAAAAAGGTGTTGAGTCCAGCAACCATCTGTTAATCTGCTGCTACCAGTTTCCCAGCATTTTTTATCAGGGGAAAACACCTTCCTTGACCATACCTTTCTGGTTAACAAGTCCTCCTGTAATTTTTTGTATCCCTTGCCAGGTTCACTTCCCACTTCACCTTGGCCTTCCTTACACGTTCACATTCCATCTCTATTCTCTTCCCCGCTCACCTGTCCTTGCTTCAACTGCTTGTGCATTTGTCTCTTTCTCTTTAGTTTGACCAGCAGGTTCTGACTCAACAATGCCAGTCTCCTGCCCTCATTGCCTGATTTCTTGATCCTGGGGATTGCTAGCTCCTGTGTTCTATGGAAGACTTTCTTAAAGATTTGTCAGCTCTGTTCCACTCCCTTGTCCTTGAGGGCAGTCTCCCAGGGTAACTCCCTGACTAGCTCCCTGAAGAGCTGTAAGTCTGATTTCCTAAAGGTCAGAAAAAGATATAAAAATAAATTAAATCATAATAAGTCTTACCTGCATACTGTAGGTAACCATTGTGGTTACTGATGTACTAGAATCTCTGAGAACTTGCAGACTGATTAAAGTTGTCTTCTTATAAGCTACAGCAAATCGAGATCCCACAGCAAAATACACTAAACTACCAGGAGCATCACTTTCCAGGACAGTTACAAAAGCAAATCTGGCACTGTTGTTCAAAGCAGCTCCTGTGCTTACAGCATACAGCTCAACAAAAATATAAGTTTCAAATTCTGGTACCTGTAAGTGAGTGATGATTTGTATATCATTATAAGATCTACTATTAAATTTCAGCTTTAAATAAATGCTTATATATTACTTTGTATGTACAATGGATCACTTTAATAACACTTACCACAAGCATGCTTCCTGAAATGTGCAATAAATACAATAAAATATATCATAAAAACAATACTGCAATGGGCCTTGCTCTGTCAGGCACAATTATTAAATCCCTGATTTTCACGCAGAACTTACTGCATTGAAGCAGCTATTTAAATAATGCAAGCATTGTGGCTGTAAATTTGACATAAATGACAGTAAACTCTGCAAAAGTGCCATATTCCAGATTATAGATTTACATAGATATACAACTTATGAAGAATTTGCTCTTTCATTTCCTTTTTACCTTACAAAAAGGCATATAACTACTTTCTCACTTTTGGAAATACTACACAGAATTACGTATGTAATTTTGAAAATTCAATTAATTTGCATAATAACTCTCCTGTATTCAAGTACTGAACTCAGTTAAAGTTCTGAAAAACATTTTACATACAACTTAAGCATTTAGACAGTAGTATGTCTATGCATGTTTTTACAAGAAATTAAAATCTCAGTATATTTGCACACAACTGAATTTATTTAAAATCTCAGAGCTTAGACAATACTATTTGATAGACTTCTGTGATGTTTCACATGTAGAGAAATATTTCACTCTGAAAATACAGTCTGTGAAACTTTGTTTCCTTATTGAAAGTCGGGTAGCAGTATTAAGTTTACAATATGATGTTCTGTCTTTTATTTTCTTCCTACAACACAAATGTAGTATTTAAAAATAGACCAAAATAGATCCAAAATTTTAAAAATAGATCCAAATTTTAAAATTAAAAACATTCCATTCTAAAATTCCAATGAATAATTGGAAAGATGTTACTTGTACCTATTGCATGTACTTGTCAAGTAGCAAACTTGGAAAAAAAAGAAAAAAAAGTATTTATTTACAAGAAAATAGTATTATGAAAAAATGGCAAACATTGAAGCAATTTTTTTTTATTTTACTGTTTTTTTAAATTGAATATGTATAGCCAGGTTTTGGTAGTGGTAGAACTACCGGGGTGGCTTCTGTGAGAAGTTGACAGAAGTTTACCCCAGTTGCCAGAAGTTCTGTCCGGCAGAACCAATGCCAGATAGCTCCAAGACAGGCCTCTCACTGGCCATGGTTGAGCCAATCAGAACACCCCTATGACAACATATTTAAGAAGTAAGAAACCTGTTATTAAGCAGAAGTAATTGCTGCCAGAGTAGAGCAGGGTGACAACACATAAGAGGAACAACTCTTCAGACACCAAGGTCTGTGGAAAAGGACAGGGAGGAGATGCTTCAGGTGGGATTCCTCTGAAGTCCATGGTGCAGTCCATGGTGAAGCAGCTGTGCCCCTGCAACCCATGGAGGTCCATGACGATGCAGAGATCCACCTGCAGCCCATGGAGGAGCCCCATATTGGAGCAGGGGGATGCCTGAGAGGAGGTTATGACCCTATGGGTGGCCCACACTCGAGCAGGTTCCTGGTAGGAACCTGCAGACCCATGGAGAAAGGAGCTCACAATGGAGCAGGCTTCCTGGTAGGACTTGTGGCTGTGAGGGAGATACACACTGTAGCAAGCCTGCACCCAATGGAAGGATGACCATGCTGCAGCAGTTTATGAACAACTGCTGCCTCTGATATGGACTCACATTGAAGAAGCTTCCCATTGGAGGGACCCCATGGTGGAGTAGGGGAAAAACCCCTCTTCCTGAGCAGCAGCAGCAACATGTTTTGAAATTAACATAACCCCCATTTCCAAACTCCATTTGCTGTTCAGGGGAAGAGGTAGAGTTGGAAGGAGGGAGGGGAGGGTGGAAGGTGTTTTAAGGTCTTAGTTTACTTCTCATTATCCTGCTCTGGTTTTGTTAGCAAAAACTTCATTTAATATCTCTAATTTGAGTCTGTTTTGCCCATGATGATGTTTGGCGAGCAATCTCTCCTGGTCCTTGTCTCAACTCATGAATGCACTGTTATATTTTTTCTTCCCTGCCCACCTGCGGAGGGGAGTGATAGAGAGCACCCACTTTGATGGGTGTCTGGCATCCAGCCAGGGCCAATCCAATACATAAAAAAGCTTTGTGTTTCAGCTCTGAATTCTTTGAAATTCTACTTCAATTCTATGATTTTTAGCTAATAAACTCAGTACTGCTGAGGAAGTAAATCTTATGAAAGCTAGAATGTGTCCTACAAAAATGTAAAATACATATTTCATGCATTTTCTACTTCATTTTTTAAGGCATTTACTACTAACTTACAAGCCAACTTATGAAAGAAGAACCGTAAGAAGAATTAAGAAATATCTGGATGGATAAATAGTGTATGTTTTCAATTAAATTGTTAAGTGGTTCTCTAAATGAAATGTTCTTCACTAATGACAGGCACAATTATACTTGAATGAATGGGGAGCTTTAGCCTTCCAGTAGCACTTGCTGGAATGGCGCAGGCTCTTGTGCTTCATATGGCACAATTGCATGTCTTTGCAACTTCTGCACTGCTGTCATTGAATACTTCTTTTCTTGATATCACTTCTTTGGCCTAAAGAGGTCCATAACCTCAGTTTACTTAGCAGGGCAGCCTGTGCCCTATACACCTATTCATTGGCTCTGTGATGTAAAGATAACATCTGAAGAAGGAGAAGGAAAATGACCCTCTAAGTGAACAAAGGGAATGCATCCTATTTCTGAAATAGGAAATCCCTATTTCCCACATATAGCAGGTTGCAGTATTTTCTAGAACTGTGTCAGAAAAAAAACATGAAAATCTTCCCATCTAATGATTTTCCACTGCCCAGACCTCAGCTTTGCCACTAGCCTGCGTGCTAAGATAATTTCTTAGAAAAATTTAAAACTCTCCAACTTTAAAATAATGGCAAACATTAATCGTTCCTTTCTTAAGGGCTTAGTCTAACTGCTAGGTATTCACACTAAAATATTTTTTACTTCTCTTTTCAATAAAAATGACTGAATACTGTGTTTTGTGTTAATACAATCATGTCTGTATTTTAGAGTGCCAGCTGTGTCTCACAAAGCTGTTAGACTTAGACAAATGCAATTTCGTGGATGACGGCTCCTAAATTGAAATAAATTCACTACTCACAAGGTGGATGTGAATAGAGACAGATTTTTAGACACTCGGAGATTCTTAGGCAGTTTTTATGAGTTTTCACAGATCATTTTGTTAGATTTAGGAATACAAAATTACACAAAATTTAGACTCAAAGGGTTTTTTGTGCAATCAGATATTACTTACAGATTTTTTTCCATAAACCACCTTAAGAAATGCTTTTATACATGAAAAACTTACTGTGTGAAGGATGAGAGTATATGATAGAACATTTCATTGAAACAACTCCATTTTTTTCACTTACTGTGGAAGGGGCTAACAGCGGGGCTGTTAGCTAAAGGAGTGAGAAGTAGGTGAGAAGCAACAAGAAGCTGATAAGGAGCTCTCTTTAAGGTTGTTACCATGGAAACCCAGAGAAGAGAGGAATTGAAGAAAGATAAGAAGGGAACTTAGCAGCTGGACAAGAAAGTTAGCTGAAGTGACTGTTACTTTTCACCAATGGTGTTATGTTGAATTATTGTAGCTAATAGTTAGGGTAGAAGAAGTATAAACAATTAGAAAGTGTATAAAAAGTCAGCCATTTCCATAATAAAGAGTTGCCATCAGCAGACTGCTTGATGTCTCTGCTTTGTGTCATGACCGCTTCAACAACTACACCTTACTTTTATATAAAAACCTAAGATCGGTAATGTGCTCTTCAAACTAAATACTTATCTCCTTCCCAAATTTTTACCAGTCACAATGGAGTCAGTGGAAGACTATAAATAAACATGCTCCAGAGAAGTCAAATAGATATCAAGTTACTATCTTCAAATTAAGTATTAGTTCCTCTGGAGTTTTTTCATCTTGACAAATTGCAATTTAATGCTGTACAAAAAGAGCAATAATTACTCACATGATCAGGTTTTATTTCAATGGAGATGTTGCACATTGTTTGACCTGCCACACAGGTTGTGGCTCCCAGCACAGATACAAGTTCGTTCTCCAAGTTCACGCCATCCTTCAGAAGGACAACAGCTGTTTTATTAAAGGTCACACGCCAGAAGATTGTCACATCTTCAAAAGCCCTATAAGCAAAAGAGAAGTGTATGGATGTATTGAAGGAAAGCACAACAGATTTAGGAAACATAAACCACAGACATAATATACATATTATGTTATTATTCAAAACTTATCATTATGGAATCAATTGCTTACAATGAAAAAAATATCTCTTTTTACTTAAATTTCTGCCTCTAATATCTATTTAGAGTAAAAAAAAGTAACAGAAGAAGAAAATAAAGTAATTATGGGAACCCAGATTCTTCTTAATTTTTGTTTCAGATAACATGCAATTATCTGAATAAGACACACTGGTGCTTGGAAAGCAGGGATGTGCCCAAGTACTTTTACTAATACTATAGTAACCATTGGCCGGGAAAGCCAGGTAGACTTGGTCTTTCCTGTAAGTATAAAGAACTTAACTATACTTGAGCATATTTATTTAAAGTACACATAAATGTACAATATATATATGTGTGCTAATTAGGAAAAAAGTGAATATATAAGAATACTGACACATAACTTCTTAATTGCTCCTTGTAGTATTCATAGCTACTGACATTATACAGAGAAGTGAGAACTGAACTTACACCTTTAGCAGTGCAAATACTTTACCTTAAGCAAAACCTTCACATTTGCTGACTTATAGTATAAAATTGTAAATATTTGAGTTTTTTCCTGTTTCTACTTTATACCAATAAAGTGACAGACCTAATTATATTCATAACTTAAATGCCCCATTGCCAAATCTGTGAAGTTATTAAAGGAGATGAAAGGGAAACATTTATTATAAAACTCTGTAATGAAAACCTCTTCCACTAACAGTAGCCCCTGTGATTCAAGACAACATATTATAGAATGTGGGAAGAGCACTGGAATCCGCTGTTGCCTGTACCTGTTTGGTTGCCGTGCGACAGTCAGCAGCACCTCTCTGTTTTCTGAGTCTTCATCAAGTGTCAGGCCACTTTGTACTTCTGGAATGAATCCCAAAATGCCATTCTGGAGATCGCTTCCTGTGTAAGAAATAGTCCATGAAAGTAAAAAGCCAAAAAGTTAAGCTGAGAGTAAATTATACTTTTAATATGTACAGCTGCTAAAACTCCAACCAGTCAGGTATCAAAAGCATGCTGTAAAGTACTATTTTGGGACACCTCAATTCTCTTAATATTTCTATTCTCACACTCTAGAATACAGTCTTATACTCTTACATGCTAGAATTTCAAATTTAGAATTTATAATTTTTAGGTTTTATTTTAGCCACTAGAATAATAACAACTATTTTGGAAGTAAATTCCTTATTAGAGTCCTGGCACCATTTCTGTATGCAAGCTTGCATTTTCAGCAGCATTCAACAAACTGACTGAATTCTGTGCCCCTTGACTTCAGGAGACGAAGTGTTACAGTAACTTCCAGGACAATCTCAAAAGCCTTGCTTACAATGCCCTTATGAGGCACTCAATCCAGCTATGTTTATGATAAATCTTAAAACATTATGTTTGAACAAAAATGGGCCTCAACATATAAAGTAGGTAATGTGATAAAGATGGGCTTCCAGTGATTTAACTTAAGCTTTCTTATTCATCCTATGCGTGATGTGGGTGAACCCATCCATTTTCATAGATTATTACATCAGCTTTTCTATATGTAGAAATAGTGAGCTGCAAAACCCATTTTTCTCAGGGGAATGCAAGTAACTTCAGAAAAACAGCAGTGGAAGATAAAAATTCCCAGTGATAATGAGGGGAAACTAATGTCTTCACAGTGCTCAATCGAATATTGCTTCTAAAAGATTTCTCCTTGCAGGCAGTGATGGCTTTACTCTAGAATTGAAAAGGCAATCTACTTCCACCCCACTACTTACTAAAAGTCTATAATAAGATGAACAGAAACTGTGTTTGCTTATGTGCATGCACAAATATTTAACCCTTCTCCTTAATACACTGTCTCATGTTCCAACTTTATGGAACTTTGTACTGTGGGTATAACTCTAGAGCACATTAACACACTTCTGTGGCATTCAGTGCAAGCTCAAATTCCAAAGTGTGTGTATACATATACTTCTGCAGTAAACCTGTGGGGGTCCAGTGGCCTGGGCTGGCCAGAGAACCAGTCATAGCCAGGATCAAGCTGAAGTCATGGAAAGCAACACCCTAAGTCTGGGGACATTGTTTCAAGTTAGGGTGACTTAAAGTATGTTCCAAGGGGATCATGGGAGTTACCATGCTAATATGGATTACACTGCTCTGTTATGATTGCTTATAATGTTGCCAGAATGTTCCATGTTAGTGTATATAAATAGGGATTGCCCCTTATTCAAGGTCTTAATGTTTGGCTGTATTCGGGAGCGCTCCTGTTACTGCGGCAGAACAATAAAGGACCCTCGGATTTTCCACCTGTCACCCGCTTTTCTTCCACACTGACCCGTTGCAATCATTGCCTGTCCTCGCAGAGGTGGGAATAGTGACATGACAGTTTATTGTAAAACGTAGGTGAAACTGGTGGGAAGAAATGATGGTGTCTCACTCTAGTTCAGAAGGTTGAATGATTTCTTTATTATAACTATACTGTAATACATTAATATACTATTTAAAACAAGATACCAAAACTACAAACCCACCTGTTCTAACTACTATATCTTAATAGCTCACAACTCATGACCCTCTTCTCAAGAGTCTAGACACAGGTGGATCTGATTGGCCATCAGGCTCAAGCAATCCTAACCAGAATCCAGTCATGCAATTACCCTAAGTAAACAATTCTCCAAACACATTCTACATGAGAAAAACAAGGAGCAGAAATAGAAATTGTTTTCTCTGTCTGTCTTCTGTTCTGCTCTATGAAAAAATCCTGAGAGAGAAAGAAATGTGTTTGCCACAACAGTTAACATGCATACCCAGGGAATTGGTTACTTCCATGGTAAATTCTACAGATAATGCACATGAAGAGAACGTGTTTCATATGATCTGGTTTTGTATATCATGTTGGTTGTTTCCTACACTCATCCAGAAGCACAGTTTAATCCTAGTTCTCAATACCCACACTGATTTCTTAAGACTATCTAAATACACAAAACTCTCAGTAATGCTGGATCTTACTTTCTTGATTAGACTAAACTGAGTTAGCCTAAAATTTGCTCCAGTGCCCAGCTTCTTTCTCAAACATAATCTCTATTGCAGATTAGATTGGTTTATATTCAGTTGGTAAGCCTGACAGGATATCTAAAAGCTAGGGGAAACCAGAGTTCTGGCAGTTCTGATGCTACTTTCTCACAGTAGCACAGTGACTGGAATAAAAACTCTTCCTTAGTGACTAAGTATGCTAATTCCTGTCCTCCATCCCCAGAAACAGAGGACAACTACACTGCAGGTATGAACTGCATAGTAGCAAAGAATGAAAAGAGAAACTGTTTACTCTGCTTTGTACAAACTCCATCCATTTGTAAAAAAGAAAGACCTAAATTAAAAATGCAAAGTATGTGAAATACATCTGACAGAATGCCAATATAATTCAGGTTAAAAGGGCCCTTTAACTCTCTAATCCAACACCCTTTTCAAAGCTGAATTACTTCTGAAACCAGACCAGATGTCTCAGAGGTTTGGGGCTTGAAAAAATTTCAGGGATGGAGAGACACCATGCAACCTCCCCAGGCAACCTGTGCCATTGGGTCTCTGTACTCAATAGAAAAAAATGCCCAGGCTAAGTCTCATTTTAGCTTATACTCACTGTCTCCCATCAACCACTGCTGCCATAATGCATGATTTAAATAACGGGTCAGTAAATTTTTATGTCTCTCCTCTTTTAGGTAATCTTATGGTCTCAGTAGGAACTATGTCTTCCTGTATTCAAATGTCCCATGACATTTTCTTTTTCAAAACCATGTTTCATAGTCTAAGTTAGGAAAAGGAAGAAAAACAAAAAACAGGTAAAACAAAAAATTAAAACAAGCTTAAAATATTCTGGATCTTGATAAAGCAAAGTACCTGAAGTGGCAAAATACAAATCATCTTGTCTTTACAAACAAACCAAGCAAAAAAAGGCAGTGATCTTTTTTGTGCCACAAAATGTCAAGAAGTGGTTAGTATTTACAGTTATAGAAAATATTTTGGTCTGAATGCAGCACTAGAGTACTGTAAGAAAGGATCATTTGTACAATGCTGTGAACAAGCCCAGAAGTTCTGTAACAGGTTCCTCTTGGACACTTCCATTTTCATACCATAAGTTAATTGGTGACTCTTCTCATAGTCACAGATCTGTACCATAAGGTACCCCACTTATTCTTTGAACTTGGAAGTCACATGTCTACTGAGATGGAAATCTCACATCCCAGGAGGAAGGGCTGGAAACAGGAAAATGGCAATAAAACAAATGAGCCTGCAATGCTACTCCATCTCTAATAAAAACAGTTATCGTCAGCTGTCACAGTACATCACAGTACAAGCAGGCTCATACTGGGCAATTAATTCAGATATAAATAAGAAACCCAGATGGTTTCATAAACTGGCCCCTGGGTTGACAGACAGGAACCTCAACCAATTACGTTCCATCCTAAGCTACAGACATCTCACTTTGTCCGGGAGCTCAGCCGTGTCCAGTCAAACTCTCTTTATAAAGAGGAGTTGAACCAATAAACTCTCTCTGATGCCACATGAACACTGGGTGTGTGGTCGTGTCTTTCTCCAACCCAACACACACGTGTTACATGTAGACCCCGTGACATAATGCGACTCGGCAATTTTCTGCGCTCAGAGCAGGGGACACTGAGTGGCATATTAACTGGAGAAAGCTGGTAAAGGCTACTAATGCAAACAGCATGATAGCTGGAGAAAGCTGGAGAGACAGTGGTATAGTGGTGGAATTACCATAGGCAACGGAAAACTGCTGCAAGATCCCGGTGGTAAACAGCAGAGTGTGCTATGTGGTTTCAAGCCCCATCTTTGTGGATTGGAATCACCGTTGGGACTATGAGGGCCTGGACTTCTGCACCAGAAGACCCTGTTCTGAAGGTACGGACTTCCTCTCTTAAAAAAAGAGGGATTAATTATAAGTGGGCTCTGCTAGCCCAGCTCACATGGTCCAAAAGCCATGAACTGGATGTGTCCAAAGGGACCTCATTAGACTTATCAAACTGGGAGCAGACTGGACGAAATATACTTGCAGCAGCCTCCATTGGTGATGACACAGCCATGGATGTTAAAAAGCCATGGAGGATCATGCTGGACTTATTAAAACAATTAAATAATGAGCCGGGAAGGAGGACAGGCAAAGCGAACACAGACCACTACAAAACTACCATAGGGAACTGAAAAGCCACCCCAGAGAGGGGCAATATGCCAACCGGGCGTTCTGCCTTTGCACAGAGCAATGGGGCCACCCCACACCAGGACATGCTGCCAGTGGGGTGTTCCCCTACAAGGAAAGGTGGCAGGGAGATGCCGCACTGCCAAGCTGAGCTAGGCGGCAGAGCAGTCATTTTTCTGTGGCCCACTGTGCCAGCACCAGACGGCCCCAGCCTCTGTGAGAACATGCCCTGCTGCAGTGGGACCGTGACTGGACACTGCGAAGCATCTGTGGTGAGCAGCACTGCCCTAGGGAGTGGAGGAATCCTAGCAAACTGAGAGAATCCATGGACTGCCCACACCGCAGCAGCTGACAATGCCCAGGGAGGTGACAAAACAGATTATGCAATCAAGTCACTTGGTGTAATGGAGTTTGCCATGGCCCCGGCAAGCTGTGCTGCTCTGGTGGTGCTGGGATGCTCCATGCTTACACAGAGCTGTTGCACTAGTTTGAGCTGCCCTGAGGCCACACCACAGACCTTTTTTTAGGCACCAGACCCCCACACAACTGTGTGAGGCTGCTGTCCCAGCTTAAGCTGTGCCATCATAATGGCTGAGCACCCCAGGACCATCCCACAGTGTTATCTGTTCCCTAGAGCCACCCTCTCACCGCCCGCAACAAGCTGGTGTGCAGAGATGGACTGTGCCACCACCTTGGGGGGGCACACAATGCCGCCCCACTCCGTGGGGCCAGAGCACATGGCGGTCACTCCAGCTTCACTCTGTGCTGCTATGTTATCACCCCCCACTACCGCATGCACACCAAGGCTGGCTCCTCCTGTGACCGAGTGGCCCAGCTCCAAAGCCACACTGGGAGGTGGGGCACCCCAGTCCAACCTCCATGAAGCACAGCTGTGCCTGAAAAAGTGGTGCTGGCCACATGGCACAGTCATCACTTGGTGGCAAAGAGCAGGCCACTCTCTCATCAAGCCCGGCAGAAATTCAGCAGCTCTCTGTGTGTGGGCAGTGAAGTGGCAAGCAAAGAAACTTAACAGCACCAGCCAAAGCAATACCAACAAAGGCAGTGACAAGCTCCTACACACATAACTCATAAGAGCCCCACAGCCGCCCTGCCTGCTACTGCTTTAACTCTACTAAGGTTCTTATACTCTACAGACTCTTAAAAACTGCTTCTAAATTAATGAGATCAGGCTAGTTTGATAGCCCCTCCCTCAGGAGGGAGGACTGCAACATTTACATGTGCTAAGGTTGAAACTGACTCATATAATGTAATTATGTTAACCGATTCTATCGATTCTATCTAAGGTTACAAATATGCACAACTGTTTGCTAAATATGTTCTAGAATTCATAGTACATTTGTTATTATTGTTTACATGTGCTGAAACCAAAATTAATAGGTCTCTGTTAGCCAATTCTGTTACAGTTACTAGGAAGGTATTACGTCTATGTTTCAAATATGGACAACTGTTTATTAAATATATCCTAGAATTTATAATACAAAATGTATTAATATTAATTATATACACAATTCAAGCAGCATACGAACTAGATCAAACTAAAAAACTCAAAGAATTTGTCCGTTCTAACATTCTAGGTCCATTAAAGCAAACGCAAAAATACTAACTTAGTAATGTCATAAGCAAATTTCAGTTGCAAAGTTTTTTAACTGAAAATTTGTCAGCTGTCATTTTAAAAGCTAAAAGTCATCTATTGAAGTCAATAACAAATTTCTAACTTCTAATAAAAGGAAGAAAAATATATTGCTTGCACAGTTACCATAATAACTGACAAAAATAAAAATGCCTATATTTAATTATTCGTAAGTTATTCATGTTAAAGAATTTTTGCAGTGGACATTAACAAAAGCTTTTTTTAAAAATATAATTAGGGAAAACCTTTCCCAACCAAGTTCTTGGCCCTGATCAAGCTCTGGCTGGTAAAGGAAATATATACTATCAAACACAGATGATTCTCTGCGAACTTTGCAAAAACTAAACTTTTTTCATTTGAGATAAACAAGGAAGCCTCGTCTGGAAGAGTTTCTTTTAAGTCCTCAATAAGAAAAAGAAGCCCCTCAGCAATAGCAGACTCTAGGTAATAGTAAAACATATACACAGTCGTAACTCTTACCTTATTAATGTTGTTCAAAAGTCCATGTTTTGCTCCTATTTTAGTTATTAAAACAAAGAAAAGGGGAAAAAGGTTGGGGTGAATGTACACCCCCCCCTTTAAGTCCTGGATGCTATCATGTTCTCATGTCTTTCAATCAAACATATACCAGTATTAGAAAAGACCAAAAAATCTAGTTAACTTAAATTACTTCTTATCACTACCATCATCCTGTGATGTTCAGCAGCTCAAACCCAAGGTAATAGTGAGAGACCTCACCAATGCACGCGGGGGTCCTTGAGAGCTTATTACCTAGGGACAGAGATATCAGAGCATTTCAACAGACAATGGGACACATTGGATACCTGTCAGATGCATCCAGCCTGCACTACATCCTGCTCAGAACAACAGGCAGCATCCTCCTGATGACCTCTCCACAGACATCACAGAGCCGCATAAGCAGAACAATTGATAACGTAACTCATGGAAATCTGGGACTCTTGAAGTGACAGTTCATAAAAGGGCTTCATTTGTTTACAAATCATTTTTTCCAGTTTACAAACTGTTTTTTTCTGTTTACAGATTGTTTTTCTAGTAGTTGGGTTTTCCTCTAGCAGTTCTAAGGATTAAATGGTTTATGGGTTAAATAGTTTCTTGTTTCTAGAGATAAGTTGTAACTTGTAACTTCTAAGAAAACATCCTGTGGCTATGTTAGCCTGAAAGAATATTAGTAGTGCTCACCTAACAGCTCCTACACATGCATGCTGCAGCTCCAGTGATACATTGCCTCATGCAAATTAACCCCATGCTGCCTCCTGTCACCTGGTTTGCAAAGGGCCTTTGCAGATGGGTGACTGATTCTAATTTGCAATTTCTAATAAAGAAAGAAAGGAGGAGTGTTGTGGTTTGAGTTGGTTTAGTCAGGGATTTTATCAATGTTAGTTAGACATGTTCCTCGTACCCCTATCTTTCCCTCACAGTGGTTTGCTCCAGGGTGTTTACCACAAGAGCTCACCTGTCAATCATCTCACTCCTCCCAGGGTTTCTCCTTACATGGTTCTGTCAATCAGGGGTTGTCACTCCCTGTTGGGGTGTCAACCTTGTAACCACTCCCTGCTTCTTCATGAAAATTCTGTGTAAATCACTCCACCTTCACATTCCTAGTTGTCCCAGAACGCTGTACCCACCTCTGTTAAATCACCATTGGTTGTGAAACCCTAGCTTGGTTTAACCCTATAGGGTGAGCCAGGTTTCCACCCTGTCCGCCCACCCCCTATTTAATCTGATGCAATCCATTGTTCATGGCCATTTTGCCTTAGAAAGATATGAGAGCCACTCTCTCAGACCACACATGGGGGAGTAAAAGTTCTCTGTTTCTCGGGCAAAGTGTCCTTCTCTCATCCCTTCGTTTCCTCTCTGCATCCAGCCACCAAAGCTGCTAACCCATGCCAGGATACTGCACAACCCCGGAGTACCTGTAAACGTAGCGGCTATGACCTCACAAAGAAGTTCTAGCCGGCGCTTTAGCTGCTTGAGATCGTAACGAGCAGAAACACCACAGAGGAGATGTCACAGTATGCCACAGTACATGCTGGCTTGTACTGAGCAATTAATTCAGATATAAATAAGAAACCCAGATTGTTTCATAAACCGGCCCGTGGTTGACATACTGGAACCTCAACTAACTACGTTCCATCCTCAGCTGCAAATATCTCACTTGTCCAGGAGCTGGGCCGTGTTAAAAGATCACACTAATGAGCTATCCAGTCAAACTCCCTTTATAAAGAGGGTTTGAACCATTAAATGCTCTCTGTTGCCACATGAACATCGGGTGTGTGGTCGTCTCTGTCTCTGACCCACCACAGGCGTGTTTTACTCAGCGTCCTCCCTTCATAAAGGACAAGAACAGAGATAAGCAGCACCTATAGATGTATTTTGAGTTACACTGCTAAGGGATGCTAAGTGGGATGCTTTGTGCATTAGATGCTTCCTCTCATCTGGAAAATGTTAGATTTGGGAAAAGAAGACTCTGCTTATTATCATATAGAATTCAAATTTTACACAGAAATTGCTATGAGAATATAAAGTTATTTACTGTTATTTAATTCAAATATATTTACTCACTTCCTGGGGAAATAATTACCTGCAATAATTACTATTGCAAAAGCAGCAAATCCATGTTCATCCTTTCCTTCCACAATCTGAGCTCCATATTCAGGATTTGAGAGAAAAACATAAAATGATTCCTGTCCTTCAGGCTCATCATCATCAAAAATTTTTATGGACACCTGGCTTTTAGTTTCTCCATCCAGCAAAGTCAGAGAGATTGTCTGTTCTTCAAAATCTTCTCCTTCCATTGCCCATGTGAAGTTTGATTTTCTATAAACACTTCCAAAAGGATACAAATCTACTCCACTCTGTGCACTCACTCCCCCAAAGGTTTTAACAGTAATTTTAATATCACCAGTAAATCCCTTTGTCCTTCGGATCTGAAGCACTGCTGTGTTGGAGGTATTGTTGTTTGTATCTTCTTCAACATAAATAAACTCTGGCCCCAAACTTAGTATTCCATGATGAATATCATTAGCCAGGATATTAACTGTTGCAACACTGAAAGCTGGATTCAAACGGGGACTCCAGTCAAGGTTCACAGGTTGAACATCCAGAATTTCCACAGAAGTCAAATTTACAAAAAAAAATTCTTCTATTTCAGACACAGTGTCATCAATTACTGATATTTCTATCACCGCATTTGTCTGAAAATGTAAAAACATAAGCTCTCCATTGTGGATGGGTATAAAGTCTTCAAGTGGTTTGGCACTTCCTGGAATGGTCTGATATGTCAGTTTAGTGAGATTACTTTGAAAACCAAACAATCTTTGGACACGTAGTCTGACTATCTGGACATCTTCTTCAACTGAAACTAATCTTGAGTTAAGATCAAATTGGAAGATCCCCATTGGCTCAATTTTAGCTGTCGTAAATCCTGATCTGAAACAGAAACAACATCACATTGAAAGAGAAATACAAATAATGAAAAGCATAACAATCAAGCATAATAATTTTCAGTGAGCAATCAATGATGGGTGTTAAGAAAGCAGATTAAAAAATGTGTAACAGTAGAGGGAAGAAATAGAAATCATACAAAGCAAAACATAAAGACCTTCCCTAAAAAATGCTTTTGTAATGTTTGAGCAGCCCTCCAGAGGCTTAATGCATCCTAAGTCAGAACAGGATACTGAATAAATGATACATAAAATATGGTCTTCCTGACAAAATGGAGAGGCAAAGGAAAGTAGATCTTCCTTCCATGGACATAATACAGGAATATAATATAGCCACTACAAGTAATACCAGTTTTAAACACTGAACAAACCTCCTGTACCAAGGGAAAGCTTTGAAGTAGAGAAATGCTTGCAGATCTACAGTTTTAGCCAGGAAGCTAGAGAAGGACAAGAATTTATTTTAGAATATACAGTAAGACTTTGAAATACTGCCTCTTTACAAAAATACCCAAAGTACTTTTTTTTTCAGATCTGAGTCTTGTTATCAATATCAATTTAAGCTTTACTTAGTTCATAATGAATATATTCCCTTCTCATTATAAAATATTAGACTGACTCTGCTAAATCTTGTGTCATCCCCTTCTCTCTAGAACTGAACCAGTATTTAATGCCAGAGGCTACCAAATGGCACAATTACAGTGAGTGGATTTGGCTAACAGATGAGACTCTTCCACCACTTAGGAAGCCAAAAAACCTTCTAAGTAATTGTGAGCTTTACATCTTGTGGGATGCAGTCTTAAGTTTTCTAGGAAAAGTTATTCTCATATAGTCAAGGTATTTGTCTTGAATAGTAAACATGTGCTTGAGGACTCAAGTCCATAGAATGGACAAACCTAGAAGAAAGAGTCAGTTTGAGGAACTTAGGCATCTAGTTCACTCCTGACTTCCTTCAGATTTGCCAGTTCAATTTTAACATGGTGACATTTCTCCCTACAGTGTCACTCTATGCCCATTTTTTATACATTTTCATCTTCAATAAGGAAGAGTGGAAATAGTTTGAAGAGCAGATAACAATTTAAGTGAGACAAAAAACTACACTGAATGTAATGTTTTAATTTTTCAGAATAAAAAGGGGGATAAATATAAATTTTTAGAGCAATTCTTTTTTCATTTGATTTCTTTTAAATAACAGTTGTCATCTAAGATCTTCTAAATATGGATTTTAAGGGACACTGAAAATTGACAGTTTATTTCATTCTTCAGCTTCCTGGTTAAAACTGTTGATCTTGGTTCTTCAACCTAACTGTCTTTTGAAACTGTCTCCATCATTCTAGGTATCTCAGATCCCAATGCCAGGAAACAGACTGGAACTGAAAAAAAGCCTCAGTTCCAGGCAGATCAGATCTGCAGTACTGACATTTGTTTCCATGTGAGACAAGACATAGAAATTTATAAAAAAATGAACTCCAATTTGCTAGCTACTTATAATTTAATAGGGATTTGTATGAGGTATATGCCTCTATCTCTATACATGTTATAATTCTTACAGCATCAGTGCAACTCAAAAGTGTAAATAATATCCTTACCTCAGGCGAGCCCCACCAGACACATTGCTGTGCACTGCTGTTAAAGTGATGGCAAATGTCTCAGATTTATTTAGGCTTGGAGTAGCCTGAAATGAAATTACTTTACTTTCCTCCCCAGAGGAAAATACAACAGTACCTGAAAGGAGAATGATTGAGACAGTCAAAATCGCTAAACAGGAATTCTATTTTTACCTGGGAAAAAACTGACATAGGGACATTAGTCACGATTCCACTCCACTGAGGTGAAGAAATCTTCATGATAAGGGTCTTTCCTATAGAAAGCTGTCCTTCAAGGACATAGCATTGTGTCTATGAAGAAAAGTTGTTTTTTTCTCATAAAGTATGTCCCTTACAGATAAAAATTGGATCACACAATTTCATTCTAATGACTTTTCATTAATAACAGAAACATGCAGAGGTGCAAATAACTGAAAGGTGTTATCATCACTTAGGCAGCTGTCAAAGCCGTTGTCCTTGTAGCTGTACATAACTTGTTGCAGCAATTACTCACCAAATGAAGGAGTTATTTTGCCTAGTTTAACAGTGTCAGTGACTAATTCTGGTGGGCATCCTGAAATCCAGCTAACTATTACAGAGCCATAAACTCCTCTTCTGGTTATGACAGCATGGCCTGTCCCTGCTACAACATTTGTAAGTCGTAATATCACAGATTCAAAGCCAACCTGTGGAAACATTGTAGATTTTATCAGAAAATGGAATAAAAATGGACAATAACATACGTGAAAGCATAGTACCTTTTGTAGAATGGACATCTTACAATAAGGATACATGCATATAGATAAATATACGTGCATGTATCTATGGACATATGAATATGATCTCTTGAAAGAGCTCATATGAGCTCTTTAATAATACTTGCAAATTTTAGATTTCTGGCAATTGGATTGCAGGGAAAAGGAACAAGTATGAGTGACATTTCAGTACTGAAAACAGTGAATACAATCTGTGTCTCTTGTTTAGAAGAAAAATAAATCAAGACTGCCCTCAGTGCTCACGGGTAATAACTGTACTACTCTCTTTCTACATATATACATATAATTAGGTCTAACATAAGTTATTAATTATGTATCCAGCGAAAAGTAAGTTGTTGCCTCATGACACTGTACACAAAATTATTCTTTCTACTGTGATCTACTTTTCGTTTTCTCTGAGCAGCAAATAGAAGATAATTTGTATATTCTAAAAGCAATGATAAATGGATATATGGTAGTATATGGTATACAATGGTAAACTGTATACAGAAAGACTATTTGACTTAAGTTTCATTGTAAATTAAAATCCACAACGATGCTTCAAGATAATTAAAATCATTAAATAAAAACTTAAATAAAATTTTAGTATTAAAACCTCATCATGCCTTTGCCTGACATAAAAAAAAGAGAATGGCAGCACATATACCATATCAATGTAGCCAAATTATCTTTTCTCACTCTCATACAAAATAGATAAATGGAAAATTTATCACTCAATGATTACCAAATTCACTGACATCTGCATTGACACCCAACATGTATTCCATCTCTTTTTGCACATAATACTGAGTACATGCTATTATCTGGTTTGGGGGTTGCCATACTTATAGAAACATTATCCGGATTTACTTATTTTCCTTTAAGTCTTAGAACTCCCCTTTCATGTAAATATTTACACTACTTGCATTTTATAGATGAAGAGGCCTTTTCCAATTGTATTAAAATGTTTCTGTAAGAATTTTTATCAGAGTAAGGAATAACACACAGTGCAAGTAATAACAGGAATGATCTCTTCCATCATATTGATTACAATGAAAACATCACTGAGTTCTTATAACAGGTCTCTTCTGCAGTGAAGTGTACCTTTCTTCTGTGATAGGAACATGACACCACAACCAGGCTACTGACCTGTGAATTGGCAGCTTCCTCAGGAATAAGCAGCACAGCAGACTTTGCTATTCCTAATATTTTAGGCACATCCTTGGCACTTCCCCTAACCAGGCTTACATTAGTCAGTTCCAGAGTAAAATTCAAGCCCAGTAAAATAAATGCCTTTGAGAGAGAGAATTAATTAAAAAGGTAGAAATTTAATTCCACTAAAAACGTATGATCCAACAGTGCAAAATAATTAACCAAGCAACCTGCAGATTCTTATTTGCTTACATGCAAAGCAGCATTTTCCAGATAAGTGTTTTTTTGATTATGTTTCTCAAAGAATTACAGTTAAGCCATCAATATTGTGAAAGTAATCTGCCAGCAGTTTGCTGGAATATGAGTTTGTAAAGCAACTATTGCCATTTTAAAAAGTTGTATCTCACACACTGGGCCTTGGTTTGATTTTAATCCTTAGGATTAAAAATATTTAAGATGGTTCTAAGAACATGTAAGAGTGGATGTAAGACTCTAATAATAATGACAAACAACATGGAAACACAGAAGACTGCAGGTACATTTATCTTCTTCTTCATCGGTCACAAATGACAGATCACTATTTATAATTCAAAGGAACTTAAGAAAGTATTTGCATTCATATAATAATAAGATATTGAACTCATAGTAACACAAAACAACAATGTAAGGAAACCTAAAATATTTGAACACATGCATAGCAATGATTTTGCAATTATTATCAGAATATTTGATGTTCAAATCCAGTTCTACTCCATAAAGAGGAAATTCGTAACACCAAAACTCTATTTTCTGCTTCTTCACAGTCGGTACTAGCGAGACTGTTTTATCTTATTTGTATTGTGATGAAACAAATGGAAACAACAGATATCATAGGAGCAAAAAGAGTAATACATACCTGGTTGCTTATTGGCACTCTTTTCACTTCAAAGCTGGCGCCATCCTTTATTGTGAGGAATCCCACCTCATTCTCAGGTTCAATTAGTACTTCGTCATGAAGGGATATGACACGGTACTCAACCATTACTTCTCCAAATGACCCAGCATGTCGAGTTACATTAATCTGAACATATCGATCCATGGCTTTTTCTACCAACACTGACTGCTGATCAGAGTACAGGGCGAACACCCCATAAGGATCATCATTTGCAAACACAGTGATCTTTGAAATTCCTTTCTCATGGTCTAAATCTGCTCCACCTTCCACTGAAATCAGCTGTACCTCATAGCTTTCATCCAGTTCTGGAACATCATCAGGTAACAGGTAGATAATTATCTCAGCTGTACTCTGCTGGTCAGCAATGACAACAGATCCCTCTGTCTCAAGAAAGTCACTTGTGATGTCAGATTCACTATGTATTTCCCAGTAAACCTGAAATTAGTGTAGAAAATGCAAAACATAAAAGAGAGAAAAATTACCTTCAAAGTCAGAAACTTGCAAATTCAGGATTCAGTATAGACAGGATATGGAACAGACTGCTTTTAAATGGGTAAAATAACAATTGTTTTGGGTATGCATAGGAAGAATATCCTATCACACAGAATATCTTTCAAAAGAGTGTGTTATTTCATTAACAGTCTCAAGAATATAAATATTTCCTTTTTCTAGCTTCAGAAGATTTATGTAAAACTATGTGGAATTTATGAACATTTTTCAAAAAGTATTTCTCTTTTCTCACCAAAACAACCTTGCTGTTTTTTGTTTCCAGTATTCCTCACATAAGAAAGGAATGAACTCTCATTAAACACAGCAGATGTTTCTATCAACTGATCAGTTTATTTTAAATTAAATTATTTCCTGTTAAAATACTGACTTCTAAACAACTTCAGGTAAAAACCAATGTGCATGATGGTTCAGAAAAGTCTGATTCTGTCTAAAAAAGTAAAGTGCGATGATATTAAAGACAACTCACTATGAAAGTATTGTCTCTTCGTTTTCCCATCAAAAGAAAGTGGGAGAGAAAAGAAAGTGAGAACAGTATGGCAGTATTGTTTTTCTTTTATTTTCCCTGACCAGGGAAGACTGAATTTTACTCTCCAAACCACAAGTACTAGGCCTAAGCCCTTCCTAAATTAAGTCCAAAAGACAACATTAAAAAAAAAATTGAGAAACAAGCAATTGAAAGGCACAGAATGAGATATTTTTCCATACATTGACACCAAGGACGATTTCAGATAACATTGTTTATTAGGAAAAGACTGAGAATACCGTTATGTTCCCCAGAATGCCTTGAATTCGCTTGACACACAGTGTAATATTTTGTGGCCCTTCATCTCCTGAGGGTTCTGCATAGTTACTCTCAATTAAGGATTCAGGAGCAAACTGTACAATTCCATTTGGATCACCAAACTTCTCTATCTGTAAAAAGGTAAACAAACATTTAAAAAACTAGAAATGTAGTGTGACTTGTATTCTTGCTCAAACTACTGAGATTTTCACTGCTAGATGCTACAGGAGCACATATCTCTTAAGTTCTAAAATCAGCAGAGAAAATTTTGAATGTCCCTTTTTCAGTTTTCAGTTCCCCTGTCCAAGAAGGAAAAGAATAGAGTTTTATTTAAAGTGCTACATCTGAATATTTTGATTCTAAAGCAGGAAATGCTCAGGCACCTTGCGCTAGTATACAGAAACTCTTCTAACACTATCAGTTTGTAAATTCAGCACTGTGGTAAAGAGAGCTCATCCACATCCATCTCCATGAGCCATTAGCTGCAAAAAGAATTTGGGGTAACATGACTTCCTGAAGGGGACTGTGGAAATACGAGCTAATTCCATCAACACCTTACAGACCAGATAATAAATAAAAATACAATTTCTAGGAGAGATTATTTTGAGGATTTCTTACTGCCACTTTATAAATACTTCTTTAGTTGCAGTATTCCTACAGCACTGATTTGTCTGTGATAACTCTCAAAAACACCTACATTTCTCTTGTACTGTGAGAAGTCAGATTTTCTCCCTTCCTCTGAAAAGATGTCAGGAGTGACAATATCCTACTTGCAACTGCTGAGGGGTTGGAGCTTGGTTCTGTGTGGGCGTGTCCATATCACTTTTATCTACCACACACACGATTGTTGGTGCAGGCCAAGTGATCCAGCATGGAGAGTTTGTCCATCATTGTTTTTCCACTGTCTCAGGGTTTGAGGAGGAGTGTGTATGAGGATGATTGGTTCATCATTGTTTTTCCTTTGCTCAGGGGAAAAAGACATTTTGTCTCTGTTTCAGTGGAGCTTTGGTGTTGAGCACCTTTTTGTGTGTAAATCACCCCCTCTATTGTATACCTTTGTCATTAATATTGTTGCTGTTACTGTTTGTTTTTCATTTCATCGGTGTTTTCAAGTAAATTTTTCTTATCTTGACTCAGAAACTCTGCTTTTTTGTCTCCCTCTCACAAGAGGAAGTAGGGGAAGGGAAGCAGTTGAGTGGTGTTTAATTTCCAGCTTGGTTTAAACCACAACAGATGACAAACATATTGATACATAGATATGTGGGCTCAATCCATGCTTTCTCTAAAGAGAACTATAGAAAACTGCAAATAGGAGAGCCAGCTCACTGTTTTTATTCCAGTTTTTACTGATAGATTCTCTGCCCTTTTTCTTTCAGAACTGAACATAATATACCAAAATAGTACAAAGGACAAAAAAGCCAAATTAATAAGTAATCATTGTGATTAATTTTTAAAAGCTTTGCAAGAATAAATACCAATATCAATAGAAATCTCTGAAGAAAGAGAAGCGATAGTAACTTACTATTAATGTAATGCTGTTTGCCTTAGAATCTATTTCTGTTTCACCTTTCCTAAGGCTCAGTCGAATAATGAAGGTTTCCTGAACTTCAACTTCTTCATGAGGATAGATTTGTAGATTAATTGTTCTCAGACCTCCTTCTCCTTCTTCAAAATAGAATGTTCCATTCACAGGGTCACCAATGTCACTATTCAGAGGAGACAAAATCTCTTCTGAATTGGGTCCCAAAATGTCCCAGTTAATCTGTGGAAGAGATCAGTTTCATATTTAGAGGGGTGATACATTGTAATAGCATCCCAAGGGGGGAAGTGACAGAGTACCAAAAGTACTTAGCTATGTTTAAATCTTTGCTATTAATACAGGATACAAAATAGCCATAATTAATCCTGTGGGGCAAAATATAGAAGCCTTTGTTAAAGTAAAAATGTCAATTTACAAATAAGAATTTTAAAGTGTCTATTAAATTCTAGATGTTAGTAATAGAAAAGAAACTGAGATTTCTTTAACATATAGCAAGAATTACTAGTGGCCAGTGTCTATTTCTCTTCTCTATCATGACTTCTTTTGGCAAAACTTCCAACATCAGTACTCATATCAAAACAATTTCCCTCTGAAGTGTGATGTCTAGTCTAAAAATGACAAATATTTTCTATCATAAAAGTTTTTAATCCTTCAGATTATGAAGAAAATTATGAGTCCTTCATATTTCTTCAGTCTGATTAAAAGCCACAGCATTTCCAGCAATTTCCTCAACTTAGATTGTTTTTAAGGAGTTTTTATTCAGGACTTGACAATTATTATTTTGTTAATTTAAGTGTTTTCTGCTTTTCTCCAATGACTTCTAGAAAAAGTCAAAGACTGAGGCAATTTTTATATATGGAGGAGTTCATGGCTTACAAGGCAAATTTTCCAATTATTTGACAAGACTGTGAAAGGCCCACCATGTTTTATATTTATATCTTCACTTTTTAAGTGGCCTGTATAGAGTAAAAAAATACTCTACAAAGCTCACAGCATGCAATTTCCTGTACTACTACTTAAACTAGTAGTAGTACATGGAGTTAACTATAATTTTCATAGGATTAGGAGCTAGATCAAAACAATGTACACAATACCATAATAAAAGAAGGGAAGGAGGAGAAGAAAGAAGATTTTAAATGGGTAACAACATTTTCTGTTATACTGCAGCTCTATGCAATTCATGGTTACTAAAATTCTGTACTTATACTATTAGATATCAGTCACTAAGAAAGCTCTCAAAGCAAAATGAAGGAGCTTTTTGACATAGTCACTGGAAAGCTTTCAGTCTTTTACAGGCAAGACCCACCTGTGCCTCCACCAACCGCCCAGTCCTTTCCACTACCAGGGACACTGTTGTGGTTGCACCAGGGTTGGGAAGAATAATTTGGCTTTGGTTGAGAAATCGGACCATGCCCTGGGAAGAGTCACTTTTTGCAATGGTGACCTGGCTCACCAGATGGAGCCCCAGGACAGCTCCACCAGTGGCTCCTGTCAGTTGGATTTCAAATTGCTCTGCAAATTCACTGCAAAGAAAAAAAAAAAAAAAGACATAAATATTTAATATATTATCATTTTGAAATTCTATCATTATTCTATTTTCCACTAGTGTTAAGTTAAACAAAAATATGGAAAAAATATTTTGTTCTTCATAGCAGTATTGTTGACACCATCATTTCTTATAATGTAATTAAAAATCGTGTTTGATTGCATACTATTTAACAGGAACTATGACACTGTAATATAACATCTTTTTTCCCCTTTAGGTGATTTTCTCCCTTAGGCTATTTTTATAGCTCTGCAGAAATTTGTTTTTAAATTACAGCTCAATACACACATATATGTAGATTTTTAGTGCATGCTAAAAAAGACTTTATCAAAAGTAAACTGGTGAATAAATATGTGAAAATTTCATTACCTTTCTTCATCATTTACAATAGAGATGTAAATAAAAGACTGGTTCTGTCCATGATAAAAAATTACAGTATTATTATGAATGATATAGTCGACACCATAAAGTGCAGAAATACTTCGAGAAAGAAAATCAGCTGTGACATTGCCGTAAGTTCCACACTTCCGCAAAACAGGAATCATGACTAATCCAGCATCCTCTTCCACTACAAAAATAATTGAGAAAAATTCATGTAATTTCAAAATTCATGCCATAGCCTTATCTTCCAAAAGATAGTGAGAACATAAGGTAAACTTACCTTGTAGAAGGACATGCTGTGGATCAAATTCTATGATACCTTCAGCATTGTCATTTTTTGCAATAGTGACCCATACTTTGGAGATATTTCCTATTATTGGGGGTTGATCCACTTGTAGACCATTCTCTCTTATAGTAAAATCAAATCCACTTGCAAGAACATTAAAAAAACAACATAAAAAAACATTTTAAACTCCTTGTGAAAGTATAAAGATGTGTGTGTGACAATTTTTGAATTACTGCACATAACTTTATTTTCTGACAGTTACCACTGAAGACTTTTTGTCACATTTCTTCATATTATTATATTTGCAAGAATTATATACTAGAAATGTGTATCTTTCATTTGTTTTTTCTCATTTCATCTTTTTAATGAAATTTCTTGCAACTTGGCAATTTGTATCTAATGTATGGATTTTAAGATTTAATAAACCTTAATCAGCAACATCTTTACCCTAATAAAGTTAAAATTATTGGGTTTAACATACCCCATTTTCTATTATGATTACAATTATAGCTGTCTTACAAAATTTTACAGTAAAACAGATGAAATGTCTAGCAGTGACTTTATTCAGGTAAATCAGAATTCAAATATAGTTTGTTTTTCTCATTTGTTTTTCTGCTTGTAAAAAAACAACTGGAAATTTTAACTTTACCTTCCTTGGAGTTCCACTTCAGTAATCATCAATGAAAAGTTTTCAGGACCTTCAGGAAAGTCATCATCATGAATTTCAATCAAAATAATTTTACTTTCCTCAGCTGGCTCAAACACCACTTCCCTTACTGTGGGAGTAAAATCCGTTCCTTCCTCTGCAGTCCCATTTATTATCTGAAAGCAAAGACGCACTCTGCCATAGGATCCCTTGGAACGCACAACAGTGATGTTAACCTGAGGGAAAGATAATATTTTCTTTTAAAAATGGCTTTGTTTTCTGTTACAGTTGCCTTTACAGGATGTTCTAAAGTCACCTTTTCAATGGTTCTGTCAGGTAACAACAATATGATATATCAAGTACAGAGTACATATAATTTAGCAGATAGCCACAGTCACTTAAAAGACTTTTCTTTCTGAAGTTGAACATAATTCTAGCAACAATACTGTTATCTATCAGTAATTTTATATAAGAAAGAATTTTAATCCAATACCCATTTTTCATCTTCTGTTGTTAGCAATAGTTCATGGGAGAATGTAAACTCTCCATATGGATAATCACTGGCGGCCATGGTAATATTTGCTGTGCTGCTAGATTCATTTATGAGTCCTCCATCACTGATTCTGGTTAGTTGAAACTGGTAGTTATGCTTCTCTTCAGGACAGTTGTCATCTACAGCCTACAGGAAAGAACCAACATCAGCTAAAAGGATTTAAAGCATTTCCAGAGAGAAAGATATAAATTTTAGCCAATATCCTAAGAAAATAAAAGAAAGTACTTGAAATTGCATCTCTCATATACCTGTATTAGAACAACTGCTGCAGACTGCCTATCTCGCATGGTCAAGGTCCCCGATACCTCAACAAATTCTGTCTGATGAGGAGGTGTTATATTCCAATATATTATGATCTCCCCAAAAATCCCTGGGCCACGTACCAGGCTGCAGGTAAGGACACAAACACAGATTTTATTTTTACCTTTAGTATTTAATATCCAATACAGAGATAGTATATCATACTGTTGTGCATGGAAGGAAAGTTATCAGCACTATGAAAGCCTGAGTTTTAATGTACTTAATCACTATTAGGAACATGAGAATTCCCTTTTCAGACATTTTCAGAACATCTCTGAAGTTCCCTTTTATTTTTTTGGGTTTGGAGGCATCTCCATCTGTATTTTTACCAAGACGTCTTTCAAGTTTCTTTCCACATGTAGCCCAAAGATAGGACCTGAAAACCGATTTCTCTTTGTCCCATTCTGCTTTTCCAGAGATAGATATGCCAAAATAGAAGGGAAGCTGGATGTCAGGGTAATGCCAGGGGCAATTTGATCTATAAGGCAGATGTAGAATACCATAATACTTCTTTGAGATTTTCTGTGATATGTTCTGTCTGCTACTTGTCTAAAATCCTATTAATAACATAATGCTTGGATAAGTCACAGTAAAGATTTGTCTGCACATTCTGCACATAACACAATCTTAAACTACTTCTTGCACAAAGCATTGTTTTGTCTTTTGGGCTTCTTGGGCCAGTACCAGAAGGTGTTCTCTGCTGCTTTATATTTGCTGGAAGCGTCATAATCTTTTTTTCCAATGCTTCTAAGAATCTAAAACTGTTCATTCTATTTTCAGTCGACTGAATAAAACAAATGCATCTTGTTTCCACCAAAACCCCCATTCTCATATTGTTTATGCTAAAATATAACAATTTGCTGAAATACTATTCAGGCACAAATCCTGAATCTAATTCTAGAAAGCACAAAGCACCTTCAAATGTCACATTTTCTTACCCCTTTCCTTTGATTATGATCCTCTTTCCTTTGGTGCATCATTGTTGTAAATAACTTGAAGAGAGAGAGGAATATTTGGACCTCCCCATTAATACTGGAAGGATACACTGTATTATACCCTTCCTTTAAACCAATCATCTAGTTTTTAAATAGTACTGATTATCGAAATTATGATAAAATGTAGTACTCAATAAATTGCCAAATGTGGAGTCTCATAGCTTTTGAATCCGGGCTGTTGCTCTTTCTTTGAAAAAATGAGAGATGTACCCACCTAATAAGAGCAGTTCCATTATAACTTCCTGAAGGTTCTCCAATTAAAACATGCTTGGATGAATGGGCTATCCCAACCACCCCAGAAGCTCCTTCATCTCCTATAATAGTGATGGTTGCAACACCTATGAAGAGAAAAATGATTCTCATGGTAAGTGAAAACTAAGCAATTTACCTTTGGTAAATTTTGTGATAAGAGTGGTTAAACATCAGCTTCTTAGAGGGCCTGTGGAACTCTCTTTGACTTCTTCAGGTAAGGAACTTCTCTGTCAGTCAGGGAAAATGACATTCAAAATTGCAACCAACTAGCTGCCCACAAAATACTTAAGCACTTCAGACTGAAACAATATGAACAGACTTAGAATAGATCTCATATATAATATCTAAAACCAGAAGATACTGAATTAACTCTTTTACCATTTACAGGGGATATCTCTGCATCACCAGTAGAGACTAGCTGAACGGTAAATGTTTCATTCCCCTCCAGCAGACCATCTTGTATTGCGTGTAAAATAATCAGTTTTTGAGACTCAGTCTGCATCATGTAAAGACCAGAAAGACATGGATATATATTAAATTAAATTAAACAAAATACAGTATTAAACCAAATTTTTTTTAACATATCAGATGTTAAGAATGCTTGACATATTCTTTAGTATTTTAAAATATCAGATATCTGATCTGGCTGAAGTTTCTTCTCACAGATTAATAACCAGTAAAAATTGTCTCTCAAACATTGCCAGCCACCCTAAAAATATTGTCACTATTTTCAACTAAATGAAGACTGAAATTCCTTTGAAATTATACTCACATAGATGTTTTTTAACTTAGAGGAAACTGCATATTCAATAGTACACACATATTCTAAAGGTTTAACACATTATTAAGTTTTGATACTTTAGTTGAATTTCTGCCTAGTCCACATTTTTGTCAGTGGGAAGTGGCAAACACATGGTATAAATTTAGTATACCATGCATACTCAGTTTTATGCTTATACTCAAGCATATATAAATGTTCAAGACAAAATGTCAAAGCCTACCAGTAGAAAAACAACAGCAAAACTTAGCCAAATCCTCATGATTTTACCAGGAAAAAAATCTATTTTTCAGCTGACTCACAGTAAAACAACCAGCATGCCTACTGATTTAAGGGAAAAAAAAGCTTATACTGAGAGAATATAGATTACGCTCTGTTAAAATACTTTTCTTCATTAAATATTTTGAGTTGACTGTAAAATATAAATATTAACATAATATCAGTATCCAATACTTAACTCTGACTTCAGAGTTGTAACCTGCCATGAAATATGAATTAAATAACACTGTCTAGTTTGAAAGCTATGAAGGTGCTTTTTTGGTTTTTTTTTTAATCTGCTTATTTTGAGCATTCATTTTTCTTTCTCACCCTTTCAATTCCAATTTTTCTTTTTAAGATGCTTGAAACTTTAGTGGAATAAGTGTTTCTGTAATCATTATTTTCATTCAGTAGATTTCAATTCCTCTTTCTTAATAGTAAAAACAGTGGAGATTTGAAGAGCTACCCTCCTGGTAATTACATTATGCTGCACTAAAAGAGCATGTCAGCTTTCCATTACATCTTGAAAGAAGTCTGAATACTTCTAACCCCACCAGTTCAAACTAACCTTTTTCTAGTGTATAATACTTAGTAACCCCCTACTTCTATCAATATGTAACGACAATCATACAAATATACACCAGTAGAACAAAGTATATATAAATCTAATAGTAAATAAGTTATTGCAATGTCTGAAATACCTCACTGAAATGAAGGGTACCATTTAGAGGAGTCAGATCATATCTGGCTGCTTCCTCGAGAATCCATAACACTGTAACTACTCCTCTTCCTCCCTGACTTCGACTTACATTCAGCAAAACAATTGCAGCAGAGTCATCAGGTGTCTGAGGTTCCTTCACAGTTATCTGATGGAGAAAGAGAAGGAGAATATGGGAAAGGCTGTATTGAAAAAGGCAAAAGCTGCATTGTTAATGTCAAATGACATGGATACATGTTTGAGATAAACAACAGAAAACATTATCAATGACAATTCTGAACAACAGGAGTGAAAATGGATAGAAATGTAACAGGAGTGAAAATGGATAGGAATGTAACAGGTGTAAGGATAGTCTTGAATTCTGGTAGCAAAGACTAGTCATTCATGTGATTTCTGTATGCACTATGATCCAAAACAATTACAGGCAATGTCCCCAGCAGGCTCAGCACCAGCAAAAGGGAGAGCAGAAGCACTGCAAGAACTAAGATGAGATATGCTTTGTAATTTCTTTCCAAATTTTACTTTCAGTAATGCAGATTGTTATACAGACCATCAAAAATCCTACCTAGGATGTCCTGAATTGTTAGTATAGTGAATTAAATTGATTCAGTCAAGCAGAAATGTATATTTATGCAGCAGCACTTTCAATGTTACTACCATCCTACACAGCTAGATGAAGACAAGCACTAATATGATTTCAATGAAATCACATCTTCCACTGCAGTGAAGGCAGTGGAAGAAGATGAAGTAGATGAAGTAGATGAAGTAGATGAAGTAGATGAAGTAGATGAAGTAGATGAAGACAAGCACTAATATGATTTCAATGAAATCACATCTTCCACTGCAGTGAAGGCTTGCAAAAATCAGCTATATGCTAGTGACACAAACCCACTCTCCAACTTTAGCAGAAATGAGTGCAGCCTAAATCAAACTCACATTCTTTTCTTCAAACCTGAATACCCCAACAGGAGAATCATTTGGTGGAATAGCGACAGTTACCAGGGTGTCATTCCCAAGTCTTGCACCACCTGTTACCCTCACCAGGGCAATTTCGAATATCTCAAGGAATTCAACTTCACTGTCATCTATTATTGTAATTTCTATTTCTCCTGTAGCCTGTAGAAATGTTAAAAAGAAAAAAAAAAGCAACAAAGCTTTATTTATAATATTCTGTGAATTATTTGAAAAAAAAATTAAATTGGCAAATTGTATCTAGTAATCTACAATGCTCACTTGTTCATTTTTCTTCTTATGCTTGTATATTTATAATAAGAAGATATAATTTCAGTAGTGGTTTTAAGTCCATCAATGAAAATCTTGTTTCTTAAAACCAGCAGAATTGCTCTGCTTTGATACTCAGTAGAAAGTGAACGTTGACAATATTGTCAATATTCAGTCAAAATTCTGCACACTATGTATATCCTTCCCTTTGTGAAAGACCACTTATATTCACTTAAAATCAAAATCCCTTGTGTACAATAAGTATTCTCAGGTGCAGCATAAAATTTAAAACTATGTGTAGAACACAGATAAGAAAACATATAGGTTTATTCTGAGAATTGATAGTGAAGATGGATTTTGCTACAAATTTTCAATGTAAGAGGGTTTATTATTAGAAGTTATGTCCTCACTTGCCAAATTATTTGGTCAATGGTTTTGAATATTCTGGTTTTCTATGTTAAAAAAATGAAGCTGGGAGAATTATTCATATATATGGGGCCATAAATAATATGTTTTCAGTAAAAATTCTGCTACAGGAAAACACACAAAAAATCTTAAGCTGGTAATCAAAAGTCAGGTAAACTTTCAGCAAGTGAATACCTGCCCATCTGCAAATGTAATGTTTCCAGATGATGGTGTGAAGTCTTCAAAGCTGGCAGTTGAAAGAATGGCTTCCCAGTACAGAGTTGCTGACCCAAACCTCCCAGCCTGTCGAACAACTGGGAGTTTTAGTACATTCTGTGGTGGTGGTACCTCATAACCAGAAACAGCTCCAGTGATACCCTATGCATTTAAAAAGAAACTGCAGAGTGTCTCAACAAATTTTTTCATTTTTGTTTCCAAGTTGACTTTCACTTAATAATAAATGAAGAAATACATAAATACTTGTAAAATGGTCTGGTCTTAGTATTGACCTTGCTCTGAGCAAAAAATCTGGACTAGATGACCTCCTGACATTCCTTTTTATGACACTGGTTTCAGCACTGCCAGGTCCATAATAAATTTTGTGTATTATTTGTGATGAACCTCTTAAGAAAGAATTGTTTGTCTGGTATCTGGCCATTTTATCCAGACAAATTTAGTATCATAAAGCCAATCAGAACACTTTCAGAAATTATCTGAGAAACCAGACTGTCTTGCTCGGAAGCCACTTTACATGTTTTTCATTCAGACTTATTTACCTTTGTAACATTAAAATTAAATATTCCTCTGGCATTGTCATTTTCTTCAATTGTTATTTCAGCTATTTCTAATCCAAGCCTCTTCACACTTGGCTGTCCTTCAGATGAAGTGATCAGCTGCACATCAGTAATATTGATTATAAATCCTTCCTGTAATTCTGGAATATTGTCCTGAAAAAAAGTTTTAAATTTCTTTTTTTTTTTTAATGATACATTGCAATACAATACAGATGACTACTTGTAGGTTGTTTACTGTTCAAAACTTCTCAGCATTGGGGACCATATAACCAAACCCTGGCTTCATACCATATAAAAGATGAAAAGATACTTTTGCTGAGATGTTGAAATCGAAGCTGACAAGTCAGATTCCAGATCTGCAAGAACAGTGGAAAGCAGGGCTGGCTGTCACCTTTTACTGCTACCTATGAGAAAGTCAGCTAGATCTCAGAAACCAAGCAATGACTTGAAAATCACTGTCTCCATTCTAAATATATTTAAAGAATATATATAATCTTTTTCATTATTATAAGTAAATTTTGGGATTATAATGAAACAAAGAATTTGGCTCATTCCCAGTAATGAGTACGGAAGGTTTTTTTTTGAAAGAGATGGCTGCAAGAGTCCCAACACAGCCATTTCTAGAATGTTAAGTCATACTACTAGTATAAAATCAGTACAATTTCCATTTCCTTAAAAGATATTAATAGTTCAAGAAGTTGTTAGGCTACTTACAGGCAAAATAATGACTATGACTGAAGTTGTTGTTGCATTCTCTGCCATAATTACTGTTTTCTTTTCCAGTATATAATCCTCATTTTCTGTTGCTCGGTTGGAGGGGGGGAGTTCAAAGTTTGGTGCAGCGCTCAACTGAACTGCAAGATCCCCAACAAATCCTTGTTCTCGAACAATTTGTAGAGTAACAGTAGTTGAATTCTCCTGCCCTATAGTAAGGAGATGGAAAAAATTGAAAATAGGATTGTTTTACAATCCTAGAATATGCTGAGTTGGAAGGGACCCATCAGGATTATCAGAGTCCAGCACCTGGCCCTGCACAGGACACTCCAAGAATCACATCATGGGCCTGAGAGAATTGTTCAAATACTTCTTGAACTCTGTCAGGCTTGGTGATGTGTCCACTTCCCTGAGGACCCTGTTCCAGTGCTCAGCCATGTTCTGGGTAAAAAACCTTTTCCTGCTATCCAACCTATATCTGCCTGAACTCAGCTTCATGCAATTTACTTGAGTCTAGGGCATCAGGGAGTGTAGCAATCAGTGTCTGACCTCCTCTTCCCTATATGAGGAAGTTGTAACTGCAATGAGGTCTCCCCTCAGTCTCTTCCTGTCCAGGCTGAACAGACCAAATAACCTCAGCCACTCCTCATATGACTTCCCCTCAAGACCTTCACCATCCTCATGGCCTCCTCTGCCCGCTGTCTGATAGTTTATTGTATTTCTTATATTGAAGTGACAAAAACTGCTCCCAGGACTCAAGGTGAGTGCAGAGCAGAGTGGGACAATCCCCTCCCTTGCCCGGCTGGTGATGCTATGCCTGATGCTCCACAGGACACACTTGGCCCTCCTGGCTGCCAGGGCTCTGCTGTCTCATGTTCAACTTGCCACTGACCAGGACCCCCAGGTCCCTTTTCATGGCGCTGCTTTCCAGCATCTCATTCCCCAGACTGTCCATCCATCAAGGGTTGCCCCATCCCAGGTGCAGAATCTGTTACTTTCCTTGTTAAATCGCATACAGTTGGTGATTGCCCAGTGCTAAAATTTGTCAAGGTCTGTCTAATTTGTTGAGGTCTCTTTTAGGGACCTCTCTTCTCTCAAGGGAGCACCTCCTTTCATGTTGTCAGCAAATTTAATATTCCTAAGAATCCCGCATCCAGGTAGTTTCTCACAGTATATCACAGTACAAGTTGGCTTGTACTGGACAATTAATTTGGATATAAATAAGAAAAACAGCCAGTTCCATAAACTGGCCCCTGGGCTGACAGACAGGAACCTGTCTGTCAACCAATTACATTCCATCCTAATTGCAGACATCTCTCTTGTCTGGGCAGTGTTAACAGGTCAGACCAATGAGCTATCTAGTCTGGGGCATTTCAAAACCCCTTTATAAAAAAGAGGGATTCAAACAATAAACGGTCTCTGTTGACACATGGATTTTAGGTGTTTCTGACCCAGCCCCCTTCAAGCTACAGTCATTCATGAAGATGTTGAAGAAAACAGACTAGGATGAGCCCTGTGGAAGTGTATTTTAGCCCTTGGCCTGCTTGATTTTTCAGTTCAGCTAACTACTGGAGCTGCTTGCTAGACCACAATTCAATTCTGCTCAGTGACACAACAGTCCTTGGATAATTCTAGGGCTTAAGCAGATGAGCACACACATCTGATGTGAACAGACAAAACAGTACCTATATCTGAAGGTACTGTGCATTGAAAAACTGGATCTAGAAGAAGAATAAGATATGGAATATCTAAAGTTTTATACGAGTGTTACACAAATTATTAATTCAACACGTCTGCTTTTATTCAGTTATCCTTCAAAACTTCCATCTCAATAATTTGCCTGGCCCTTTATGCCTAGGTCATCGCCATTGATTCTAACAGAAAGTGGTACTGAGGGCAGTCATTCTGACTGTAAACATCACTTTTCCTTAACTCAAAGTTAAATAGACTTTTATCAGTCAGGCTCAACAGCCTTTGGGGAAAGCAGATTTGTAATTTTATCCAATAAATTATGAAATACATAATCTGCCTAAAAGTGGTGCATTTATGACTGGAGAAATAGAAACAGATAAAATGTAAACAGGCTTGTACTTCAAATTAGTTACCGTAACCAGGTATTATTTCACAGATAGGACTTGTGAATAATTCATTAAAAATACAATAGTTAAAGATTGGAAAAAGAAATCTGTGCAACCAGTTGAAGCTAGGAACCCTCCTTGAATCCTAACTTCAAAGTATAATTGTTTATAATGTGTAAAAAATCAACAGAATCCCTTTATGTTACTTCCAGGTGCTAATAAAGAGGCAACACCAATTCACCTGAAAATAAAACATGTTAGAATGTTTTACCGGCGATAATATACTCTGATGGAAAAAGTATTTTTTGTACATCTAATTTTTTAATATGGACAGAATATTAAATTGTTAGAAAATTCTAAATGGGTTGTTAAAGTATGAATAGCCCATCAGGTAGCTGTGAGAAGAGCCCCAAAAAATTCCAGCTAGCTCCCTGAGCTAGGAGAGAGGGAAGAAGCCTAAGCATCATGGCAATTCTCCTCTGGCCAACTGCCTGGGAGATCTTCTTCAACTTGTGCTGGGAAGGAAAACCAAATCAAACATGCAACTGCAAGCAGAAAAATATCACCTTTTTTGTGAAGTAGAATTCACTCCTGCTCCACTTCCTTCCTTCCCTTAGCGCTCTGAGCAAAAAGCTTCCCTTTTTGCACCACTTCAAGAGGAAAGTCTTTCTATGTAAATTATTTTAAACAATATAGCAATCTCATTAAATGGGCAACTTCTGCTTTTTATATAAACAGAAGTATTTTATGCATTAGTGATTTGCAACTTACCTCTCAAACAAAAATGGCTGAAGAATATTGATGTATGCAATGTGAAATACAACATGGTTACATATTTTAAAGGAAATTTATGCTGTAAATTATAAAATACTGCTGATATATATAAATAGAATACATACATATATATGTAACCAGTGTTATAACTTCAACAATGCTGACTTTGAAAAAACATACATTCTTTCTTAAGAATCAAGAAACAGACTTACCTTCTGGCTCTGTGATTTTAACAAAGAGAGACTCTATGTGCCATTCAATCACACCATGTGGAGAGTCACTGGGTAAAATGCTAAGCACAGCTCTTGCCCTTTTGGGATCAATGATAGCTCCTTTTGTGGTATCTTGAACATCCACAGTGGTAACACAGGTGAGTATGATTTCCACTGTCTCTGAAAGTTCTGCAACACTGTCCGCAAGAATTGTCAAGGTGATTGTGGATAGGGCCTGACCTTCTGAAAATGTAACCTAAAATTTTAGAGGGAAGGGGGGGAAAACGTCAAATTTCTCATCAGTGTTATTAAACCTAGAGTTTTATTCTGCAAACTTTATCAGTTATAAAATGCATCTACCTACACACATATATATCTTATAGAATCATAGACTACAAGGTTGGAAGGGACCACAAGGATTATCTGGCCCAATCTTTCTTGGCAGTACCAGAGTCTAACCAAGATGGTCCAGCATCCTATCCAGCTCAATCTTAAAAGTATCAGTTTTGGGGAGTCCACAACTTTCCAGGGAGGGTTATTCCAATGGATGATTGTTCTCAGGGTGAAAAATTTTCCTCTTATGTCCAATGAGAATCTCCCCATGAGTAACTTGCATCCATTACCTCTTGTCTTTTCAACGTGTCACCTTGTAAAAAGTAAGTATTCTCCTTTGTAGCCACCTTTTAAATACTGACAAACAGTCTGAACTTAAGGTCTCCTCATAACCTTCTTCTCTCAAGGTTGAACAGTTCTCTCAGCCTTTCCTCATATGACAGACTTCCCTGTCCTCTGACCACATTTATGGCCAGCTCTGGACCCCACCAGCCTGCCCATATCTATTTTCCATAAGAGGGACCAAAACTGAACACCAAATTCCAGCCATAGCCCAAAAAGTATTCAGTTGAGTGGGCTAATGACTGCTTTATTTCTGCTGGGAGTGGCCTTTTTGAAGCAACCCAGAAACATTCTGGTGGATTGCCTCAATGCTCACTTATACTGAGTTTATTGAACAGCAGAATTCCCAGGTCCCTTTCTCCAGAGCTAATCCCCAGTCAGGATCGATGTCAGTGGGTGCTCCACTCCTGGATTATGTTTTCCACAGTGCAGCATTTGTTCCACTCCTGGATTATGTTTTCCACAGTGCAGCATTTGTTCCTGATGGATCTTCCTGCTAGGTGGCTCTCCAAAGAGTCCACTTCCTCACTTAGTTTGGTATCATCGTCAAACTTCATTAGAGCACACCTGATCTCATCACCTACATCACTTTTGCAGATATTAAACACTGTTTGGCCTAATATTGATCCCTAAGGGACCACACTTGGGATAAGTTACCAGTTTGAAAAGGAGCTATTTACCACCACTCCCTGGGGACAGCAAAAATATATAAATTTATTTAGAAGAAGGCCACAGCAAGCTGTATCAAAAACCTTGGAGAAATCCAGGTAGACAATGGCTTTTTCTTTTCTTGTTAAACAGCCTTTATCTCAAAAATTTTCACCTTACTTTTGCCTCATCTTGCTGAGATGGAGTAAGAGAGAAATAGTTGGGGGTTTTTAGACAGCTAAGGTCAAGACACCACATATATACATATCAAAATAATGAACATATATCTCTTAAAATCATTGCTATGTGAAGAAATGGCTACTCAACTTTTTTTCTTCTTCTTCTTTAGATAAAATGACTGATACCTACTTTGTCTATCTATAGTCATATTTTTAAATTCAAAGGGCCTGCCACTTGATTGGGTCTTTCTCAACGAGGAAGATGTGTCTAGAAACACTAGTCTACACATAATGTGTAGGACAATCAGAAATTTCCACTTGATATTATCCTTTCTGACTCTTCTTGCATGCAAAACTATGTAGTGTACTCATATGGTATATAGCTGGAATGCTCAAGGAGTACTCTAACAATTTCAGTATAATTGTTTTAGCATCCTTGATTTCCAGTCCATTTATTTTTCTCTTCACTTTTTTTTTTGGGCTTTGTGTCTGCTACAGACAGCCAGAAGATGGAGGACTTTGATTTATGGAAACTGACTCCTGCCAGTCCTAAGGCATATAAAGAGCTTTGACCATAGGACAAACTGGGTTTTAACATGGCTGGGAATCTAAAAGTCTCAGAAACATAGAAAACTGGGACTTGTCATATTCTGCTGGGCCACTTAAGTTCTCCATTGTATTGAGAAGGTCAGGACAAAGAGCAAATATTCGCAGATTCCCACCTATGACATAGTAACTGAATCTCACAGCAGGAAGAAAGGAAGATGGGAATAGGATAATACAGATACATATCTTCTGTGCCTGGACAGCATTACAATATCAGGTTCTACAAATGTTAGAGTGATATCACTGTATTATATGCCAGCCAGAAGCATAAACCACTTGAATCACAGGAAAGGACCAGGAAGCAGCAATTAACAGAAAAGTGGGGCAATCTAACATGTACTGTCCTCACTCAGTACATACTTTTCTATTGTCTGAGACAATACAGTCAGTGCCTCCCCAATAATACTGATATTATTAAATACCATTCCTGAAGCTGGAAATACATCACTTATGCTTCCATTAGTAATCCACTCTACTGTAACTCGTCCATATGTTCCTATTAAACGTTCAATATTCAGGGTGATCAAGCTGTCCTGTTCCATTTCTTCAATTTGCTTAAATAAAGAACTCTGGAAAACATATAGCAGCAGAACCAAAGCATTATTTTCTTAAAAAGTGTCTTTAGGGAACAGGATATTCAAAGCGGGGCAGAGACATTGGGCTTCAATAAATTATTCTACTATTAAGTAGCTAAATGCAAGTCTATTGATTAAATTTTTATAACTTAATACTCAACAGGTCCAAATTTCATAAACACAAGAATTTGAAATGTCAGACCTCTTCATCCTAAGGCAAAAATTCAACTGTTTTTGTTAGCTTTTTTTTTAGTACAGTATTTTATGTCCAAATCATGTGAAGCAGATAAACATGCAGACTTTCGACACAGACATATTTTTACTGCTGTTACTTTACTAATATTCATTGTCTTCACACAAGTCAAGATGCAATGTTTCATTTCAGTGATGATTCTTCTGTGTTTTGTATCTTCATAGTAGATACATCTCTTTACATAACTTCTAAACTATTTGATAATTTAAGAATCAACAACTCCAAATAATACCTTTAATCTGACATTTTATCCAAAGTTTTTATTTTGTTCAGGCAGATAGGCTCATCCTGTGGCATAAATATTTTAGAGGAAAAGAATCTTTACTTAATTCCCTTGATTAATCAATCAGTAGAGACTATGATGATATTGTATATGCCATCTGAAAACTAATTTTTAGGTTGCTGCAAAATAAAACTGATAAAATAATGGGTTATTCTAAATGTAAGGGGATTATAAAAACCTCACAACAGGGACAGACTGGAACTGAGTTTCTGTTGCCTGTCATCTATATAACCAAGTAACAATGCTAAATGGAAGTCAAAGCCCTTCTGTCTCAGGTTGCTACAAGACTTTAGAAAAAGAATCCTGTCACATGCAATTTTAGTATGTTTGTGTTCTGTTATTCAGAAATGATATATACATATTTTAATGATTTACCTTAAAAGTTTTACCTGGGCAAATGCAATGACTCCATAGGCATTGTCATTGGGAGGAATAATTATGTTAACAAAACTGTGGACACCAATCTCTGCACCTCCTTTAGGGTTTTTCAGACGCACTTTAAAACATTCTTCCTCCTCTGGGATGATGTCATCCAGGATATTGACTGCTATCACAGCTTCCGTGTCCCCAGGCTCAAATACCAATTCACCTGAGCTAGCATACAAACACATCAAGTAATTATAAACTGAGCATATGATTAACAAAATTCAAAAGCACTAATGAAAAAAGAGCATTTTTGATGATGAAATTGTTGTTTATATACCTGAGTAAGTCAATGACGTTTAAAGGTTGTGGGACTAGTGTTGGGTTTGGTTTCTTTCTTAATTACAATAGAGCATACAGTAACTGATATTTCTTATTAATATAATGTAATTTTATTTATTCTAAATAAAAGCTTCAATATCCAGTTTAACTGCATATCCTTTTATTACATATTTTAAAGAAAATTGTGAGAAGTTTGACTTCAGGTTATCCTAAGGCTACCCGTGAAAAATTCTCTTTAGTGTTAATAAATACGTCACACAGAGGATTCTATAATGGTCTGTAACAAGAAGGCCACAACAGAAAAAGGAATGCAAGAGCTGGAAGATAAACCAAAAAAACCTACCTAGGTATAAAATCTGACTGGTTGGAGATAGTCGTCAGCTCATAAATCTTGGAGCTGGACTCAACAGAAAGAGCAATCAAGCTCTTGCTGGAATTCAGAGACCTTACAGTCGTGGAAGTGATATGATCTGCATATGGGGCTTGCAGAATCAGAGAAAACTGGTTCCCTTCCGAGTTCCAGGAGTACAGTGCTGTTGTGTCCTTACCAGAGAGGAGGATGTGAACTACATTCAGCAAGGAAGACAAAAAAATAAATATTCAGTGATATATTTAAAATTTCTTGTAATATCAGAAATGCCCTTGGCAGTTCAATTGCTAAAGTATCTCTTAAAATCTGATAAATAATATGAACATTGAAGGCATATATTTCTTCAATTCCAGTACTATAAACAAAATCTTACCTAAACCTGAAGGAGGCATGAAAACATGGATGTTTCTTACAGCAGAGACTGGAAGAGACTGAAAGTGTCTGAAGGTAGACTTCCCTGTCTCCCAGATGAAAATTTCAGAATTTCCAATTTCTACAAAGGGGAAAAATTACAAAACCTACGTTACATTGCTGCCTGTTAATTAAATCACACACTGGTGGCCATTCAAAGGCAGAGACTGGCAGCTTTAATTACAAAGCGAGACCAGTGATTGTATCTTCCTTTTTACTTGCGTAACTCCATAACGTGATTTCCCATTAGATGATTTATTCCACGACATAATTTAAGGGCTTTTCTGCACACATTCACACAAAAGAACACTAAAAATCCCAGCAGACAACAGCCAAGTGCAAAGAAATGTATGGACTGCAATATACACTTTTAAATAGTCACAGGGATGCAAACATAAAACAATGTCTAAAGTGTCAAACTTGTAATATAAATATACTTTGCTGAACAATGCTCTTTGCATATAAGGAAGCTCAGAAAAGCTTAGAAAGGGTGCAATTAGCACCTAGATGAATAGTGTTATTATTTCCTATTGATATTGGGAAAGTATTTCATTAATTTCATAAATATTTGAGAACAAACACAGTCCTTTCATTTTCTGAAGGACAAAACAGAGATTACTATGGTAAGATGCTTTTCAGCAAATTGTCACCCACCAGTAATATTTTAATCTCTGTCTAAACCCCTTTTATTCCAAATGCCTTTGCTATCAAACAAACCAGCACATACTTAACAAACTCAGTGTTTGTTTTCTGCTAAATACCTTTTGCAACAATTAAATATATATCAGATCCAGAAGTCCAGGCCTCCATATCCTTTATTTCTTTTGCTGGTAACTGATGAAGATTCCTAAACTCATTATTCAGCCATTGGTACAAGAGTACATTCTGGCTGGTATTTGACAAAGAAACTAGTAAGTACATAATGCCTCCTCGGGGAAACAAGGCAAGGTTCAGCACTCTGTAAAGTGGAAGTTGATGATGCAGCACAAACATGTTTTTATTCCACTGGAAAACCTGCAAAAATAGAATATGTATTTTATTATATATTTATAATAAGCACTAACAAAAAAGAAATTAATTGTTTTGATAAAAATCAGAAAAACTTATAATTAACTGATTTCCTCATTTCTATAGTGGATCCTACATTATGGTGGAAGCAGACTGATAAGCAACTCATAACTACCTTAATGAAAGCACCTATGCGTGTTCTTCAGATGAACAGGTTTATGGTCAGAAGTTATTTTCTATTCCTATATTTCTTTGATTTAATAGACTTCAAAACAGAAATGACAGTAGTGATACAATCAAACCAAATCTAAATTACATGTTAATGTAAGGAGTGTTGTTACATTTAAGCAAGTCTAGAATTTTATGTCTTATAAATCTATAATAGAAACATAACTAATTTTTCAGGAATCTATACTTATTTTTTATCTATATTTCCTTCATATTTCAAACTGAAAACTAATCAAACTACCGACATCAAAAACATGAAGACAAGCGTGTTCTAACCTGGATGGAACTGAAACTGGTGGTATCACTCACAAAAACCAAATAGTCTTCTTCGTCCACAGCAAAATGTTTGACAAGTGTGGTATCCAAAATAGAGAGAGTCTGTAGCTACAAAGAAAATAGGGCAAAAATGGTATTTGGAAGTCAGTTCAAGTTTGTACATATACAAACATTTTTTAAAAATTGTAAACATACAATACATATATATTTTATCATAGATGTAATTTTATTGTTTTAAAAATATATATGGGGTCATTTTACAAAATTAATATTAGTTATCATAAATTTTTCAGAAAATGCCCTATGACTTCATTGCCCACAATTTCTTTACTTCCAAGGTCATTTTACCTCACCCTCAAAATATGACTACAAAAAATATTAGACAAACAGCTGTAATAACTGTCATGGTTTAGGAATGGTATCTCTCAATTTAGTGTTCCCACTGAAATACTCCAAACCATGCTGCATTTTCCTTTCCCCGCTGCAGTGGGATGGAGAGGAGAATTGGAAGCACAAAAGGTGAAGATCACGGGTTAAGATAAGACAATTTACTGCAAACAGCAACATGATGAGAAAATTAACAGTATAAACAACAATAATAATAGCAGAGGGTACAAGACATGCAAAGATTCATATGTGAAAATACTCACTACACACAACCCGTCTATACATGAACTGCGCCTACACTACACCAACCCCCAGGAGGGCCCCTTTCCCCCATCCCCAGAAAATGACATGAGGTATAGAATAACCTCTGGGCTCCAGCCATACCCACTTCCTGACTACTGCAAAATTAACCCTACCCTGGCCTAAACCAGGACAGTAACATCACTGACTTGTGCAGAGTGCTCAGTTGCCAAACTATCTGAGAACAGAGTTCTTTTTCCCAAAAAATGGCTGAACAGAAGGGCCTCACAAAGTCCTTTCTAACAGCATTATTTTATAATGCTTAAATTTTGTAAGTAACACAGATTTACCTTCAATAGTTTGCGTCCAGCCATTAATGCATACACACTGCTGTTGAAAGCTCCCCGACTGCTTCCTCCATGAGTAATCACAAGGTAGGGAGAGGCATGGATTTGGAAAGACACACAGCTTTTAGGATTCCATATACTGAAATTCTGAGAGGAACAAAAATGTAGAACTGAAACATCAAGGTTTTATTTAGCAGCATGGTTGGTGTCTGTAAGCAAGCATTTACCTCAATGGCAACAAAAACTCCTTTCCACTGGTAGAGAGTAGAAAACACAGCTGGAGGTGAACGCAACAGCACACCGTACAGGTTTTTTTCCAATGCAAAGAAACACCAGCTAGCTGCTGACTCTTCCACAAAGCTTTGCACAACAGACAGAACATTGATACTATCCCCTGCAATACAGTATAAGAAAAAAGTATTTATCTTTATGTTCTTTTACAACACCATTTTCATTATTTATTTGTGAAAACCAAATCTAGTATCAAAAATCACAAAATATTCTGAGTTGAAATGGACCCACAAGGATTATCTAGTACACCTCTTAAGTGGAAGGCTCATACATTGGTCAAACCCATTATCTTGACATTTTTAGCACCATGCTCTAAATGCCTAATCAATATTCTGAGTTGTTTCTAAATAGTTGGTATAAATGCATGTAAATACATGGAAATGGTATAGCACTGAGGTTGTACTGAGAGTTAAATAATAAATTAATTTCTCATATATTACTATTCCATATGGAAGATACATAGGAAATTTGATTGTGATTCAGAGTGACTCAGTTGGAATTTAGTTAGTGAGAAAATTAACTAGATAACAAGAAATTAAAAAGTGACAAACTAAAAATGTGTTTATCCTTGTTCTCTCTGTCATCATAAGCAGTAGTCATGGCAGTAAGATTCTTAAACTGCCCAGTCATTCAATCCTTACAGAAAATAGTGTCATTTATATTATTTAGAAAAATCCAGAATTACAAGTAGTAAAGAACAGATTTATAAATCAAAGGTCTTGTGAAAATATATAAGGAACAGGAAGAGCAATACAGATTGTTGAAACTATAGCAGCAGTGGCTGATGATAAGCTGACTCTTAAGCAGCCAAGATCTTTTATCTAATGAACTTCGATATCATAGGAATATTAAAAGTGAATTTTCATTCCAAAAGTATATCTCCTGTATATTTGATTACTCTGCAGCTATCTTCACTCTGAAAATAGCAACAGATGCTCTTGATAAAGTGAACGTACTGATGCCAAATGCAGTATCCGACAATGTCTCCCACTCAACGCTCACAGATACATTGAGCCCATTACTCCGTGAAACTTTCAAATAAACTGTAGTGTTCGCTTCTTCAACTGTGAAGGTATTTGTCCTAAATTTGAGAATTGTGAAAATAAATAATAAAAAGCATTATTTTTATAGTATAAAAATAGGATTTTTACTTTCAGCACAGAATATGCAATAAAAAGAAAATACTGATTTTGTTCTGTGATGGACTAATACTAATTATGGTTGCCCAATATTTCTTCACAAAAGACTTTGACAAAATCATGGTAAATTCAACAAAGTCTTAAAGCAACCTGAAATTTAACACACAACTGTGTGGGTGAAGCCAAATGATTTCTGAAAACATCATTCCATACCATAGATTAATATAATCATTAAATTATTTGGGTTGAAAAGAACCTTAAAGATCATCTCGTTCCAGCCCTCCTGCCATAAGAAGGGACATCCTCCACTAGACCAGGTTGCTCAGAGCTCCACTGAATCTGACCTTGAACACCTACAGGGATGTGGCATCCACAACTTCTCTTGCCAGTGCCTCACCAACCTCACAGTAGAGAATTTCTTCCTGATATTTAATTGAAATCTACCGTCTTTCAGTTTTAAGCCATTCCCTCTTGTTACTACACGCCCTTGCCAAAAGTCCCTCTCCATCTTTCAGATACTGGAAAGCTTCCTTTAGGTACTGGAAAGCTGCAATTGGGTCAGCCCAAAGCTGATCTGGTCAGCCCAAAGCCTCTTCTCCTGGCTGAACAATCCCAATTCTCTCAGCATTTCCTCAGAGCAGAGGTGCTCCATCCCTCTGGTCAACTGAGTGTCCTCCTCTGGTCTTGCTCCAACAGGTCCATGTCCTTCCTGTGCTGAGGATCTCAGAGCTGGAGGCAGCTCTGTAGGCGGGGTCTCACCAGAGCGGGGCAGAGGGTCTGAACCCCCTCCCTCCAAAGTTGCCCACAGGGCTTTGGATGCAGCCCAGGAAGCATTTGGCTTTCTGAGCTGCAAGTGTCCATGGCTGGCTCATGTCCAGCCCCTCAGCAGCACCCCCATGTCCTTCGGGGCAGGGCAGCTCTCAATCTGTCCACCCCCCTGCCTGTACTGGAGGTTGCTTTGACCCAGGTGCAGCACTTTGCACTTGGTCCTGTTAAGCCTCATGAGAATCCTCAGGGTTTCTTGAGCATGTCCAAGATTTGCTCATTTGGTTCTGAAAAATAGCCCTGAGCGAGGGTGTATCTTACACAACCTTAAATAAGAAATCAGAAATTAAATCAGAAAATTTCTGATTCCTGGGACACTGGTTTATGGTTTGGAATTTGTAATATTGATTACTATTAGTGAAATGTTTGGAGACTAATGAAATACTGTTCCAAGGGAAAATGCACAGATAAATCAATATTTCTAATGGTGAATAATCCTTTTAAAATATTTTTCTGTTCTTCTGTATAGCAGTAATGGTATTTGACAAATAGTGTAATTTTTAAAATCATAAATTTTACAACTGGATTCCTAAATTTTTTTAAAAGGGAAACCACCTTTATGAATATGAAAAAAACTTCCTTTTAATTGAATCAGGGTTCAGTACCTATTTGTAACTGGGTAGATGCTGAAAAGCCCCAGTGGAGCCTGGTTCTGTAATATTGTAATCATAGTTTGCACTCTGGTGCCTAGTCTGGCTCCTCCAGTTGGATTGAACAGGGTGACAATAAAGTGCTCATCCAATTCTGGTTCTTCATCCAGGATTGCAGAAATATGCAGTGTCTGACAAGAAACAAACACAGAAAGCTGCTGAGACTTGACAGCTAACAATGACAATGTTATTCAAGCCATACTACTGTATCTTTTCTTTCTTTGTACAGCTCTGGACAGCAGGGCAGCACAGCAGCAGCTCTTGACACTGGGAAAGGCAGGAGTAAGGCATGAATCATTCAGGGAGGGGTTCTAAAGTAATCCCTCTCCTGACCTCTATTAGTGCAACACTAACACAAGCATATCCACGTTGTTTTTATTTTTCCCTTCCCCTCTTTACTCTTATCATAAGATTCTCTGAAATGTAACAGGTTTTGATCCTTTTTTCATACTTTTGTTTTGTACTTATTCCACACATTCCTTGGTAACATAGTCCCCATACAGCTACCCAATCCCCTAATGCAGCTCAGTCAAGTTGCATTTACTTTACTTCAGTTGTCAACTGAACTATCTCATGGGCAACAGGGCAGTTACACTGCTGGTACTGGGAACAAAGAAGAAAAAAAAAGGCAATAGAGAAATATTTGAAATACCCTCTTCTTAATGTTTTATTCCCTCTACTGCACCATGGTGAATAAAAATAGGATTGTCTCAAGGTGGTCTCAAAGCAGCAGAGAACAGTCTAGAAAGAAATAGGTGTTTTCACTGACATTCTCCCCATTACCCAAAGAGGTGAAAGTTACAGTAGTACATGTAGCTTTGCCTTAGAAAAATTATTTAGTAATGACGGATCTGGAATTAAAATAGAAGTTACAACATTTTAGATCTCTATTTACTTCTGCAATAAACCATATTTTAAGACTATTGAGAAATCTTTTACACCCTATTTCTCACAGATCTGCTTAACTGGCCATCACTTAGGTGCCAAATGCATTTTAGGTTCAGAAACTGATAGCCAGTATTTTCAGAAAGGTTTGTTTCAGATCCTACTCCTCTAACCATAATATACTAACCTACTTAAGATAGCTCATTTTCTAGCTGAAATTCTTGTGAGGACAGTAGAGAAGCAGTGGGATTAATACTACCAGAAAAATAAGTAATTTTCAGTTTCTAAAACTCTGAAAGCTGTTCAACTTTTGCCTTTGCTGCAGCATACTCTCTTCAGTTCAGGCCACATAAAGGAATAGTATTTTTAATTCCACTGTAATTACTTACAGTAGAAAATTATGACTGTATGTCGAAGTTTGTCTTTCAGCTATATACTAAACACATATAAAGAAATGGTCTTATACACACATCATACTATATACCCATTATACTGTTTTCAGTTTATCCGAACTATTACAAAGAGAGAAATATCTACAGAAAAGCATATTTAGTTTTTCTGCACTCCCACAACTCAGTTTATTCTGAGAATTAAGGAAAGCATATTAAAAAAATTAATACATGAAAAAACACGAACATTGTTGTAAAGTTTCAGATAATTTTAAAAAAGCCTTCTTACTATTTTTACCATATTACCTTAAATCTGACTCCCTCTTCCAGCACAATGTGTCCTTGAGAAGGGGCCAAATCCACTGATGGCTCTGAAGAATTAATTTGACTTACAAGATACTGAACAGACACTGTTCCAAATATTCCCTGAGGAGGTTCTCTAATAATATTTAATACTGCAACACTTTCCATCAGATGGAGAGCTGTTTGCTCTCTTAGGAAGAAGTGATCACTGTTATTGAATGACAAAATTCCATGTCCATCATCATTGGCAAATATAGTAATTGTGGCTTTTGAGACATAAATAATAGAAATATACTTTAATTAAAATAGTAAAATATAATTGTACACATATACAAATAAATAAATATATACACAAATCCATTATTTCTTTAGTATAATTGTATTGCTTTTATGTCTCTGATACTATTTAACAGAATATATAAGTATTTTGCTTTATCCAGGAAGATTTGTAGAAAGGAAGAATCTAGACTTTTATTAAAACATCCAGCTTTTGCAATTTCTGATTCCTTATTTTACAAGTTATTTTGTTAGTTTTACATTTTTCACAGTGATGTTTAAGAGCTTTCCAAATAAGATTAATAATTTACCATAGGAGCACACTGCTGTTCTCTAAAACATGATTTTTCAGAAGAATGAAATTGAAGTGACTGAGATACAATTCTGAAGAATGAGAACATCAAAACTAAGTTTTACCTGTTGTGTTCTCCCCTAATTCCAGGCCAAATGAGGGATTTGTTAGAATTAACTGGAACTTCTCAACACCTTCAGGAATATCATCATCACAAATCACAACAACAACAGATTTATTCTTTTCTCCATCAGCAAAAAAAAGAGTCTAGCATTGAAACACAGAAAACATTGAATATTCAATAGCTGATAATGCATACAGAAATTTTAAACTAAGGTTAAGCAGCATTGCCTTAAATAGGGAGGAAAGAAGAGGCAAGAAGAATAATTTCTACGTCCCTTATAAATTGACTGAAAAAGAAGCAAAACAGTTAAATAGTTTAGCACATTGTAGAGTGAGGACAAACAAGAACAATTCACTTTGAAAGTTCTTTTGCAAAAAATATTAAAACTTACATGAAATCTTATATTCTCTTGTCTAAGAAAAAATGTATTTGAAATAGATGTTTCAAATTTTAAAATGTGTCTTAAATTTAAAAATACTTTAGTACTAAAAAAGAAAGAAAGACTAAAATAAGATTACTGTATCTATCTCTGTTCAGATGATCAGAGCAACTGAAAGAAGTTGAGAAATCTAGATGTACTAGTGACTACTCTGCAGAATAGATAAGATGATGTTCTTTTAAGGAAACTGAAGAAATGAAAACTGGTAGATTTAAAATTTGCTTCTTACCCTTGAGACCACATTAAAATCCAAACCCAGCTGTGCCTCCAAATTTTGGGCATAAAAAAACACAGACACACTGCCATAAGATCCTTTGTTTCGGTATGCCATTATGGTCAGATTCCCATGAGTTTCATTAACTTCAAAACTAAAACAAAAACCAAGACAAATTCTCAGTGCTCACTGAGCATGTTATTTTAATAAGATGGTAGAAAATTGCTATATTTTCACTTAAAATCATCCCCTCTACCTTTTAAGAAAAAGGTAAAACTTTTAAATAAAACTTTTAAGTAAAGCATCATTACCACTTGTCTAATGCAACCATTATACCTTTGTTTTTTTTTTTTTTTAGCACAATGGTATTGAACTAGATTAAGACTGTTTATGAGCCTGGATGCCTTTTTCCTAGCTCCTGGAAATCAGAAAAAAAGATCTGAGAGATGTCAATTGCATGCTTAGATGGATGCAGAGGCTGGGGCATGGGATGGAGGTTTGAGGGAGTGATGGAAGGCCACATTACCAAAAGATAATAGTGAAAATAAATACATGGTAGCATGAGATTTCTGAGTAAACATACTGTAAATGTTGGTTTCTAGTGTGGGCATTATCCTTCCAATTCCACTGAACTGAATAATATGTTGTCAGCTCAAAGATCTGATATATTGTTAACAGAAGTTTTACTGTTAACTGAAAATGAAATAGTTGGGCAACACTAATCGTTAACTCCCATAGGGAATTCTTCAAGGTGCCAAGACTTACTTGGAACTTTCCCATTCAACTACTCCGCTTACTCCATCATTAGCATCAATAATAATTTGAGAAGCTAAACCTTCCACATCTAAAAGGGAAAACAGAAAGACAAGTATGTAAAAACAATAAAGTTCATTTTCATTATTTTCAAGAATAACAGAAGCATTTCTTTATATCTTTACTAATTTTGTAGAAGAAAAACATAATTTTCCATTTCCAAAATGTGGAGGAGAAAATGAAGTGGACAGGATACTTGGAAAGGCTTGAAGAAAATCTGTCCTTAGTAGCTTACTATTAGAAATGCAACACAGGGCCTTGAATTACCACCATTACATTTAATGTACTTTAAAAAAGAAAAAAAAAAAAAAAAGAAAAAAGAAAAAAATTGAAGAAAACTCATGGCACAGAAAAAGTAGAAAATGACAAAAGCTTTTTGAAAAGATTTTTCATCAAGTCTTAATTCATTGTGTGTTTTTCTTATGATGATATTTAATGTTTTGCAGACAGTGCCATTCTGAATATTGGAGGGAAAATGAGTAAAAAATAATAGTAAATGATCCAGTATATCATCTTGTATTAGTATTTCAGTGCCTGATAATAAATCTTAATGGCACACACCACAGATTCTGCTATTAAAAAAGAATTATTAATTTCCTTTTAGTTAGTTTATGTATTGTAAGATTCTGCTACTACATAAAACCACAGGTATATTCACTATAACTTTGCAAGATTATTTCATGTATTGCCCTGTGAAAATACTGAATAATAGATTAATGCCAGCAATTTCCACTAATTTCACAGACCAGAACTTGACAGTCAGAACTTCATTCTTCTGAGAAAATAATGCCTTTTTTTGTTTAAACAGCATCACATGAATACCCCAATTTATGTCAATTTAATTTTAATAAAAATTAAAAAGAAATGAAGACTGACAATTTCTACAAAACAAATTTATTCCACTAAATCTGTAGTAAATATACTATTTTTAGATCAATCAGAGAGATTTCTATTAAATAAGATAAAAAGTTAATAAAAGATCACTGCCTTTAATCCAAATCTGACACTATGAGGTAGTGATGAACATGAGCAGCAGCTGCAACACGTCTACACAGACAGCAGAAAGGTTTAGAAATCTATAGGGATTACAGTGTGTATAGATCCTTCAGATTCCTAACTGGTGTTTTCCTTCATCGTGTCATAATCTGATCAGCTCACTGAAGATCTATAATACTTCACTTTCAACATCAGACCTCCTATTTCAAATTTGGCATCTTTCCTCTCCCTGATGACCTCCTGCCATTTTACCCTATCTTAATTTTTCCTTCTATGCATTAAGTTTATTAATTTTTCTTTCATTATTCTCAAGTATCAAACATTTTCCCTTTCCTTAATTCCTTGCACTTTTGTATTATAGTTGGGCCTTTTCTTCCACCTTTTCTAGAAGATGGGATGGAGCAAGAGCAGCATGAAGAAAACAGAATTGTCCTTTATGTTTCCTGCTTCTGCTCCATAGCCATGAAGTCTCAGATCAGAAATAAAAGTCACTTAAATTCCATGTGTTTAACTGTATGTCACAGATATCCCAGACCTACTCCATATATTGCATGCACATGGCTAAGACAGGGACAGCATTCATGATATATTCCAGACAGGTACGATTAACTGTGTATCAGCATCATGTGCAGGACACCCATCACTTTTGATAGTAGACACCTAGAATTATATTAAAGATTTTCTATGGGGTACAGGATTGCTAAATCCTAAACAAATGCACTGGACCAACAAGGATTTGAATTCTCAATCATAATAAAGAAAATATACAAAAAGGGAAAGCAAGATTAGAAAACAGTCTGATAACAGAATTAATTGTGACATTTTATAATGAGGACAAAATTTTGCCTCATGGATTACAACTATTATCTGATCATCCTAGGTACATCAGAGTCAAATTGTCATGACTCAGATAGCTAACACTTATGGCAGAAGTTAAGATTATACGGCACTCAGAAAAATTTAAATCAGGAAATCCTTCATACTTGAATGTTACTCTTTCTGTTTTAAATTTTAGATTCAACTAATCACAGCTTAGTGTCTGTACATCAGCAATCAGTATTGCATGTTACCTTTAAGTCTGTAACGAATTAATTCTGTCACTTCAATAGGCATGCAAAAAAAGGGAAAAAGAGTCATAGAAGATGTTAGAAATAATCAGCACAATTAGTCACTGGTGCCCCAGGGTAACCCAACTGTCTTTAAAGCCAACGGCAGCTGTGCTAATGAGTTCAGCAGCAGAATGAGGAACTCAATAAGCAAGCAATTAATGAAGTTCTGTGGAAGAGTAGGAATACAGTAGATCATGACATCTAAAAGTAAATCTGATAAAAAGTAATAAAAAGATACTTTTGAAAGAGTGAGCAAAGGACCTACTTGAAGGAATTATTTGTACATATTTGCTCCTGTCATTTACTTGGAAATTAAAATCACATTACACATTGCAAACACAACTTTTGAGATAACTATGTTCTCCAACTGTGTGAAAATTTTCTTATAATTTTTACAGGCTTCAAAAAGTAAGAAGCCAGTGTAACAATAACTATGTTTGATGTTCTACGATGTTCTTGCAGAATACCCTGTCTCATTTTGGCCTATTTGGGAAGTGGCAAGCGGAATAATGATATGCCAAAGTAATAGAATGTGCATTCCATTAATATAAAAATAAAATTAATCATAATTGTTTGTAAGTTGTTTTACCCAGCCTAGGTGGGGAGGAAGCTGAATGGTTCATGATAAGTTCCACTGAAGTTAAATTAACCAAGAAGAATTCTTGCACTTCTGGTACATCATCCTACAAAATACAAATCCAGAATATCCTCTTTTCATTGTCTTTAAGAAACAATCACAGAATTTGTCAAAAAGCAACACACTAGAAGTCTCTAACCTCATAGCAACATTAGAATTAATTTATGTTTCCATTTTCCTGGAACATTTTTACATAAAATGTTAATTATGAAGGAAGACAACATTTAAAGGAAAAGACTGCGGTGACACTGAACTAGATGTGAATAGATTTCTGCTCAATATTGAAAGCCCAAATAGCAATCACTGATAAAGTAAGAGCCTGTAGCAAGCAATGAATGACACTGGTCTGAATATCAGAAAATAAAGTCTTAATGAGAGAGTTAAATTTCACTTAACTATAAGTAGCACTGTCTCCTGTTATTATTTGTCCTTCTGTGATTTTACCATTAAACACCAAAGCAGTCTTTCTAAATTGCCATAAAATTGATAGCTTCAAATAATACAGCATTCAAGATTCAGGTTCCACAATATTCCTTTTCGATTGTCATAACAATAAGTGAAAAGATATAGAATTTACCTCTAGAATAGTAACATTTATGGCAGCCGATGTTTCTCCTTCTTTCAAAATCACTGAGTCAGAAACAGCTACATAATCAGCTCCTGGTTCAGCCAAAATCCCCTCTGTCTGATTACTTAAGGAGACCAATCCTGGAACTGTGGCATATGTAACATTGATAACACCTGTTTAAAATGTGACAAAAAAACACAACTTTTTTTCAATCTTTTGTAATGTTCACTAGAATAGACAAAGAAAAGAGACCAAATGCTCATTGAAAAAAAATGAAAAGCTTAGCTGCAAACCAGAGGATTAAAACACTAATCTGAAACTAATGGGACTTATTTCTTTCAGTCTAGCCTTTAATAATTTGTCCGAGATCGCAGGACTCGGAAAGTATTAGGACCCAATGTATTCATACATTTGAGGTGCTGTGAACTGCAAATATTATGTAACATACCTGGAACATCTAATGTATTATTAATGCCTGGTTTGGTGTGAAGGGAAGTAGAGTGTTTCAGGAATGACTGATGTCTAAGAAAGGCTCTAAGGAGAATTCTAAATTTAGTTTCCTTCCCAGATAGACTAACATAGACATTGATAGAGAATAAAAATTAGGGGACACATTGATATATTTTACTAGAGGGAAAGCTATATATATTTTTTTTTAATAACAAAGGCACATCTCATGAATCTGCCAGAGTAATCAAGATGCAAATTTAAAGAGAGTGATCCTGGAGATAAAATGACAAATGAAATTCAAAGTTAATCTGTATGAAATAAAACATAAGGTATAAAAGAATCTTAGTTTTAATAAATAAAGATGGAGTTCAGTTGAGAGATTTTACATTTACAATGGAAACTTAGAATATATTAATATTTTCCTAATTAATATTTGAAAGGTAATTTACATACTGACTGACATTAAAAAAGAAATGGGAAAACAAAGAAATGACATTTAAATTCCTCTGCAAAACTGTAGTGTGTCCAGATCTTGAAAGTTTATTTCAACTGATCTCTTCACCTCAAAACAAAGGGAAAAAAAATAAGAGCGATTTTAACAGAGGTCTAAATATAGTCTAAAAATGTTGATAGAAAATTATTATATATGTTATCTCTCAATGGAAGTCAAAATACTCAGGAAAAAAACACAAAAAATATTTTGGCACACAGTGCACTACTGAAGTTAGTACTACTTAATTTGATTTTAAAAAGAAACTTGAATTAAAAATAAATACAGAGTTCTTAGGAGAGGCATAAACTGAATTCAGGCATCGATGCAACTTTTTCCATGGGATATTCCTAAACTGTCAGATTCTGGAAGTTTATAGAAGGGATGTTGTGGGAATGATAATTCCATGCTAGCTCCTTTTCCCATGTTTTTTTATTTCTTCTGGACAGACAATTCAAGACAGATTTGCTGGACATAAAAGTACAACCCTAACAGCCAACTAGCTATGTCATAGCTCCCAGATCCCTTGCTGTAGAATTAAAGGCTATGCCTTCAGTTTTAACTAAAACTTAGTTCCCAAGCCCGCAATAAGGAGCCTAGAAGTTCTGAAAATATCAGTTGTATCCAAGATTTTCCAGAATTTCTAGCTTCCCTGTCATGACTTTCATTTGTCTACTGATTTTGAAAACAAAACTTAATTTCTCTTGGAGATGTTATACAAACCTAGAGATCCAAATTCTCTGTTAATAAAAAGTTGAACTGTTTTGTTTTCCTCTGGAAGTAAAACTACCCTGGATGGAGAAGCAAAATTCAGTACTCCATGTGGTTCATCACTAGCTTCTACCGTCAGAATAGCTTCATATCCTTGACTATCCAAAACAGCAGCACCAGAAGGAGAAACACCTGCAAAAGAATCAATGCACTAAAGTTAATTGTGTTAGGAAAATAAAGTTTTGTCTTAGGTAACTGCTATTTTTATGTACAAATGACAGCCAGTAACACTGCAAATGAAATCAAACCAAACATACTATGCACTCACTGAATTTTATGGCTTGTATGGAATGTATATATAATTGCATTCTTTAACAAGCACAGGAACATTCAATCACAACAAAAATTGTACACATAATAAGTATAGAGTTAAAGACTGGCTTGAGAAGCAAGAAAATCTGAAAAGACAGTGCTAAACATGGACTTTCCTAAACTACTTCTGTTGGAAAAGGAAAAAGACTTTTTTTAGGACTTCATTACAATTCCTAAATTCCATTATAATTAATTTATTAAGTTAAAATTATATTCAACTTCTCTATCATTCCATTAAGAAATTACTACAAGTGTTGCCTTGATGAATTTATGTATTTACTTATACATAAATTTATACTTATCCTGGAGGATTACAAGAGTAAACAAAATATTAAGGCAAGTTTGCAAGGTACCTATCAGCAACACCACCTATGTCAAGTTAGTTTGGTGTTTAGACACTAATTCCAGTTTAACAAATGATATTTCAGAAGGCATGTGGTTTCATGCTTCTTTTCTCATTATAATTTCAATGAATGAGTAAAACTGACTTCCTGTAATTCAGAGACAGATCAGAGAGACAGCTTCAAGATTGTTTAAAAAGATAAAAATATCTATTTATTTTATGACACCTGTATCATATGTATACATAAATATATAGAAGTGTCAAGACCACTTCAATAAAATGTCAATAAATTTTGTATAGTTTGCAACATTTTCAATATTCGTAGCCCTACACTTCCAAAATGGTTTAATACACACAAACTTATACACTACTAAATGGCAATTTTCGATATAGCAGGTATAGAAGTATGTAGTTCTGCATTCTTGTGGTGTTATATTTTAGTTAAATGGTATGCTCTGTCTCACCCCTGGAAAACGTACGGTTCATTCCAAGCCTGTGATCCTCCCCTGCAGTATCCTGTGTCTGTAATCCCATTGGCCCGATCTGTTCTGTGCCCACTTTGAATCTCCCTGTTCAGTGTGCCGGGGGGACGGTTCTCTCTCTCTTCGCCGGCTCTCCTGGCTGGTGCTCTCTCAGCCCCTCCCTCCCCCTCCCCTTTCCCCCCTCGCTCCCCTTTCCCCCCTCTACCTCAGAAACCATGCTGCCTCCCGGGGGTAGGACCCCCAATAAACCCTCATCTAATGAGCACCCTCAGAAGCCGTGCGGAGTCTCCTTGCTGCCTGCAGCTACCTGCGAACCACAGCCTAGGGGGGCACCCCGGGGACACCTCCGGGAGGCCCCCCCCCCCCCCCGGAACGGACCACGACAAATGGCGCCCAACTCCGGGCTCAAGGATCCACAACCCTGACACCACCACCGCCCTGCCAGTACAGCGCAGAACCCCGCGGAGCACCGCTTCAACACCACCTCCAGCACCACAGAGTGACCACACCAGGCTGCAGCCACGGCCCCATGCGGCCCTGTCACCACCGCACAGATGCCCCGCACTCCCACCACCACCAGCTGGCGCGGCCCCAGCCCGGCACGGTGTGGCCTCAGCCCCACCTGGGCCCGGGCAGCAACGCAGCCTCAGCGGGCCCCGGCATGGCGCGACCCCAGTTCGGCACAGCCACACTGCGAGCACAGGGCCCCGGGGCGGCCCCGGCCCACTGCAACCCCGCCGCTGCACGCGCGCACCCCGGCACCCAGAGAAGCCGCACGGAGCGCACCCAGCCCCTGCCTGGCGGTGGTGGGGGGGCCCCTTCAGAGCTTGCGGACCGTGCAGAGCACCAAGCCCAAGCAGCCGATGCCCTGGACCACAGCAGTGAAAACCCACCAGTTTCCACAAGGGAGCCACCAGACGACCCAGGCACCGCAACCCCCCAAAACAGCTTTTGTCAGCTGTGTGACCTCCTTCCTCAGTCTTACTCTCTCCCTCCCTTGCTGCCACTTCTCCCTAATTTCATCCCTACCCCACCTTCTCCTAAACAAAACCCCAGGATTATCCAACATAACCACGACCACGTGTCAGCCAAGATGGCTCCAGCCACATGGCACGGCACCATCTTTTGCTTCTCCTTCCCTAAATCCCTTTCTTCCTGCTCTTTCTCCCCCATGCTCTGCCCCTTCCCTGTCTCTCATGAACCAACTCCCTCTTCAGCTCCTAATTCCCCCCTTCCGCCTTCCAAATCCCACAGGGTGGGAGATGGAATTGGAGAAGAAGCTGAGAAACCAAAACCCAAAGCTAAAATAATTTTGTAATACCAGTTTTAACAGTCTTGTATATTTAGCTGAATTGTAAATTGTACTTCATGATCTCCTTTTCCTGTTATTCCAAGAGCAGGATGATATCCTTCTCTGTAATCCATACCCCTTTTTTTCCTTATTTTGGGTAATTAACCAGGAGCAAACCACTCAAAGGCGCAGGGTACCCCGAAAAGATTTTTCTTTCGCAGAGTCCCTGGCTCCCCCTAACCTCTCCAGTTCCCAATCCCTATCCACTTGTTCTAGCTGAAAAGAGCTCATCAGCTAGAACTTTTATCCTAAAACCCTCTAACCTTTTTATCATTTTTATCCCATACCTGTTGTGAAAAATGCATATTTTATGATTGGCTTTTCGCAAATATTAAATTGAATACTATATGTATTATTTTATATTGATTAGAAGTGCTGTATTAACATTTTAATAGTATGGTAAATGTAGTTTTGTAGTTAAAATAGAACCTATGAATGTGGGGGGTTTTTTTACTAGCTCAAGCAAGAGATGAGATAATGAAGAAACTCTTCACACAGAGATGACAATGATGGGGGCCCATAAAGAATTACTGCCTCCTTATCAGAAAAGACAAACATTCTTCCACCTTCTCTCCGTCTTTATGGAACCACCAGGATTAAGGGGAAGAAGTTGACAAAAACCAGAAAAGTTCTTAATTTGCAAGGAATTTATGCATCATGTATGAGATGTATGAATATGCAACAGGCTACTGCTTTTAAAGATTATTCCTTTGTTCACAAGGCATGCTTATTGGGCTTAAGTGCCCAAGAGCATCCGGACGTCCATAATTCTTTGATTTTTATTGTCTTGTAATTGTCCTAACTCTAAATTTTCATTACTCTAATTGTATTACTATTTTTATAACCATTTTATTATTATTAAACTTTTAAAATTTTAAAAACCAAGTGACTGGCGTTTATAACAAATGGTAGCAGAGGATGGTTCCTAACACCTCTCTGCCGGTGCCTTAGGAGAGTCAGAGTGAGAAGACGCGTCCTGCCCTGATTAGGCAGCCTCGCTCTGCTCCCCTGGTGCTGCCGACAGACGCAGGTTACGATCCGATGGACAAAAGGAGACAATAAAACAAAGAAAAGGGAAAGGATTCCCTAAAACCGCGGTAATTAGCCCCTAAGACCAAAGTGTACACGAAGAACAAAGACCCAAGGACAAGGGATAGGTAAGTATTTGTTGGGATGGGGTGGATAAGGGGGGATGAATGTGTGTGAATGGGGTGGATAAGGGGGGATGAATGTGTGTGAATGAGAGGCGGGCTGGTTACCCCAGACCTGCTAAGTGAGTGCAGTAGTCTCCCATGCTGCGTTTCTGTCTTTTTCGCGAGAAAAGCGGCCAGTACAGAGACGAAGCGAATGATAAAAGAGTGAGAGAATCCCCCCGGGGAGATTGAATTGAATGGGCTGGGTTGAGGGATTAATATTCAAGAGCACCCAGGGTTGCTGCTGGGTTGAGATATTAATCCTCAAGAGCACCCAGGGTTGAATAAGTGAAACAAAAGGTACCTTTACTTGTTGTGTACGCGACGGTGGGTCCCGCACCAACAAGTCCCCTGAGGGTGGGGGCTTAGGCAAAACCCTGCAAAAACTTGAGTGAAAAAGTCTGCTGGGTTGAGATATTAACCTTCAAGAGCACCCAGGATTGAGTAACTCAGGGCCCTTCCCAGAGGCCCAGCAGTACTGAAACCCAGAGAGGCTGCCCCCAAAGCAAGGATGGCTCAGTACCGTAGGACCTTTTAGCACCGCGGCTGCGTAAAGTAGTCATCTAACCCATTCCCCCTGGGGGAGGGGGTGTGGGGAGTCCAGATCGGGCAAGGTACGGAGGTCCGAACCCCTGACTCTGAGGCTATCTCTAGGGAAGAGGGATAGCCAAACCTCGGGGAGGTGGAAGGGGTCAGGGTGGGGGCTTACACGATTCACGATTCTCTGGCAACAGAAATCCCTTTGTGTAAGTCTAAGAGGTTTGCTAACGTTTCCTTCCTCTGTGCAATAAAATAAAGGGAAATGTAGAAGTATGAATGGACAGGCCTGAGGGTGTAGATGTGTGTGCGAAAGTAAGCGGAAAATAAAGGTGAGTAAATAGAAATTAGTGAAAGATATGCAATGTAGATTGTTTTGAGTTAAATAAAAGTGAGTAAGTGTGCACGAATGAAAGTATATGTAACAGTATTGTGAAGTCTAGAAGTATGAATGAACAGGCTTGAGGGTGTGTGAATGTGAGAGTGAGCGAGAGATAAAAGTGAGTAAATGGAAATGAGTGGAAGATATGTAATGTAGATTGTTTATTTTGAGCTTTATTTTTTTAGAGGGAGGTGTATTATGTTGAATGGTTTGTGAGAGAAAGAATTTTTTGCATGGGTAGTTGAAAGAAGGTAGTATTTAGGTTGTTAGAAAATGTGGGGGAAAAAAAAAAGAGCATGGAATGAATAGATAAGATTTTGGGGGGGAAAAAAAATGGGACAGAAAACCAGTAAAAAGGAAGAAAAAGGGGAAAAGGGAGTAAAACAAGAGGGAACCACACCACTCGCAGCCGAGCCGCTTGTCCCGGGCCCTGGCTCGCCGCTTGTTTCAGCTCCGCCTGTCCCAGTCCCAGCATTTGTCCCAGGTCCCAGCGAGCCGCTCGTTTCGGCTCCGCCTGCCCCGGTGCCGGCGCCTGTCCCGGTGCCTGTTTCGCCGCCCGCAGCCTCTGTACCAGTCCCCGTCTCGCTGCTCGCGGCTGCCCAACCGGCCCCTGCCCCCATCCCGCCCGGCTGGTCCGTGGCCGCTCTGCCGGCCGTGCCTGGCGGGCTCTCGTCCGTCCCGTCTGTCCCATCCTTGACAGCTCCTCCTGCGGCTGTTTCCTCTGCCCCATCCCCAGCGACTCTGACTGTTCCAGCTGCGCTGGGCACCGCCGCTGCTGCTTTGCCTCTGCTGGGAACAGCTGACCCAGCCGCCATTAACTACGCTCCCAGCTGGTATCCCCTGGAAATGCCCCCTCGTTTGGCGGTTCCGGCAGCGAGCCCTGCCCATGCTCCCCTGAGCTCCGTTCCCCTGGTAACCGCAGCTGCAGCTCAAAAAAAAAAAAACTCGCACCTGGAGGACGCCCCTTATAGGAACACGAGAAGTTCAGTTAGAAAACAACATTCACCAGACTCTTCCTCACAACACGGGAGAAAGGCTATAGAAAAAGACTGGGATCTGTTTCCACTAAGAGAGGTCCCGATGGGAGGGGGTGGAACTGAGTTTGTAAATGCTCCTTTAACTTCTTCTGAGGTCAGGAATTTTAAAGAGGAAATCAAAGGGATTTTGAAGGATCCCATAAGCACTGCTGAACAATTAGACCAATTTTTAAGTTCAAGCATTTATACCTGAGAAGAAATGTGGTCAATAATAAAGATACTATTTTCTCCAGAAGAAAGGGAAATGATCAAAATTGCAAGCAAAGACAAGTAGTTTAAATTATTTCTTCCAATTTGCATTGTGATTTTTCATCTTGAAATTTGTAACTTGCTATACTCTAAAGTTGAGAAACTAGTTTACAGCTGTGACATAGCCAGACCTACTTTTAATTTATTTTGAATCAATGTGAAGCTGTTCAATCACATGGTTCTCAGTGTGTAAAGTTAAACTAAAGGTAACACCAGCTACTTGGCAGGTCAATGAGAAACATTTTTTTCTTCCAGCCAGTCCTTTTACATGTACCCAAATGTGTTTTGCTTTTTTAGTTTTTCGTTTTGTTTGTGTTTTTGGAAGTGCTGACTACTTGCAGTGCACCTAGAACAGCAGCTAGAGTTGTGCATGCATAGCACTTTTGAAAAATAAGGCTCATTTTTTTGACCTAAGAATTGGAGATGGCTACATATATAAATGGGAACACACAAAGCTGGATGAAGAAAAAGTTTCAGTATCTTCTAATGTAAGCTGTTAATTTGTTACTTTCAGCATCACTGTGGTTGTGTGACACACATACACATAAAAAAAAAAAAAAAATTGGTGGGGGGAATGTCTGCTTGCTGTAGTTTTATTTCTGGAATGAGTTAGACAGCTATGAAGAAGTTGTGGGTTCCTTGTGTGGTTTACCCAGGCCTGCAGGGAAGGCTTGGTCGTGATTCCCTCTGTGCTGCAGGTAGCCCTGCAGCGTGGCAGCAGTAGCTTGCCTCTAGTGAGTTTGCAGGCAGGGTGCTTCACCACTGCAGTGCTCAGGTGCTGTTTCCTATTGTGACATTAAAGCTTAAATTCAAGAGTGCCTCTTTCCATCCAATTATTGTTTGTACCACAGGAGCCTCTTTGATCAGCATTTCCTAGCAGTCAAAGAGAAGGTATTGCAAAGACAAATTCCTTACTTTCTGTCTCCCCCCCACTGTATTCATGTTTTGTCCATTCTCTCTTCAAAATATGGATTTGTAAAACTCATGCTCTGTGTCCTCAGATGCCCTTCCCAAATCAAACCTTGGCTTTGTTGCAAATTGCATTGCACTAACTAGCATTGTCTTACATTTTTTGGTGCAGGCAGGGTCACTTTGGAAGTAAGTTGTTGTTTACCTTGTTCTTATAACCTTTTTGAGCTTGTGAATGGAGAAAATTGTGATAGAAAAACAAGTCTTTAGTTTTAGTACTGTGTCAGCTGTGAGTGGCTAGTAGCCTTGGTGGAGAGTGCCATGAATTGCATGCTTGCCAAACGCACATAACAAAAGTAATTTAATTTGTAAAGAAGTTGAAAAAAGGGGAGGGGTGGTTGGCAGACTTATCCCTCTGAGACATTGCAATGTGGACTGATGTTAGAAGGTAGACTGATGCCGGAATGTGGATGTTAAAATGTGAAGAGAGAGAAAGAGAGGGAGAGAAAAAGAGAGAGGGAGGTGAAAGACAGAGTTAAACGCAAGACTGTTAAATAAATAAATAAATTAAAGGGACCACCACTAGAGATAAGATCAAGGCAGAGATAGCAGACTTTCACAAAGTGATTTATTTGTTTAAGCAAGAACTCTTTTCTCTTTCTGGTTTTTGTTGCTAAGAAGAGGAGGCTTTTTGTTCTGAAGAATGAGTTAAATGTTGCCCAAAAAGTAAAAAAACAAGAGATGTGATACATGTCGTGTTAAAATTGGCCTGGTCTTTCTATTTAACTACTTATAGCTCACAAGAAGAATTGGCCTCTGCAGCTATTAAAACAGCTGGATACAAGAAGAAGAAGCAGCTGTAGAAAAAGCTTTTAGTTAAACCCAGAAAGTTTTGAAGAAAACTAATGGTAAAAGTTAATGCAGTATTGTCTTTCTTTTAACACTGTGTTATTAAGAAGTTCTTTCCAGGTACCACTAAAGCAGCAATCTGAACCACAGAAAAAGGGTGAATTCACGACAGCAAAATCAAAGAACTTGTGAAGAACCTTAAAGAATGGACTATCGCATCTAAACCGGGTGATATCAAATTGACTTTCGACTGGGATTGGGTGGTAATAGTCTGGGAAAACCCAAATGAACCAAGGAAAGTACAAAAAAAATAACACCTAACTGAGAAATAAGGCAAAGCTTACATCACTGGTTTTAAGCACTGCCTAAATAAGTCCTCAGACGCCTCCGACACCTCCTTAGGAGAGGAACATTACCACTTCAAACAGGAAGAACAAGATTATTTTAATCAGAGTTCTCACATTCTGGCCTTAGCCTGTGACTTATACAAGGAAGAAGGGAAATTACCATCAGTATTATACTGTATACTTTATTTGATTCATCCCAGTGCTGGACACTCTAACTGGGTTATAAGTAAATGTTCAAATTATGAGAATGATTGGTATTGGAGCTCACAAAATCTATGTTCTCATTGTAATAGGTATTGAGTACTGAATCTATCCCCTATAGAGATAGAACTCAAAGCAACTGAGGTAATAACTTTGTTTTGTGGATGGGAATTATCAGTGCCTGTTGACTGAGAGATACTTGAGGAATGGTAAGAAACCTCAGATAAAGAGTGTTGAAAAGGACTTGCCTAAAAATATTTAGTAAAAAGAGTAACAAAGGAAACAGAGGGCAAGCCTGGATTGACCACTGTACTCGCCACCGAGAAGATCACACATACCTGCTATGGGAAGCAACTCCATAGGCAGGGGAGGTGGGGGTATAAGCCATACCAGACCTCTGTTATTCCTGTTTCTGTCTCTCATTTGTTGTCTTTTACCTTTTGAGATACTGGCAAGATCGTGTCACAAATGCTACAAAAAATATTACATGGAAAGAAACCAAAGTTCCTTTTTTGTTACACACCCCCATGTCAACAGCCACTGTCATAACCCATCCAAACTGAGTACCTGCAGGAAAAATGGGGAAAAATATTGAATTACAAGGAACTTAGGAAAAAGTGGTAATAGATGGGGCATTGAATGTCCAAAATGAGAGAGATGGATTTGTTTTACATTTGATTTCAGGAATACAGTCCAAGATTAGGCAAAAAGACCATTAGTAAAATAAAAAAAGGTGAAATCAGCACAGCAATCTACCTCTGTATTAAACCCAAATTATATACTGAATCATATTATAAGACTCCAAGCAGTCATAGAGAAGATAACAAACAAAGCCGCTCAGGCATTAGAATTAAAGAAATAACCCAGATAGCGGTCCAAAAGTGGGAAAACAATGTTAAAAACTAACTGATGGGATAATGTATTGAAGAATGGATAGTGGAAGAAATTAGGATTACAGCTGTTCTGATGTTTCTTCCTTGTTTAATCCCATCTTTAATTTGATTACTAACATAGTCTAAAGAATGCAATTAGATAAGAAATATTGCTCAAGCCAAATGATTTATAAAGAATAAGAGGAGGGATTGTGAAAAATGCATATTTTATGATTGGCTTTTCGCAAATATTAAATTGAATACTGTATGTATTATTTTATATTGATTAGAAGTGCTGTATTAACATTTTAATAGTATGGTAAATGTAGTTTTGTAGTTAAAATAGAACCTATGAATGTGGGTTTTTTTTTTTTACTAGCTCAAGCAAGAGATGAGATAATGAAGAAACTCTTCACACAGAGATGACAATGATGGGGGCCCATAAAGAATTACTGCCTCCTTATCAGAAAAGACAAACATTCTTCCACCTTCTCTCCGTCTTTATGGAACCACCAGGATTAAGGGGAAGAAGTTGACAAAAACCAGAAAAGTTCTTAATTTGCAAGGAATTTATGCATCATGTATGAGATGTATGAATATGCAACAGGCTACTGCTTTTAAAGATTATTCCTTTGTTCACAAGGCATGCTTATTGGGCTTAAGTGCCCAAGAGCATCCGGACGTCCGTAATTCTTTGATTTTTATTGTCTTGTAATTGTCCTAACTCTAAATTTTCATTACTCTAATTGTATTACTATTTTTATAACCATTTTATTATTATTAAACTTTTAAAATTTTAAAAACCAAGTGACTGGCGTTTATAACACCTGTCTTCTCTCCATTTCCCTCCCGTCCGCATGAAGTAGTTTTTACAATTATGCTTTTCTAGTTTAAGTGTGTGTTCATATTGCAGACTGTCTGTCCTGTTTTCAGTTTTAGAAAGCAGGGGCCTCTAAGGTCACAAGGGTAGATCCAACAAGAAGCAGTTTCTAATTGTTTCTTGAATAGCGAGGGTTCAGATAGTATTAGAGTGCTGGACCAGAATTGCTTTTGGGTTTATGCTGACCTCAGTAGTTCTGAGGGTGACTGATAACCTAAAATGGTGTCTGGGAAAGTATTTTGTGATTTTTTGTGGCGCATAACCTCTACCTCCACATTCCCATGAGCCCCGGAGAGCTGGGCGGGAGGGAAGAAGAGGGAGGGGGAGCAGGAGTTGTCCCCCGCGCCCTGCCTCCATCTTCCCATGGGCCCCAGAGATCCAGGCAGGAGGGAAAAGGAGGGAGCGGGGACAACCTAAAAACGTGGGTCTTCTGGCTTAAACCGGTTGGAAGGTGGAAGCAGTGGTAAAGCTCAGATCCAAGGGTGAGAATCTGAGGTCACAAACCTGTGTGGAGTCCAGGGCGCTCCAGGTGTTTTCCTGTCCCTGAGAGGGGGAACAGAAGTCGATGCCATAGACTAAAACTGGGGGCTGTGGTGGTCCGAAAAGCCAGTTGGAAAAGGTAAGACACTATTGGGCCAGTCATGCTGAAAAGGCCAATCCCAAAACTCTCATATGAGCTTAGTGCCAAAGGCTGAAGCCTTTTAAGCACTCGCCCATGCTTTAAATTAGCTTAAAAATCTGCAATATGGACCCACATAAGCCGTTTATTACAATTAAATACTAATTTTTTCTTTATACTGTGTTAACACCCTTTCAGAACTGAACAATACCTCCCACCAAAGGCAAACAATAAGTCAAATGGACTGTTTATAGTGTATTCAATTTATCCTCACTGCAATTGTACTTATTTTATGCTGTAAAACTGTGTAATTACTGCTTCATTTTTAAATTGTTAATTATCATAATTCTCTTCATCTTTTTTCTAACAAAAAAGGGTGAAATTGTGGTGTCATATTTTAGTTAAATGGTATGCTCTGTCTCATCCCTGGAAAACGTACAGTTTATTCCAAGCCTGTGATCCTCCCCTGCAGTATCCTGTGTCTGTAATCCCATTGGCCCGATCTGTTCCGTGCCCACTTTGAATCTCCCTGTTCAGTGTGCCGGGGGGGTATGGGACTCTCTCTCTTCGTGGGCTCTCCTGGTTGGTGCTCTCTCAGCCCCTCCCTCTCCCTCCCCTTTCCCCCCTCACTCCCCTTTCCCGCCTCTTTCTCAGAAACCATGCTGCCTCCCGGGGGTAGGACCCCCAGTAAACCCTCATCTAATGAGCACCCTCAGAAGCCGTGCGGAGTCTCCTTGCTGCCTGCTGCTACCAGAGAACTCACAGCCTAGGCTGTCCCCGCCCTGAAACGCACCACGACACATTACCTTCTGTTTTGATGTTGTATAGGATGATCCGGTATTCTTCTTTTTCTTCCGGAATATGGTCATCCAGCAAGTGGATATAAAACGTTGTATTCAATATTCCCTATAAATGTTATTGATAAACTGATAAGTCATTAGTGTACAGAATGCAAGTAATACCACTCTATCATATATATTTTGAGCAATACCTTTAATAAATGTCAAGTTAAAATACTGAAAACTATAAACTCCTTGCTGTTTAATCATATCAAGACAAAGAAGACTGCTATAAAAGCATACTTTTTTTTTCAGCTCACTTCAAATTACAATATTCTCGTGTAACCATTAGATTTTCTTATGGACTCACCTCAGGAAAAAAGAGAATTCCAGAATAGTATTCAAAATTCTGTTGTATATTATGTCCAACTATCTTCCACTCAACAGTAACATTTCCCAGTCCTGGGGCAGTTCTTACAACATGGAATTGCAGTTGTTCTCCTAGGAACAAAGGACAAAATGCAATATTTTGGGGGTTCTTCTTCTACAATTCAACTATTAAAATGAAAACAATAAAATATGAATCACAGTTAAAGTATTTTTTATGTAAAACCTTAATATTTTTAATAGTTAGATTCCCAGTAGTTATGTACTATCTTTTTTATTTTAAATATTGAAACAAAAGCCCCACAAATCTATAAACTCTTTCCTCATGGGTTTTTATGAATTTAGTTTATTCTTGAAAAGAACTTTCAAAATATAAAGGAACCTGGTACATATGCATAACTACTATCAAATCTTGCACAAAACGAAGTGCAGTATCTGTGAACTAAACACAGAATAAATGCTCTACATACAGCTTTAACACAGTTTTCTACAGCAGCTAACTGGCAAGGAATAGGCATGTTCCTAACATCTGCAGTGTCTTGTGATTTTACATAATGCATGTGGAAAAATGTTTGCAGTTACCTGCAAGTTCCATTTATGTGATTTCAAATTTATAAATATTATCAGTTTATGGAGTTAGAGAACACCCAGAAAAAAAATAACAATTCATAATTTTAAAAAGACAGTATTTAGAAGTAAAACATTAATGGTTTGTAATTTAAAATTTATTTTTAATAATTTATTATTACAATTTCAGAGATAAAAAGTATTAAATGAAAATATGCATCTCTAAGAAGCAATTATGGTATTTTTCCACATTTATATTTAACCAAACAGTCACTTGAAGAGTGAACTATTTAGAAAGTTTTGAATAATTAAGAAAATCTATATTATTATGAAGTATAAAATATCTATATAGATTTATACAAAATAAATATTTGGTATAAAATATTTTCAATATGGGCATGTAATAAATATATAAATAATAAACATATTATAAATATGGGCATGTAATATATATATGAATAATAAACATATTACATTTATATGAAATTGATCAGCAGGTAATATTAGTAAAATTATGCAACATATTCACATTAGAGGAGAGATGTTTATTTATAATATATAAGGGTATTGCAACTGTATGTCAACAGCATTTTCCGAGTTCACAGAATGGAAGTTTGCCAGTATTTAAGTGTGGAATTAGTTTTCAAGGACATGAAATGCGCAGAAATGTATAATATTGAGGTGCTTGGAAATAATCATGTAAGCTTAGGTCCATCCTCTATTGACTGAAAATTACTTTCTTAGTATTGCTATAAATTGACTTGAATTTTTTTAGCTGTTGCAAAACTGGGAATAATTCCATCTTTTATTTTGTGTTATGTACACACTTAAAAGCTATCCTATTGAGAAACACTGAGATACATCTGTGAAAGGGAAAGAGAAGATGTGGTGTTAGGTAATGTTCTTAGTCCATGGCATACAGAATTGAGCATCACAGCCATTCTCACTGACAGTGTAACTCAAAGAATACCAAATTGGGGTGCTTATTATACTGCAGGATAGTGTTGTGTATCTAAAATGGGCAGAAAAAAATGGATCACTTTCTGGACATGTTCTCTGTTTGGTAAGGAAATATTTGAGAGATGCCAATATATTGGCTACAAATGAGATAGATTTAAAGAACAAACTTGAAAAGACCTTAATAAACTGAAAAATAAAATTGCGAAGCATTAATACAAAAATTTTATACACAAATTTTCCAATACGGAGCATTCGTATGTTATCAGTCTCATAATTTCAAACTTCATTTAAGCTTTGTTTAAGTTGCCTTACACTAGTTCTAAGAAAACAAAGGAATTCAGAATTTATTGACATCACAAGAATTCTGCTTTTACAGTCAGATATCTGAGGACTGACTGACAATTTACAGGTTCCCCTCAAGCTAATTTTTCATATCATTTAACACTGCCCTGAAATCTGTTCATCCTATTCAAGAATTTTGCACATCTATTGCAAACAAATTATTTGACAGAAAAAAATTACTTTCATATCATCACAGAACACACAATATAGACAAAGGTTATTTCAATGCAACATTATGTAATACAACAAATTTTCACTGAAGATTGTAAAATACTTCAAGATACAGAACCCCGGTACATTGTAATCCAAGCACCAATAGGAAACCTGGATTACAATCCATCTCAGTTAAAGATTCTCCAGTAGTCAGGTACTGACTCATGTAAAGATCAGTCAGCTTTAGCAAAATCTTTGTTATTCCTATCCAGTAAGAAATACTAACGCAAACACAGATCGATCTCTGCAGATTGAAAGTATTATTAGGTTAATTTCACTATTTTGTCTTACAGTTTTTTTTTTAATATTATACCATTTTAAATCTTTCTTTAGATTTCTGCCTTTACCAAGGAGAAGGGGATCTAATCAATTCTCCTCGTTCCTTATTTCAAGCTATTGCAGTGAGTTTTCATCCAATTCAGTCATAGCCATACAACTGTTGCATGTTCTGCCTGTACTTAAATGCTACCCTTGCCCTCAATATGGTGATTTTGCGAACTGAATATACGCAGGTAACTCCAAGAGAGCCACAGTTAAAGTGTGAAGAAAAGATTTATTCCATTATGTAATTTTCAAAACAGAGACACCAATACTGCTAAGCTTATTCCATATTAGCAGGGCAAAAAGTGCTTAGGCCTGAGCACTGTGTTTTATATCAAAAGGCCTGGGCAATGCAGGACAATCCTTCACCAGGCTGTGGTTCATCAACCCTCTTAACTCCTTTCCCCCCTTACAAAGAGGTACAAGTCTATGGGAAAGGGTTTTAAGACTTTAACAATATCCTGTTATCTTCTGTGAGAAAAATCCATTTCTTTTTGGTTGACAGCTAACAATGCAGAGTGAACACAAATACCTAGATTTTCTCACACTGAGTATTTTCTAGCACCTCTCATCTGCAGGGTTGATCTCTAAGCAAAAACAATTCTAAAATGACCTTATTTTTCTCTTTCCTCACCAATCTTCAGTTTTTCAAATCCTTCCTTCCCACAGGGATACATAATATGAACAGCTTAGAAAGAAGACTGAGTTGTTTAACAGAAACTGTTCAAGAGTATAATAAATAGAAAAGATAACACTATGTGGATTTATGTCTGAAAATGTTTGTCTTTATAAGAAAAAACTTGATAATGAAAATGAAGTAAAAACACTGAAATCATATGAAGACCTTAGCTCATTCCTTTTTTTTTAATCAAAGTGAACTAGTTTGGCTGTTTTTTCTTGCCATAATGCAGTGCAATGCACTGTTTTTCACAAGCTGAAGAAACTAGAATCAGTTATAGCATTATATACGCACTATACGTAGCAGAGTATTTCAGCTATGCAGCTGGCTTGTCAGGCATATCAGAACCACTAATATGCAGTAATAAAGGACAGAAACCAGGCACATTAGAATTAACACAAACTGTATCTAAACAAAACCCAAAAGCTTATGGCGTTCTTTCAATATAGGAAGAAAACAGACCATGTTCTTTTGAGATAGACTGTTTCTTCCAAAAAAACCTCAGTGCACACATTCCTGGACAGCAAATTTCTGTTAGTTTTCTCTACCCATCAGTTTACATATCAGAAAAATTTGAGACTGCAATACACCGAGATTCCAGCAAAGACTAACAAAAGCAGTCACAACTTGTATTGTTACTCTCCTGTGAAGAACTGTACCAACTCTAGGTAAGACATGAAACATGCTCTCTTAAAACACTAGTAGACACTAGATATCAAACTATTATCAATGTCAAAAATCATGACTGAGTGATGATGTCAAGATTGTCATACTCCTAAAATGAACTTCCATAAAAAGTATGAAGGGAAACATTAGAAAGATGGAAGATTTTTTCCTATTCTTCTTCTATGAGAATATTTTCTAGATAATTAAAAATAAATTTTAAGGCAGTGATAGATAATATTTGCTTAAGATTAGCAACTGGTCTGTATGATGGGGGTTTATATGTAGTTCTGGAATATAGTATAAATGAATGAGAAATTCTAGAAGGAGCTTAGAAATGCAGTGCCAATAGAAGCAAGGCATAATCTTCAGAAAAAGGAAAGGAAAGAACAAATGGTGAAATATGGGTTTGGAAATGGTCTATTCATTGTTTCCATAGATTTCATTTAAGTGCTATGTTTACAAGAGTTAAAATCCAAAGAAATGCGTGCTAAATATGTGGTTATTCTCTGTTTGCTGGCATTCTCTGAACAGTGATATGGTTCTCAAAAGAAAGCACAGAAATTGGAGGTGATGTTAATCAAACTGAGTGTGGTCAACACACAGAACCCACCTTCACGACCAATAACAGATCTTCCAGCTGTCTGGAAGCTAATGATTCCTGCCACATTGTCACTTGCCAGGATAACCACTGTGACAGTTTTGAAACTGGGCAGAATCCTACTCCCTCCTTCAGTGTGCACCAGGCTGATTATGATGCTTTCATTATCTTCTGGCTCTGGATCATCTAAAATGGTCAGTGTGACCATCTTTCTTGTTTCACCTAAAAGTAGAAGAACATATACATACTTATGCGTTCACATGAAAATCACCTTTGAAAAGATGCAACCATCTACTCCAGCAGTAAATACTTAACTAATATAAAAAAGGACATGAAGAATCTTTACTTATATACCTGTCTAGAAGTTATTGAATGTTGTTATGAAAATTTATTCAATTAGTAATGAAATGTTTTATTAGTCAATATAATTTCTAAAATATTCAATATACTCTGCAGAAATTAACAATGTTGGCATAATTTCTGAATGCCTAGAATTTTTATTTGCTTTATAAGTTCTCTGGCTTTCAAATTGTAATTAGAATAGGGGAATATAATTCTTGTAAAAAGAATTACCAATTGCATACATTTTCTGATGTCATATACAGACATACGTACATGAAATTTGACTATATATTTACTTGTCCAGGTAATGCATTAAAGTGGGCTGTCATTGTTTTAGTTACCTGTCTTCTGGAATATCAAAGAATGACAATGTAAGCAGCAAACACAATCAATTATCAGTCTCTACAATACATTACAATTTGCAACAGAATCCTATTGGTCATTGTATGTGCCTAAACTATACCAATTATTAGTTTACCCTATACATGTATTTTTTGTTATATCGCCTTTCAAAGTATTTTGAAAATAGATTTAGTAAACATATAAACACTAATATAATTACATGTCAGTTTCCAAATCATTCCTGGCAACACTTCATTTAAATTCAGATTATTTAGCAAATTAAATGAACACTGGAATCTTTACTACAGTCGCATAAATTGTTTTCAAAACAATTGTTCAGTTATCTCAGACTTTGAAAATATAAAATACTTCTGTCATGTTGCACAGTGCTTAAATAATCCCTGACATAGACATTTCTTATTTGCAATTTTTAAACTATCCTGTTATGTTACAAAATCAATACAATCTCAGAATCAAAAAAGATATACATTTAAAAATTAGTACTGTATTGACTGAGGAACAAAAGACCACTTAGGCCTTAATCTCATTTTCAGTATCTTCGATAAAACACCTATTTCAGCAATATTATTCCTTATTTATTTAGTAAAAATGTAATCTTTATAATGCACACTGTAGTATTTCTTTTAAAAATTCTTAAAATTTTTTACTTTTCATCCTTCTTCTTTTTTTTTTTAGTCTTTGTGATCTTTGTGTGTTTGTTTTGTGTTTTCTTTAGTGTTAGACAAGAGAAATTAGTGCTAAACCTTGCCTTACCTTCAGCAAATACCAGAATCTCGCCAACACCCACAAAATCCAAGTTTGGGGTAGCAGTTCCACCAACAACACGCCATTCCACTGCCACCTGTCCCAGGCTGCCTTCTGTCCTGTGAATCATTAGCTGTACGATGGCCTGAGGACGTTCTTCTACTTCAATATATAGACCTTCCTCTGTTGCATTGGGACTTACACTATAGATCTTAAATACTCCAAAGGCATCCCCATTCATCATTATCGTAACTGTGGAAGTATTTGGCTGTCCAATGGTTGGTTGATTTTTTAAGCTGGCTGAGATGTTCAGTAGTTCAACTTTCAACAGGGATACAGTGAAATTTTCATCCAGCTCTGGCAGGCTGTCAGGGAGTATAGTAACTGTGAGATTTGCAAACTCTTCCCCTTCTTGCATGATGGCCCACTGTCCTGTAATAGATTCATAATCACTACCAGCAATGGCTTGTGTGCTAAACAGAATGGATGTACTGCTGATGTTTTTCTTGTAGGTCCATAATCCTGACATGTTAATTAATGGCCCGATCTCTGTTATCAGCCAGAGGCAGAGAGGAATCTCAGAGGCGCTGGAAAATGTAAAGGCTGAACACGCTTGTTCTTTGAGGCACTGAGTTGCACAGGCATACAGTGGGTCACTTGCTGCTGACACATTCACTGTGGTCTTGGATGGCTGGTCAGGAATTCCTTGTAAAGGAGACTCATAATAGGCCAGTATATCCTCACCTTGTTCAATGGCAAGAGCTACAATATCAATCTCAGATGTGCTGTAAAATATTTGCAGCTGACCAAACCTTCCACCACTAAAATACATTAAAATAAAAATGTTATGTTAGCTGGTAAAGCATGTCTAATATTCTGTGTGTTACTAGGTTAAGAATAAAAATTAACAAAATCAACCAACGCCTTCTGAATTACTGAGAAGTTACAAATAGCTAATTAAAGTGACTTCCCTTGAAGCTAGTACTAGAATAACTGAGTAGTTGAGTTTTTTGGAGAGCAAGTTTCATTGTTTATAGCTTAGGCAGCAGTCTATTAAGCATGTATGTTTGCAAACATTTGTTTCTAGGAGTTAACTTAGTCTTCCTAGGGCCATCAAGGAAGAAAAAGCCTTTGCTGTCTAGCATTGTTATCATTCCTCTGAGGTGTCCTCAGGACACCATATTTCACATATAAAACCTGGTTTGCTTTTCATTTTGTCTTCCATCACACGACTTTTGATACATTTTGTCCTCCACATCACAGGAACAGACTGGTTTGCAGCTTTAAATGGCTTGTCAATTTAACAGGCAAAATAAAACTTCAAGTACACTGTGTACACTGAGTTTACACTACACATTTATTACATTTATACTTTATGTTCATTTCTAACAAGCAGATATCTAGTTCAAAAATCAATGTATATGAAAAACAAGCTGGCAGAACAAGAAATTGATGCAAATACCTATACAAGAGTGTGACATTTAAAATTATTGCCAAAAAAACCCAACCAAAACCAAACCAAACCAAAAAAATAACGAAAAAAAAAGATTCAAAATCAGCCAGTATTATACAGACCTTCTCCTGATTGATATATTTGCAAGTAAATTTCTTTCTAGTGGCTCCTGAATTCGATATGAGGATTGATGAAAGAAAACTGTGCCATAAGGATTATCATTGGCAGGTATAACAATTTTTGCCATGCCATCTAACCCGATAGCACCACCGTTGGAGGCCTGAGTTAATTCTATATGGATAATCTCAAAAAGAAAAAAAAAATAAGAACAAATAATGCAGCTAAATAATTTCTGCCGTTTCTAAAAATCACAAGCAAAATAAAATCTGAACTTGTTGCAGCTTCCTGCCATAACATCTTTTGCTTTGATCTCCACACATCTCCTATACAAGTTAAAATTCCAGTACTGTTCAAGAGAGACATAAACTGCTCTACTTACTTCTTCTTCTTCTGGAGCATCATCAGCCAGGATTTCCAACAACAACATCTGAATGGCTTCCCCAGGAGCAAAAGTAATATTACCCATGGCAACTTGCAAGTCATCATCAGCAGGATGTCCATTAATGGTAGCAGCCCACTGAACAGTAACATTACCTAGTGTCCCAGCATTGCGGATTATTGGCAGATTTATGGTTATTGATCCAAATTCAGGCTCCTCCACAGTGAATTCAGTATTCTGAAAAACTGACATACACCACAGGGAGATATAATGCATTAACATTAAAACTGAAAGTAAACATCAGTTTCTGAAGTTTTATTTTACTTGCTTGCATTTACTTGCACAGATAAACCCCTTTTAATCATGTTTAAATCTAAAAGCAGACTTTCAATACTCATATTTTCATCTACAGAGAAAATTAGCATGAAAATTAAGCCTTCATCCAAAAAGCCTATTCCAATACATTCATTGTTTGAGGCTAAACATGAACTGTTTCTCATGTCTTAGAATATAATTTCATAATTATTCCCAGCAAAGACACTCTTTTCAGATTTCATGTCACTTATTGAAGAAATTAATTGTAACTATTTAACATGGAATATGTTAAGTAGAAATCAGAGAATCACAGAATGGGTCAGGTTGGAAGGGGCCACTGTAGATCATCTGATTCAAGCTCCCTGCTCAAGTAGGGTCATCCCAGAGCATACAGCACAGGAGAATATCCAGACAGTTCTTGGATGCTTCCACAAAAGGAGATTTCACAACCTCTCTGGGCAACCTGTTCCAGTGCACTATCACCTGCACAGTAAAGAAGGTCTTTCTCATGTTCAGGTGAGCTACTGGGTATCATTTTCTGCCTGTTGCCTCTTGTTCTACTGCTTGGTGCCACCAGTTAGAGCCTCCAAGAGGCTCAATCCTTCTGTTAAATTAAAGCCTCATTACTCCTTTATTACATTTTTTAATTCACTTCATCTTATCTTTTCCTTTACTCTCTATACCCACACTTCCATTTCTGAATGTTTTTATTCAGCTGCCAAGTAGCAGCTCCCCAACAACCCCCCAGAAAAAATGTTAACAAGAAGAAAGAAAATATGTACTCTTTTACCAAAGGATCCAAATGGGTCATCAGAAGCCTCAATAGTTATGACTGCCCTCGTCAAAGATCCAAGCAAGGCTCCTCCTGTTGTTTGGTTCATCAGCTGAACATAAAATGACTCCTCAAGTTCAGGATTGATATCATTAATTATATAAATTGGCACAGCTTTACTTGTTTCCCCTTCTAGTAAGACAACATCTGATGAAGCTACACTGTAGTCCTCCCCTAGATTTGTAGATGAAAAGACCCAATGTAATAAAACACAGATGATATCAATGCTTTATGGTTCAATGTGGTGAACATTATCATTAATACCCAGTTTCTCTGCTTATACATGCATTTCTCTGTGGTTTTGTGCTGTCTGTTCCTCTATATATATTTTTTTTTAATTATATCCTATTGCCTTTTAGATGTCTGTATGGATCAAAATAAAGCTTGGCTTGACCAAAATAGAGTTTGCGCTGTTAGACTAAGAGGTAGTTACAAAAGGTCCAATATTGTCTGCAGTTTATATTGTCATACAACCAAGATATTTCTATCTTTGATTTAGAATTGCTGTCCAGCTTTCCAAGAGATAAAAGTGGAAATAGAAGCACCTTGTCAAAGTAGATTTCAGTAAAGGGCACATTTTATGTGTCGACTTCATTTTAGGCAAACTTGTCTCAACTCTCTATAGGAACATCTGCGATACACTAGATCATAGCTCTGCTTCAAAAACTAATTGAATGCGTACTCTGATACAAATCTAGCTACACATGTAATTTATAACACTCTATTACATAAAAATGAAATTAAAAGTTCTCAGAGCATGTATCACCCACCTAATCAGTTTGGACATAGCTGAAATACAGTACACTCAATTTTTAGCTGTCTAAGTGATCCTAGAGACTTCATAATTTTTCTCCTTTCTTTATGTATCTACTCTATAGCAGGGACCAACTGGCAAAGTTTATGTTCCATTTTCAGAAGTTCAATTTTCCTTGGGTTTTGATAGATTTTTCAGTATTTGATTTACAGCTAAGTCCCCAGCTCTCACTTCCTCTCCAATAAGCTCAACTAAGCAATACATGATGTGTTTAAATACATACATGGGACTAAATTGTTTTTATGCATACCACTATAGCATTTTACGGAGTTGGGGGCGAGGGGGAGTTTAAGCAGTGGTGTGCTAAATAAACAAACTAAGTAGACAAACACCCCAATGTCTTCCCTCATTTCACTTTTAGGTTCTCCAGTGATAATGCGTAAACATTCCCCTAGGTCTTAGATTCATATTTGCTAAGCACAGTCAATGCCTTACTACTTTATATTTCATTCTTGTTAAATAACAGAGCATTCATTACAGACTTGTTTGTTTCAGCTTTAACAAAGGCTGCATAATTCAGCTATTCTGCTTTCTTACCAGCTGTTGCAGTTATTGGCATAGCTTTAAATTTCACAGAAACATCTGAAAATATTCCCCCACTTCTGGTCACGTTAATGATTGGTCCAACATAGTTTTCAGCAACTCGCACAGCTGAAGCTGAAAGCTGAAGTGTTCCAAAAGCATCATCATTGGCATTGATAATCACATGAGCTATTGTCTCACCTACTAAACCAAGTCGAGGAGAATTTGTAACTGAAATATAAAGAAAACTTAGTCAGCGGTACCTGAAATGCTTACTATTCATGGCTATAAATTAGTAGGCATACATGTGAGTTTAGCTGTCCCTAGTTTTCATGGAAATTATCTTTTTTTACAGTTGGAAAAAGCATAACTACAAACCAAATCAAAATATATGTGCTTAAATTATATTCTAGCAGAACATCTGAACACTATTCTACTACGCTGCGGAGGATACAAGCCATAATTTTTTTGAAAAGATGAAGTATTGTGAATTTATTTGTTTATTTATTTATTTAACCATAAGAAAAATAGTAAGATCAATACAGTTCAGAATAATTTCAGTTTTACTCTTTATATTATGAACTATAAGTAAGATTTCAACTCCAAGTGGAATTATATTTGAAATTACCCCTTAATCTGTAAGCAAAGGCAACAATTAGACATGCTAAGAATCTCTGAAGCACAAATCAGGCTGTAATGACCTGAATTTATCTGAATGAGAAATTAAGTAGAAATTGTCAACACTAAGAAAGCAGCATGCCACTAATTCTACATCACTTTTTTTCAATAAGACTTTTTTTGTATTTCAATTTAAAAAACTAGCTTAGTTATTTCCTACTACTGAACTTCCAGAAATAATGCTAAATAAGCAGGTGTTAGTGCACAAATACTGTAACATATTTGGCCCGAAACACTTTGCATAAGACAATGCAAAAGGGATAAAGAAATATTCATGCTTTTCCAATAAAATAGTGCCAAAGGAAATAAATGTCAACAGACACAAGTCAGATAACTAAGAGATATCTTAACTATACAGAGTTTGGCAGAGATAAAGAGTTCTTCATTTGTCTTGCTGCAGTTTCTACTGTTACATATAAATACAAACCTTTATAGTTAAATTTTAGGTTTTATGTAAGACACTTACTTGGCCGATCCTGAACTTTCTTGATCAAAACAACACTGCTTAGCTCCACAAAAACAGATTCTGACCTCTCAGGATCATCATCATCCAAAATAGGCAAGGATATTGTGGCCTCACTTTCATTGGCTGCAAAGATCACATAACCTGAAACGGGTATATAGTCTTTTCCCTCTATTGCTCTGACAACATCAGGTGGAAGAAAGGGTGACTTTTCTTCATCACCAATAGTTCTGTATTTCACCATTACTGTACCAAGGAGACCACCACATCTTACAACTGTCAGAGAGACATTTTTTGTTTTTTCCTCAACTTTTATTGGTCTGTTTTGTTCAGAAAAGATGAAGACTCCATATGGATCATCATTTGCTAAAATAGTTAATGTTGCGTTAGTATGATAACCAAGATGACCAAGGGAGACATTGATGATCAAGACTGAAAACATCTTATCCAATTCGGGAACATCATCAGGAGAAACCTGTAATGTAATATTTGCTCTTCCTTGGCCAACATCAAATGTTACATTCCCAGCTGTAGAGATCAGGTCGTTGGTGAGATCGCAGATTATGATCCAATGCAATGTCACCTGAGATAAGGTCCCGTGACTCCTCACAACCTAAGAAAAATATATAAAGATGTACATATTTTTGTTCTATGAGAGAGAAACAGAAGTGCGAAATGCAATTAAGCAAAGACAATAACATGATTAATTAAAGATATGTCTGTGTTTTAAAAACATGTAATTTTTATAATCTTAGCTCTGCAGAACTTGTATTATCAAAACTTATTTTAAGAGAGTAGTCCCTTGATTCTAAATAAGTAGAAGATTTTAAGTTTTTGAATATTATTATTATTATTATTTTAGTTTCAAGCTGAATAGTATACGTTAGCAAACACTGCATGACTGGAAAAACAAATGTCCATGACAAAGTTGTTATAAACCCCATAGTCTAATAACAAAAGCATCAGAGAACACCAGTAAAAACAGACAGAAGACTACAATGCAGCAATTTGAGACTCAAAGCTTTCTAACCTGCAGCACAACATTGCTATCTCCATCTTCAGGCTCAGTTCCATTCACTGAAAGGGACTCAGCACTGAACTCAAATACACCATGAGCATCATCAGAAGCCTCAATAGTCACAAGGATGTGGGATGCAATTCCCAAGCTAGCTGTTAAATGAGAGTTCCAAAACGAGTTATTTTTATCTCTCATGTTTTCGTACAGGAAAGAAAGCAGTTGAAGAAATATGCTACAAAAACACAAAAGAGTGTGAAGTATCTGTGTTGTTTATCTTTGTTTTTTTTTCTTTTTGCAGTGCATGGTAACTCCCTGTATGGAAAAGGAGCTGACTTTCAGTAAGGCAATCCTCTCAGTCCTTCAATGGAACTATGCAACAAAAACAAGTATTATTTTAAGGAGGAATCAAAATAAAATTACAGGTTTAATGAATGAAAATGAACCAGCATTTAAGATAGTGAGGATTTGTACTGTAAACCACAGTATAAGAGAAAAGACAAGATGAATGCAGATCTTACCCTGACATAAGCTGGAATGAAAGAAAAATATAACCAAAAAAATAACCAAAAAACCCCACCAAGTCAAGAAAATTCTACTTCAAAAGATATTGTCTTGGGTGACATAACTTTCTGCTCAGAGAGAAAAAAGAGTATGGCACTTAAGGAAACCATTCCTGAAAACAAGTAAAAGGGAAACAGAATGTCAAAGAAAACAATAAAAAAGAAAAAAAAGAAAAAAGAAAAAAGAAAAAAGTAAAAATACTACTTTATTGGTATACAGGTGCTAATATAACATTTTTACGTCTGCAGGTTTTCATTTGAAGTCCTATATGCATAGGGTTTTCCCATATATTCTATGTTATTTCTTCATTTGGTATTTTTTATCAATATTAAATTATCATTGTTTTCTCCATATTATGACATATATAGAAACATGAAGACATGAAAGAGGAAAAATGAAAAAAATCAAATTATTTCATTAAAAATCTAACACAATTTACTTTTCTTTAAAAGTATTTTTGCCATGAAGGGCAAAATTATACATAGAATATTATATCATATAGTATCAAAGTATACAATCAGGTAGTTTTAAAGTTGCCTTCAATTTAAAAAGTACCTTTGTTTTTTAATCCCAGGAAAATTTGACAAATCTCAGACCAAGATAATTTTGTAAGCTTTAATTATGAAATTGCTATATTGTGTTTTACAACAATACAGTTTTAATTATATAAGAGCCTGTTGTACTCTACATTAAAGACTGACTGCTAGTGAAATTACACCTAAATTAAAATGGAAAATAATTTTTTTTGGTAAAACTTTATATTAAATGTAAATAATCTCTAACTGCAAGTAAAGAAAGTTGTATCAAGCATAATAATTTATGACAGCTATTACTCTCATAAATAAAATATAGGATTAATCAAACAAGCTTACCATGTTGAGGGACATTTGAAAGGAAGAAATCCATGTTTCCATCACCACTACCACTTCCATCATTTCTAAAGAGCTCAGCAACTTTAAGATGACAGACATACAGATACATACACATATATACATTTATAAATAAAGGGAAAGCAGAAAGTAATTTAAACATTTCTGGACAACACAAAAAGACAGAGGTGTATTATAGGAAAGTGTCAATTTTCAAAATGAAAGTATACAATATTTCTGCTAAAAGCCAGAAAAAAAATACTGAATTTGCCAGCTCTTGTTTAATTTATTGCACTGGAAAGAGTAAAAAGAAGTCAGAAAGAAAGAAAACACATAGAACTTTCTTTTATCTTTTTTTTTCCCTGTGTTCCTTCTTTCTCAGTCCTAATAGAGAAATTAGAAATGGGGCAGGGAGGAGAGGGAAGAAGTGGCTAGACCCTGTGAAATTCTCTCTCTCTAATATTTTCTCACAAATCAAAAACTTGTGTCAGAAAGTTGAAAAAAAATTCGCAGCTTAACTGATGGAGCCTTTATTCTAAGTTTTGCGCTTGCGGTGGTGTTGGAAAGCTCCAAAAGATTACGTTCAGGAGGTATCTGCGTCTAGTAAATTACCAAAGTTAGCTGTAAGTTTTCTAACCAAAAAAAGTGAAAGAGAAAAGTTTGTTTAACTGAAACAACTACTTGACCAAAAAGTCCACATGTATGAAAACTCAAACTTTTATCAAAAGGATCCTAGCACAGCACCATTGTGCCACATTGCAGCACAGATATTCATGTTAATATGATCTAACTTTCCAGAAGGTATCACACTTGCAATTCTGAATTGCTTAGAAAATTAATATCAGTTATAAAGGTACTTTATGGCTCTCAATATTTTGAATTACTTCCTTTCCTCCAACCAGGAGGAATCTCCCTTAAAAACTTTTTGCAATGGACATAAATTCTGTAAAGCAAAATTGATTTTACATGGCAGGAGCACTGATGCTTGCCAACTGTTGTAAGACTAACATCTCACAGCAGGATTTACACTAGCTTCTAGCTAGTTCTCCAACACAGCTAAAGTCCCCCGGCATCTCAAAACCTACAATGTTCTAATGCTATAACCCATTTTAATAGGTTATGAGCCAGTTTATTGTCACTTCTCCAATTTCACTCAAGTAGTAGATAAAAAGCACACCTTTGGCTGTTAAACCTTAAATACTGAAAACTTTAAAAAAAAAAAGAATTTTTTTCCTTACATTACTTTACTTCCCTCTACCAACTATGGAATTATGTAATTTAAAAAGAAGCAATTGTCTTTGAATGCATGATAATATCCTTTCTTTGAGATCTGATTGTTTACAGCAGTGATTAACGAAACATCTGAAGCACAGTTTTTTCCTAAAAAGAATTGCTACTTTCTGGAGGGTGTGTCTTTATAAATAACATGGAAATAGTTCACAAGGTTAGATTTTAAGGGATGTATAAAGATCAAAAAATACAACCACTCGGTTCATATATGTGCCTTACCTCCTCCCTCTGGGTTCAAGAGCTCCACTTTAAAAGTTTTTTCTAGTTCAGGGATAGAATTGTCAGTGATGTTAACAGTGATGTACTTGTATCTTTCTCCAGGCTGAAATTCCATTGAGCCCCAAACAGCCTGAAATATGACAGGTCTTTACAGTTTTGTTCAAGTTTTGTGTTTTCATCCAAATGAAAAAATAAATACAACCTCAATTCTTTTTCTCTTTATCAAAACATCTACTTTTCTTCACTTAAACTTTAAAAAATCTGCTGAGTCATTGTTATAAGAAATAGCAGTCTAAATTCACTGAAATATGAGCATCTTCATTTATCTACATTTTTCTTCACACAGCAGACAAGAAAACAGATACTTATAAGCTATGTTGTTGAATATGTACAAATCCTAATAAGTACAAATATAATCTTCACCTGCATATGCACTTGTATGGTCATATAAAGTCTGATATACTTAGAAACAATAGACAATATCCATTCTTTCTGCACTGACAATTTTCTTAAGGATATCAAAATCAAACCCAGAGGTTTTCCCAGGAAACACAACATGCTGTACAGAAAGGAGGCAAAATGCACATAGTGAAACCACTATAGTTTTATAGTGATTTTATAGTGATCATAGTGATTATTATGCATCTATTATAACATAATGAAACAAACTGTTTCTGTGAAAAGAATCACAGCAGCGCTAAAATATTCAAACTGGCGGCTACTTCCAGGACAAATAGTTTTAATTAAATTCTAAAATAATTACACACCTTGGCAATAGCCATACCTGATAATCTTTAGGACTGAAAGCTGTAAGTGGCACTGTCTTGTATTCCATAAGAACTGTTCCAAGAAGCCCTTGTGCACGAACTACCAATAATCTGACATGTCCAACTTCTTCTTTAATGGTGATATGGGGCACAGCAGAGGCTGGCAGAATCATTTCATCACTGGGCTGAGGAGGTGGCCCCACTGAGAACTGCAGTAGACCTGAAAGACAAAAATTATTATTTACATGGCTTCTCATAAAAAAATCTAATAATAATAATAATAATAATAATAATAATAATAATAAATAAGCAAAAATATTTATAATATCTATATTTAATATTTATGAAATTTTAAACATATTAGGATGCCTTTAGGATTCAATCATGCTATGTAGGAATGTACTATGTACCATTTTCTCTCTCACTGATATTTATGTTAGTCTTAAAAAAAAACATTTCACAAGAATGAATTAAACGCTTCCCAAAAGAAACCAAATGTCATACTATTGGGTACTAATTGGTATAATAATAGGCAAGCTTAAATCTCTCTCTCAAATTCTCATTTCAAAAAAATTACCATAAAATCAACAACGTGCAATGTGGTTTTCTTGCAAATGGCGATGATCCCATGTTGGTCCAGGCAGCTTTAATGCCTTTTTTGTAGTATTCTCAAGAGTCAGTAATTAGACTTTCATTCTTGTATTAAAATTATGAATTAATCTCAAGTTAGATAAAGTGTAATTGCTTCCTCATCTATGTAGGCTAGGCAAATTTTTTACTTCTTGAGCTAGAAGTATACATAAATCTGCAATATGATTGTATCATCTTCAACATTGTTACCATATGGGTGGTCACTGGCTTTAATGCTGATGTCAGTAGTTTCTTTTTCTGGATCTATACTTGCTCCACTGGTAGGTGTTGAACCTAGTTTTCCATCTCCAGACACTGCAGAGACTAATGTCACACGGAAATACTCATCTAGCTCCGGAATGTCATCATCAATAACATGCAAATTTAAGACCTAGAGAAGGACCAAAGCATGGAGAAATCTAAGTATGCAACATACATCCCTCAAGAGTTTTATGACCATTTTAAACAAATAAGTTTTCAACCAATCAGCTGTATCTGCTGTGAGTTCAGAAAGAAATGTAGAGAACATTATTGCCCTTCACATAATTTAACCTTATTATTATAAGTTTAGAATACCAATTGCAAAAACATCTTTACCAAGCTGTCAGAGACTTTACAGCAATTAATCTAATTTAGAGAGCAAGTGAAGTGAGCTTTTAATCCCACCTGACACTTGAGGTTACAGATCATACTACCATGTAAAATAATCTGCTCTGCATAGGCTATAATATTAATCTCAAACTATTTCAACTTACTATATATATCATGATAAGATTTGACAAATATATAAGAAAAAAATTGTAGGTAACTGATGTAGAGCCATGGGAATGAGCAGTTAAAAAATGTCAGTGGAAATTCTCTTAAGATTATTCATCTGGTGAGCAACTGCTCCCAGTCTGTTTCTTAGGGCCATGACCTTTAGGTCCTCTGTATGTAGACTGTGTATTGGACCACATAGCAATGGAGCAAGAGGGTTCACCAGGTCTTTTCCACCACTTTATAAAATAAGTCAGGCCTCATCCATGCTGCCAGACTGGAAAAGCTTGGCAAATTTAACTTTAAATGACTGTATGTAATGCAGTAATACATTTCAGTAGAGAATTAAAACTGAATAAACTGCCAGAAGCATACTGTTTTCCAAAAATCACAAGTTTTTGCCAAGCTGTAATCATTTACATTGTTTAACTGGGACTGAATCCACAGCTCTAAGTCGCTGAGATATTTTCAGATTATGTCAGTAGGTTTCACTCAGTCCCTACTGACTTCAACAGAATGACAGAAGCAAATTAAAAACAGTATTTTCTACTATTGATCCACCCTTTCTATTTAACAAACACTAACAGAAAACACTTATGAACTTCCTAAAGTATTGTGGTCCCACACCTCTTTTTCAAACAAACATGAAATTCCCATGCTGTGGGCTAGGGTCAAATTCACAGAAATAGATTAATGAAAAGAGACAGAATGTGGCTAACAGTTGCAGGACATTTGATTAGAGCAGTTAAATTGACTGCTGTCCATTTCATTGTTGTGGAGATAAAACTGATATCCACAACTCAGATCAAAACCTGATCATATTCCAATTTCAGAAGTCACTGGATCCATTATTCAAGCCCAGGACTACCTATACTTGAAGTATATGTATAGATATACATATATCTAGTATAAACATATATGTAAACATATCTCATGTGCAATTATTTGCATTTAAGCATTCATGCATGCACTGTAATGCCTGAAGTGAGATGCACACAGATATATAGATGTCTATCCTATCACTCGTTAGATGTCAAAGATAGAAAAGCCCCTGCAAAATGTAATAAAAGCCATGTGAAGAAAAGACTCTTTGAAAACCAGTCAAGCATCCTCAGAAGGTGTTTTCCAGCACGTTTGCAAAGGACAGGATGAATAGTTAATAAGAAGGTAGGGTTTACCTCTGATCTCTGCCAAGGAAGGAATGTGATAGTGCCACTGCTGTTGGAAAAGTCGCTAACAGAGTAATTAATGCCCCTGGAATCAACCTGTGAGATAATGTAGTTTATATACACATAGTCTAGGGAGCCCCTTGTTCGCTCCACAACACAGGATATAGTGGAACCCTCAGCAGCAGCCTGGAAGAAAGCAAGAAATTGACATATTTGTTATGATCAAAGTAAATCAAAGGAATAAATGTAAAAGGTTGAATTCTCTAATGCTGTGCTAATGTTCAGCTATTCTTTATTGCTGTCATGTTACTTTCAGCACTTTTGGAGTGATAGGAAGCTGAAACTGATGTTGATGGTGGTCAGAACAATCTTAATGAAAATTGCAATATCTTCTAGCATCTCCCTGAGGTCAGCCAGTAACTGTACCCTGCTGTTTCTTTTGGACACAAAAACAGAATCAATGTTTAAAATGTATATATCAAAAGCAAAAGACTATACTATTTTATATTAATATCAATTTTTAAGATAGATTTGGATTCCTCCTTTCCCTGACTAGAAACACTATGGGAAAAAAAAAAAGATACATTTAAATTAAACTGTACTATTATGATTCAGGGAAAACTAAAGAACTTTTTGTGCTACAGTACTCTTTGCAATTTTATCTTCACAAAGAACATGCCCTTAGCAGCAACAATTTCACACATTTGGAACAAATCAGGTATCGATACTGGCAAAATGTATTAAAAAATTCATGATCAACAAACTAAAATAGAAAATAATTTTATTTGAAAGTTATCAGAATTACTAAAGCTATCTTAAGCATTAGATAAATTTCAGAGCTGCTGTATAGCACAGTACAGATACTGAATATGCTTCAGTTGCTTAATGGACAGATACAGACATAACGAATTAAACTACTGATAAAACAATGCTATAAGATAAAAGTGAAACAATTAACATGCCACATAAACTTTTAATTTTGCTGATCTTTCACATCACAGAATTATCAGCAGCATTGGAAACTGAAGGAATCTATCATGGTAGCAGTTGGCAGGCACCTGGAAAGCAAACTGAACCGAACCAAAAAGTATCATCAGTCAGGCAAGATGGTTGCCTCCAAACACGTCATAAGGACTTCAGATAAAAAGGATGCACTTAAGAGGTCATAAGAGTTCCCAAACTGGAAAGAATTATGAATTTTTTTCCAAAATAATCTAATAATAATAGAGATGAGTATTATGTCTTTCTCCCTCATAATGATTAAAAACTAAAAATTAATTATGTTTATTTTAATCCCTTCAAAAAAAGATTCAAGTTTATATACTGCAGATATGGTGGTCACCACCATAGAAAATTTAATGTTTAAAAACAGCAACTTCCAGCCAGTATTAAGTGTATTCAGATCAAATATGATGATGAAAATGATGATAATTTAATTATAAGGAGGGAGAGACTGGAACAGAACCCAAGAGAAGCAAGTGCTGCACAGCACAATCGCTCAACACGTGCTGACCAATACCCAGCCCATTTCCAAACAATGACCAACTGCATTCCAGCTAATTCCCCCAGTTTATACACTGGACTATTTACCAAACCATCCTTGTGATATTAACATTATTCTCATATTGAATCCAAAACACAGAACTGTACCAGATACTAAGAAGAAAATGAACTCTCTCCAAGACAGCATCAGGTTACAGTCTCACAAGTTACAGAAGTAGAGTAAAAAAGCTGTTCTAGGAAATTTTAAGCCTTAGTCTTCATTTTATGCAATAAAATTAATTTTCTCAATAAAAATAATTTGGGGTGATTTAAAAGTAGTAATATTGGCAATGCTAGAGTGACTGAGCCTGTATAAACAGAACTTACACAATTCCAAATTCTAGAAAACTTTGTTTGACTATAAAAACTAAAAATGTAGAATCAAGGCCCTTCAAAGGTTAGTCAGCCTTTAGACACAATCAATTAGTTTGATTGTGTCTAAAATTTTCCTGTAGTTTTCCTTATAAGCATCTTACCTCAGGAATACATGCTCCAGTGAAGCCAAATAAACCATTAGCATTATCACTTTTCTGTATTCTTAATCTGGCTGTTGTGTTTTCTTCTGAAATTCGAGCTCCACCACACACAGAAATGAGCTTTATGATGAATAACTCCTCTCCTTCTTCCTCTTTGTCATCCTTTGCAGACACAATGAATGATTTATTAGTTTCTCCTTGATGATACTCCAAATACCCAGAGACAGGGTGTACGTCACTCTTTGCAGGAGTTGCATGGAGTTCATAGATCTCTGCTTGTGTCAGTTTTCTCTCATAAAGTCTTACATCCTGCATTAAACCTGTGTACCTGCTGTTGCCATTGATTCCTGCTCCAATTCTCACTATTCCTGGACCTGAGAAGAAAATTAGAATTTTTCTCAATTTACTGAGGCTTTTTTCGAAATAACTAATATATGTAATTATTTAAAAATCTATGTTAACTTGCTTACTGTCCCTGGGTTAGTAATCATATTGATCTTGAAATGGAGAATGGGAGGCTCCTGAAGCCTCATCTCAGTGTTACAGGTCAAATAAATCCTTCCTAGATGGTTCATGTTTTTCAACCTTCTAATTCTATCTGCACATTGTCATTGTCCCTTATCTTAATGAATCTTGGAAACTTCTCTTTTTCCATTAAAAAATTTCAAAGCCAGCTGCAGCCCGCCTCAATTTTGTTTTTCCAAACACTTGCTTTACACATTTTGTATCTTTGTATATTTAATATGTCCTCTGCTAGGACAGAGAATTCATTCTGATGATCACAGTATTAGCCACACAGAGCATGCTTGTACCCTTATGCACTGGAAGAGGAGCTTAAGAAATGTAGACCCAGTTCCAAGAACTTTTTACAACTGCTTTATCATTTCTTTCTCTCCAAAAACTTATTCTACTCAACAAATCAGAGGATGACAGTTCCCTTTTTCACAAATATACTAAGCTGGTAGCTCATACTCATTCCTATCACTCTAAAATATAGAGAACATATCTCTTCAGCTGTTTTATTATTTTGGAAGGAAATGTGCCACTGAGTGTCACTTCTAGAAACAAGTAACCACAACTGCTAATGGTCTCAAGACACAAGGCAGACGATGGTGAGAAAAGCCAGGCTACAGTACCCAATGTAGTATCCAACATTAAATGGTGAGAGATTAAATCCTTAGCTTATACTTGTTGAATCTCCAGACAGAGCTTTATGTTTGTGCACATATATGCATGTAGGTATTATATGCATTTAACATCACTGCATGTTTTTAAATTTTACTTCTTTGATTACAGAGGAACCTGTACTCAAGAATTTGATAATGATACACTGCCTATCCCCATGAAAGAAAACCTGTGAAACTGATGGGAAGAGAAAAAAAGGAAAAGGAGACTAGTGTTATGGAAAAAAAAAAAAAAAAGCACATGGAAGGGTGAGGAAATGCAAAAGAAAGAGTAAACGTAAATGTATTTCCACCATACAATACCTGACTTTGTAAAGGAATTCTTGTGATGCTCACTGCTATGCTAGTTGAGTGTAAAAGTCCATAATGGTTACGTATTACTAAGACACATCGGGGAATATCAAATTAGAGGAACTGAAGTACATATGCTAATGTTATTTGGAACATCATTAAACATATGGGCAAAATTTTCATATACCATGTAAATACATGCTTAAGTAAATTTAAACCCTAAAAATTCTATTGCTTACAAAGTAGTGGTTTAGCTGTAATATAATACACTAGACTCAAAAACATTATTGTATTGTGATTCAGAAATCAAAAGAAAAAAATTCTTTCTTAGTCACAATACTATAAATCTAATAAAAATCTTAATTATAAATATATATAAATATTTTTATAGTTATATATATAAGCATGCATATAGAAATATAATTATTAATTATTATTTTCAAATTATTGAAATTCAAGCTCCCTTTCCATTATTATGCTTTTTGAAAATTTCCCAGCTCTTATTTCCATTTATATGGTTTTTGAAAATCCCTAGAATTTTTATTAATTGCTTTTAACTAACTAATCAGGTATAATAATTTCAGAATCTTGCATACATCTTTCAAGGAGCTAGAGTCTTCCATATTTTGCAGAACTTCACATATGAAGAAGAATAATACAACCTATTGACTCACCATCAGCAATTGCTTCTCCTTTAAGGCTCTTAATTCCTCCTAGAACTGGAATTCCATCCATGTAAAATTCAATTATACTTTCATCCAGAGTAATCAGAATGTGAACCCAAGTACTTTCATCCAGATATTTCAGGACTGTTGCTTTGGCTATGTATGTCATATAGGACCCTAATGCTGTATAATGAAGCACTACAGAAATATGAGAATCATTTGTTTGGATTTTCACACCATAATATAAAGTCCCATTACCATCATCCTTTTCAACTATATAGCCATCAGTATTGACATTAGGAATTAACCATGCTGAAAATGTAAAATTAGTTACTGCAGTATTTCCATCGTATGGGTATTCCAGACCAATAATTCCAAATGCATCCTCTTTTCCACTGAAATACAAAGCATCTGTTCCACTGTGATGGCGTCTCATGTGAGGCTGAGATTGCACTGAACTTGGAAATGATCCCAGCAACAAAAAATCTACCATTGATGGTAATCCACCTTGAAACGTACTGGACAGTATTTCCCAACCTAAACGGACAGCACCAAAAGTGCCTTGATGTCTCCAGATGGTGAAGTCTGTAATATAGGAAAGATCATCTTCAGAAAGAACATCTTCTACTATCTCTCTGTCCTGACTCTCTGGATCTATAACGAAGACTCCAAAAGGGTCATCATTGAAAGGGATCATCACCGTTACAGCAAGGCTTGTTTCAGACAACTGCCCACCAGGACCAGGAGACCCACCTATATAATGGAAGTTAAGAGTAAAAGTTACTGGTCTGAAAAAAGTTACTAAGTATTTTAAAGTGTTTAAACAAAATACCTTTTAAATATATCTAGATCTTCTTTAAAGGATCTCTGAACTCTTAGAAATTTCTCCAAATTTAAGATTAATATAAATTAACTGTATTGGTTTTAAAATACAATAGAGAACATTTTCATAGAAAATAAGCCATGTTATTTTTTAATTGCAGAATATAACTGTTTTTCAGTTAAAAAAAGATTATCGCAGATTTTCTGAATTAGTAATGAGATAAGATGCTTTTGTTTAATTTGAAAAACATTGGGTCAAATTCATTTCTCATTGTACTCCAAGATTTACACAAATATTAAATGGCAACATTTGGTTCACTGCCTCCAATTACACAGAGATTACCCTGCAAAATCAGTAACCAGTTGTGTGTTAAAACTGCTCCTAAGTCCTGCCATTAGTCACCTACTTCTCCACAATAAGAAGACCATGGTGTGACTGTAGAGCCTCCATGCACCACTAAGCAGGAAATCTTCTCAACACACATATGGATTTCATTTACAGAAATGTCAACATATTTTCAGTTGTATCTCGGCACAGAAGACTATAAATAGTACTGAGGTGGAAGAAGTCCAGCAGATTTGGAACTCTACTCAGTAGCAAGCATGTAGCAGTTGTAATTTGAGTGATATGAAGTGGTAACTATTTGTATTTTAGAGAAATTTTTAGAAAAAAGGAAACAAGCCAGCCAATCTCCATTATGGCATTTTATGGTATTTTATACCTTCATTTTGTCAGCTCTACAGAAGGCTCTACATCTCTGAAATCACTAAAAGGCATCTTTTTTAAAGGCCAGACTCCAAAACTGTTTTCATGTATCTAAATTAAGGAAAAAATTAGAAACAAAACCTAAAATGTCACCAGGAAAGTATAGGATGACATAGGTATCAAGGCAAAGTTCTTTGCAGGATTGTTTCTTTTTGATTGATTAAATATAATTGTTTTCTACCAGATAGGAAGGGAATGTTTATATGGAAGACAGTACCTGAAACATTCACCAATTTTAAAATGTAAAATTCATTGAATTCAGGAATTTTATCTGAAACAGCATGGAGCACTATCTGCTTTGATCCTTCACCATCCATGAAGTACACAGTTCCGTAAGTTTCACAGAACTCTTCCCCTGGCTTCAGTGTAGAGTCATTATGAAACAGCTGCCAGGTTAATGAGACATTCCCAAAGTGTCCTCTATGTCTCAAAATCCTGTTCAGAGATACAGAAAGAGTCAATGTCCTGGTAGGTATGCATCAGCATTCTCCTTTAACAATGGAAAACATGGACTAATTATCCTTACTGTGGAATATAATATGCATTGTTCTAAATAACCACGAATAACAAACAGAACCATGAACAATAAAACAATCCTCTTGGAGGGCCTGCAGTTTCACAATATAATTCTTCACCGAAGTATACCACAGATGTCTTAGAAAGAAAGTAATCAATGAAGGTACATGCAAAACAGCACTGTTTAGATGAACATCAGTTTGTCTTGCATTTCTATTTTTAATAATAAAAAATGAATGTATAATTCAGCAAATTAGCAATAAAAATTGTGTTAACTGGCCACTCTTAGAGAAGAAAGAGAAGGTATTTAACTATAAGTATTTTATCCTTTAACCATTAAGATGCCGTAAACCTTTTTTGTATTGGTATTTAATTACAGTTTTATAGTAGGTCCTTCACAAATCTGATTATTCCATATTAAGAATTAAATAAATAAAAAAAAAACCCTTTTATTTGTTTGCAGAGTTATCTGGTAACATATTGTCACCAATTTCCAAAAAGTTATTATAAATAAAAACTGAAGAGCTGAACTGAACATAAAGAAGCTCCTTTATTAACAAAATATGTTTGCATACAAAAAGACCATTTCTGTTTTTGTGGTAAAAAGCAAAAAAAAGCTGTTTAAAGCATTATTATACAAGTCTGAAAAATTAATTAAGTAAAGCAGTCTAGGAACAGAAACACAATATGGTTTTACTGCTTCCAAATGTTCCTTTTGTTGTTATTAAGCAGGGCATTTTATTCCAGTGGTGTAGCACTGTTGCAGTAACTCCAGTTACTCTCTTAAAAGCTCAGTGCTGCCATAGTTGTTCTCACTGGTTAGATTATAATCTAGTCTGACCCTTTTCTTATGTACTAAAGTTACTCTCTTAAAAGCTCAGTGCTGCCATAGTTGTTCTCACTGGTTAGATTATAAACTAGTCTGACCCTTTTCTTATGTACTAAACAAAAGTCAAATCCTTTTGGAGGTATAGAAGAGACAGTTTCCTAGGAAATATATTTTATCAATAAGAACTAAGCAAGGTAAGATTTTGATGACCTTGGAATCATGTGCTTCCATAAAGTGCCTGTATACAAATCTGTTTGTTCAAATCATCACTCTTCCCACCATCAATTTGAAAAAAGAATTATTAAGGACCACCCAAAGAGCAACCTAACAAAACCAACCACAGAATACATATTTAATATACTCTTTTAACGAAGATTTTAATTTTTTAGATGTGCAACACAAGCATAAAGATCTAACTCACAGTCATAGGCATCTATTTCCAGGCCTTAAAACAATCAAATTAAATAAAAATATATAAAAGATAATTATACAATTGTTTAAAAGCCTTTTCTTTAACTGTTCCACTGTCACATTTATTGTGATCCTGTTTCTTTATACCCTGTCTAAAATTTTCTCATTGAAAATCAGTATTTTTGTCAATTTATAGCCACGTTCTGACTTTAGGAACATAAAAAAGTCAGATGACATGAAACTTAATTTCTTAACCCTTCCCTTTCCTGAATACATCCCAGCAGCTACAAGTCAGACTAGGGAAAAATATATTCAGCCTAGAAGAAAGGCGCCTTTGGACTTTGAGTATGGTTCCTATCTGCAATTTACTGATAGAAGAAAAACAAACTAACAGAAAGAATAACGTAAATAGGTTGTTTGCAGGGTAAGATTTCAAAGGGGGGTGCAAAAAGAAATTAACAACCACATGGTTGTATTTACCTGTAATTTGAAAATATTTTTTTACTTCTTTGTTAGTCCAGGTTATATTCTGCTCATTCATCTTGATCCTTCTGAATCTACACTCTCATGAAAATATAACAAAAACTCCTATGCTGTAATCTTATTTGTGTGAAGATACAAAAAGCCCCCTGTGTTGCAATCTTACTTGTTTACATTTTAACAGGAATTTTGTACACATTTTAATATGAAAAGTCGACTTGATACTATATGAGTTGATATTTGATGTTTTGTTGATCCTCAATATGTTTGTAAATAATTTAATTCAAAATTTGGTGAAGCTATTTTTCTAATAAATTTTAGCAATGCAAAAAATAGGGTTGGATCAAAGTACTATCCATAAAATAACACACACATCAAGATATACATACATGTATTCAAAAAAGGGACAACAATATTATTTAAAAGTTACTTACAAAAAAAAATTACTTTTTCCTTCTTCCACTAGCTTGTCTAGAGGTTCTAAGGAGAAAATTCCATTAGGATCATCATTTGCTTCGATAATAACTGTAGCCACTCCAGCATTAAAGATAACAGTATCCCCTAAAAAGAGGGTGATTAATTTTATCAAAACTGGAATCAGAAATGGAGCTAACTCTAAAATTGAATGTATTTTCTTCTCACATCAACAGGTTTCATGCAAAGAAAGTAACAAGCAGTGATAAAAAAATCAATTCAAACTAATATTTGAGATATTTAGTAACAGACAAATCAGTGTAAAAAATGTAAATAGCATCTAAGGCAAGGATCAAGAATGCAGATTTGAAGAAAAAAATATTACATGACCAGAGATGATGTAATCCTGAAAAGAAAGGATTGTATGAGAGGCAGTACTTCATGTTTGATCAATTGGTCAAGTCAGAAGAAAAAGACATATTTTCAGAGATCCCAGCTCTCCTTTAGACCTACAGCAGAAATATTGCATTTTAACTAAATACAAGATAACAACAACCACCAAGAGATGAGTCATATCACAGCCTATCCAAAAAGAAATAAATACAAGATACCTGTGAAGTAAGGTGGAAATTAATAGGATTTCTTTGTGTATATTAGCAGAGTAGGGACATTTCAACACCTCTTTATGTCCTCAAAGGTACATTATGTTTCCATCCCCATCCTAGTTTTCACCGTTTTCAAAAGCACTAGACTTGTTTTTATTCCAAAGTGAACAACCTATTCATGGTTTTAACTTCATATACCTATGTTTGTATTTTCTCAGCGGTACAACAATCCAATATAATTTTCAAAAGGGATGTAACAATCAAGGCCAATATATACAATAGATCATAGAAAAGAAAAATAATAATTGCATTTTTCCCCCTTTCAGGAATTCATCTAGGAATATTCTGTATTTTGCCCATTCTGGCAGGAATGTGTGAAAGAAGGAAAGCCATCACATGTTTCCAAAAGAACGGTAAAAAAGATACCAGTAGATCCTGAACAAAGTTAGTAAAGTAGAAAGAGAGCACTTAAGAGAAAATTTAAGAAGGGAGAAGTATGGCTTGGTCCAATAATTTCCATAAAGCTGGTGTTCTCTAAGAGAGCTGAGTATCAGAGTGAATTCTAGCTGGCCTTGGGAAACACATAAACTATCTTATACTCAGATAATTGAGAAAAATTACCTATTTCTTATATTTAACTTGTATTTTCTTATTGATGAGTCAAAACCCCATCTAATTTGGAGCATTTGGAAAGAGATTTCAACTCAAGTTATTTTTGCAGGACAGTTTCAGCTATTTAATTTAATTTTTGTTTCCAATTAAACAATTCAAGATCAAAATCCAATCACGCTGAACAGAAATTTTATAGAAATGTTGATGCAAACCTTATTCATATAATGCCTGGCATTTATACATTGCTTTACAATAAGAACAATCTGGTAAAAATGGAGAAAAAAAGAAAAGGATTATTAAATATACATTTAATCATTGCTTTTACCTGTTGAATTCAAAAGGAAGATATAAAACACTTCATCAGTTTCAGGGGTATCATCATCATTAATACACACAGATAAGGTCTGCTCTCTTTCTCCAACATCAAACAGAATTAAGCTCTCCTTTTCACTGGGAACAAAGTCTCCTTCTTCAGCTGTTGCATCTCCATTAATAGTAATATACTGAACAGCAACAACAGTATCAGCAGATCCATTCCTTAGGACTGTAAAGTTTGCAACACTCCCTTCTGTAATGCTTACTGACAGAGGTTCTGAAAATACACAAGTAACAAATTCAAGTACAAGCTTGAGCTTCCTGCATGCAGCTTATCCACCTAATCCCCTGTAAAAGGATTCTTCACCTCAGGGAAGGAGAAAGCACATGTAGTTCAGGAAGATAAATACTTGCAGATAGAAGAGAATATTGCTGTCCTTAGCCATCTAAACAATCCAAGAGCCATGCACAAGAATAATGACATAAAATGAGAGAAAATTCTTAGGTTAAAAAAAAAAAAAAAAAAGCAAATGCAATAGAACAATAGAACAAAACCAAAAAAGTATGTCTTATAACACCAGCTCCACTAGGGCTAAGATTTTTCAATAACCTGCTCTTTCAATAAAATCTGTATGGGGTAGAATATGAATTCCAAATTTAAAACCAGTAATATCTAACCTGCAAAATAAATGGGATCATCATTCCTTGTAATTTGTAAAAATGCACTGGTTATATTCCCCAGTCTTGCTCCACCAGTGGCATTGAATAATCTGATTATGAATACCTCCATCTCTTCAGGTACCTGAGTGACAAAGTTTTAAGAAATTAATTTGTTGCATATGAAACAATGAAGAAATTAAAATTAACAGCTGAGGAGGTTAATAAAACAGATTTTCTGCATGTTGTTGTTTATTTCTTGATTCATAAGTGTGTTAAGAGGGAAGAAAAATACTCTCACACAAAAATAATCATCAGTCAAAAATCTTTGTAAATGAATCCCCTCATTATTACTATTATACAGGTGATCCAAAAGTTATCTTGCAGTTTCCTGATGCTGATATAACTTATTTTTACAACTATATTTATTTATTTATTCCTTTATTACTAATTATCCTCATTCTTTCTTATTTTACTTCAAATATATCATCATTAAAAAGATTAGGATTCTTGCTATCAAAACAAGTGGCTTATTTATTATTGTAATTTAACCACATGACTACTGACAGACTCTAACTTTTTTGTTTACAGACAAACACGATGTCTCAAATTTTCTTATGATTTGCTTAAGTAAACTCACTTTTATCCACGTATTTTGATTTTTCTGAAAAAAAATCAGTTTCTTAAAAAACAGAGCTGCTTCTTAAATTTCAATGTTTTAGCACTTCCTCTTTGCTCCACATATTTACATAAAAATACTGTAAATATTATTACCTCATCTGGTAGAGAGTAAATTGTGATATTTTTTGAAAACTCCAGATTATCAAAGAATATAGTCCCTTGTTCTGGATAGATGTCATTGGTACATACTGGGTCAACAGTCCAGGACACACTAACGTTGCCATATTTTCCTTGGTTTCTTACAAGTCTGTAAGAGGCTACAAAATGTAAACATGTACAGTCATTGTGCGTTTCCAGAAAAGCACAACTCAAAATGAAAAACGTCAGCAAAGCTGACACAAAGAGAAAGGAAAGGAAACAGTAAGTAAATCCACTTCCTGCAAAACTAATAAGTGAGTACCCTACACAAACAGTCATATAATAATAGCACATTACAGCAGTTAAGACTTGTATCAACTCTTTTGATACACTAGAGATAGATAAATTGAAGTCACACATATGAAAATTTAGCTCATTCTTCTCCCACATAACACCTCATGCTCGCCAAGCAGAACTACTACCACCAGGCTGTACCTTGTAAGTAAATAAATTCTCTGTCCCTCCTGTCTGGTATATTCTCTAACTATATTTTAACTGGATTGATCCCTAATGGCTTTCAAGGCTCATCCTCCTCCGCACTAATCTCCACTGCTCATCATACTGTACCCCCCTGAAAACTCCTGAGTCAGGCATTGTCCCACAAAGATGAAATAGGAAAAAGTAGCCTTGCAGGAGTGGACAGCAGGGAAAGCAGTTACTCTAATAAAAAGAATTACCACTGTAGATGATTTCTCCTTTACTTTCCTTTATTGTTACTGATAGTTCATCAGGTAGAAATTGAATGACACCATGTGGATCATCATTCTTCAAAATGGTTATATTTACCCTTGTGGCATTCCCCAGCTTGCCTGACATTTCACTGTAGCCACTGAGCACAACCGCATATGCCTCATCCAGCTGGAAGTGGAAAACTCAGTCAGAATAAAAAGATTTATTCAGCAGAAAGAAACAACTTCAACAAAAGAAAGAGACAGCAATTTCAACAGCAGAAAGAGACAATTTCAACAAAAGAAAATTACACACATTTTCTACATGCACAATGATTTTGTACATCTTTGTCATCTGTAACAGTGGAAGTAAAGATTTTAAAACCCCTGACATTAAGCTAATTTAAAAAGAACTTGTCAGCTTGCATTATTAATATAATGCAACTTTGTACTTCAAATATTTATTGAAAAAACACTCACAGGAGATGCATCATGGAACACTAAAATAAGTATTGTGTTTTTGCATCTATACAGCAAATATTAGTGTTTATTATTATGGGGAGCACTGAGTTCAGTCAGCAGGTATTTACCAAAAAACGGACAAAAAGAAAGTGGTTGATTGTACAGCACTCAGTTAAAGTGGTGTTCCATTGTACAGAATGTCACGGATGCCAAAAGCTCAGATGAATAAGAAGTTAAGTTTCAATTTACAAAAAATAAAAATCCACTGAGGCCTATTAAAGCCAAAGATACCTTCTAGTAATCCAAGCATCCCTGGTTTGAAGACTGGGAATACATACCCTAGAAAAACATTGCATACTCGTTCTGCTACCATATATTTTCCTGTATTTTAATAAGTGACAAACAGTTACAATGTGAACACTATTTGGAGAAAGGAAAATTTTCATTTCTACCTCTGGAATCCCATCCATCCTTGTCAAAAGAGTAATTATGATCTCTCTTTCACCAGGTTTAAATTCCAGAATTCCTGTGCTTCCATAAAACTCATTATTTTCCCTTGGTTCTACAGTGTATCGCAGAAACTGCCTAACAAGGTTCCCTCTGCTGCGGACAATCTGCAGTTCGACAGAATCTCCCTCCTATAAAAAAGGAAATCCAGCATTTTACTTGCACTTTGCTAAGATTTTCTTTTCCATAATGATTAAGAAAAGTTATTCAGATATGTATATCTGTATACGTGTACCTTGATACTGTAGGGACCTCTGGAAGAGGGAGAAAATTCAAACACTCCTCCAGGATCATCATTTTCCAAAATAGTGATCTCACAAGTAGTAAACCCATATTTCAGTATTTGATTTTCCACACTGACCCTGGGAAGGGAAAAAAGTGATTTTTTTTTTGAGTGATGGTTCTTTTAGTAAGTAAATACAAATCTATGTGAAGGACATCAGAATCCTGATTAATTCTGTGAATAAATTATGAAAACAATTACCTAAAAAATATAATAAATTAGGAAAGACACACCAGAGTGTTCCATTCACTTGCAGAAAACCCAGCCTTTGTTCCTGAGATACCTTTGCTTTCTGATTATTTTTTACAACTTATATTTCTGGGGCTTTTTAGTCACACATGCACAGAACACAAAGAAAAAGAAACAGAACTGTATACTAAAAATTTAAAATCACATTTAGTATTACATTTTATTTGGATCAAAACATAAGGAGTGATCCAAAACAAAGAGAGCTTGTATTTCTTGCATTCATTTCGTCAGATATAAACTTTCAATTACATTGTTTTAAGTACATTCCATTAAAAATGCAAGAAAAAGTATTGATGAAAAATGCATAAAGAATGCACCTTCAGATGGATGATTTTGATATAGCTTATTAAATGCTGGTTTGTGAATTCAGATTCATCTTCCATGTTTTCTGGAAGAAAATTTCAATGAACAAACAGGAAATATCTATTTTAAATGGTAATATGTAATGTTTATTGCATATTTTAAAAAATATGCCAGCAGACACAAAAACTTCTGTCAACATAAACTAAACAGATGTCATTCAAAAAAAAGATAACTGCTCAACAGAAAACTTCTCTACAGTTCTAGTCCACTCAGGCATTTAGGTGGGACAAATCATATTTCTGCCAGTTTAAGAGAATGGATTCATATTGCAAGCAAGTACAGGTATCAAACACTGAGTCATGCATTAGTAACTTTCATCATTCACAAATTCTCAATAAAGCTTCAAGCCAGAAACCCATGCCATCAAATTAAAAACCAAAGGGAAACCAAGCATTGTCCAAAGCGATGCAGAATACATGATTCCTGAGAGGAAAAGAAGTTATTGACAGATTCTGTTCAAACTAATCACTCGTAAAACAAAGCATTGATTCATTGAAGACAAACCACAGTTCACTGCACTTACCCAAAGTACACAACAAACCTTTCTGTCTCTACCCTGTTAACAGAGAAAGAAAGAATGAAAAAAGAATAGAGGGAAAGAAAAGGGATGGGGGAATGAATGGAAGTGCTAGTTCCTGGAATTTCAATAGTACCAGTCAGGCAATAATAAAAACATGAGCACCAGAAAGCATTCTTTTCCCTTTCCAAACAGTCATGGTCCTTTTATGGGAACCTCCTTCCTTGGCATTTTTCTCCTGACAAATGCTAGCAAGTGGACAATGGTGACAAATGACCCCATGACCAATTCAGAATGTCAAGGCCCATTCATGGTATGCCCTACCCAGCCCTCCTCCAGGTGTTCTTTCACTGCCAACCTCTGTGTCTGCTCACAACTGCACCAGCATCCCACATTTATAACTTCACACAAAAAAAATATAATCAACATGCCTCCATTATGTGTTATTTCATCAATCTGACACAGTAATGATAAAAACAGATAAATACATTGGGAGTTGTAACACATACATATCGAAGACTATTCTAGCAAAAAATCACATCAAACTTTATTTCTGACAATTTTTTAGATTAATCAGATTATCAGAGTAAAATATCAACAAAAAAGAAAATAAGAAAACCACCACACCCAAAAAAAAAAAAAACAAGAAAAAAATAGAAATAGGAAAATAAGCACATATGACAAAACTACCACATAAATTCAGATGAAAGGACATTATTCTGCAATAACAAGTATGTAATTTCATTAAAGTATGTACAGATTCATTTCTTAACCTAAAATAAAAATATAGTTAATATTAAACCTAGATCTACCATTAAAATTGTATAAACAGATAAACAAATCATTTATAAAGTGAAGTTTTGAATTCAAAAATAGTCCAGCTTCAGAATTCAATAGACATAAGAGTTCACTCAAAAGTCTGAAGTAATAAAGCAAATACATTTGCAGCTCTATTCTTTCAAATAGGAAATTTGATTTAATAGAAATTTAGTTATTTGAAGTGAGGCTACAATTTATATACTACATATGAAGACATTCTCCTTTCCTTCAGAAATGTATGCAAGTTTTCCAAAATCGTCAAGCATTAATATCATTTTAAAAGTCAAGGTGAAAATTCCAGAGCTAAAGTTTATGCTAAATTTTCATTATATTGCTATTAATGCTAAAATTCAATTCTATCACTAAGCAGTTGGTAACATATTTCACAGCAGAGAATATAAATGAGCAGTTGGTAACATATTTCACAGCAGAGAATATAAATGAACCATTATATTAAGTGGGTTTTTGGTACGTAGGTACAAGCTTAAGTGGTTAAGACACAATCACCAAAAAGTGAAAGGGAATGCCAGATACACCATCTCTTTCATCTTCATGAAGTCAGACTGCATGAATCCAAATGCAGCTCAGATGAAAAAGAGCCTGTTAACTGAGGAGTAGTGCTAGAATCTAGTATCGTGTTGTAGTGCATGATAGCAGCTTTAACGAAATCCAAGGGGTAGCTGAAATTAAATAGTCCGAATGTACCATGTGGAGGTACTTTGAGTATCTCCAGGTATACCTTGAAAGTACTTAGAAGACTGGCAACACTTACCATCTTTTAACAGGCACAGTGTAAATCGGACCAGAATCTCGAGAACTTGGAAGTTAGATAGCAACTGATCAGATTCAACCCATCCACTGCTAAAAACACCATTATTTTTTATTTTTCTCCAGCCAAGTTTTCAAAACTAGGGTCACTTGACTGACTGACTGACTGATTGCTGGATCTCATCTTGTTTTCCTGCATAACTGGCCAGATTGCTACCAGTACTCTAATATATTAAATGTTTGTTAATATTCAAAAACAGCAGATGGTGGCTGGGCACTGGAACAGGCTCCCCAGAGTAGCAGTCACAACACCAAGGGGCATCCTGTGTAGGCCCAAGAGTTGGATTTGATGATCTTTATGGGTTCCTTCTAATTTTGCTCATTCTGTAATTCCATTATAAAACAACCTATGCAAAAGAGATTAGAAGCCACGAAGTACAGGCTTCCAACTTGGATCTGCCATTACATGAGCAATGAACACAACAGGATCCCTCGTGTCTACATTCTGGGGTACTCATATACAAGTTTTCCTATCAACTCTGGACCAGGATCCATCAAATGACTTCCTGGCTCAGCCTTGGATTTTTCTTCTTGCAGTGGACCTGCCTGGCAATCACAGAGCTGTGCCTGATGCTAGTGACCATCATCCAAACTTGGCATTTATCCTTGACATAACCTGCCCTACCACCACGACCTTACCTTCTGCTCTGGACTGAAGGCTGCCCCTACTTCCCATATGAAAAATCTTATCTGAAAAGGTTGGTCATCACAGAAGTTCTTTCTTTAAAAATACCTTAATTATTACTTAGCAAGAAATATAGATAAATTAAGTCAACTGAGAAAAGCTTCAGAAAGTTTCCTCAGTGTTTTAAAATGCATAGTACTATAAAATAACAGAAAGAACATTTTTGACTGAGTTTAAAACACCAAGAAAATTGTTAAAGAAATACTACTGAAAATAAAATAATAATTAAGAGAAGTGTTTGAATTTAGTAACTTTGAAACAAGAACTATAATTCTGAAGAAAGTGAATGTTTTGAAAAGCCCATGAGAAACAGAATTGCAACTGTGAATTTGTATTAGTGTTACTCTGAAAAAATACACTTATCTAAAATCTTTCTCTTCTTTCAGGTATCTCAGAAAATGTGCATCCAAACTGCCTGTGGAATGTTACTCAATTTGCATCCTCGATTTGTGTTCACAACTTAATGTTTTCCGAATTGAAAAGTAAGTATTGACTTACTTAGTGACCTAGCTTTACAGAACAGTATTCAAGAAGGAGTGGCCGCATTATAAATTCTACAGTGTTTCTTATCAGAGATAACACCTTTTCTCCAGGTTCAATCCACAATTTATTTGATTTTGGAGGCTATTTTAACTAATGTTATTCATAGCAGAAAATATATGGTGCTACTACTTTGAAAAGTAATGAAAACTAGCCGTAGCTGTCCATTAGACTCATATAAGCATTCTGCTACCAGTTTCAAATAACTTTTTCCTTATCAAAACAAGATCTGGCCAAAGCCTTGAAGTAAAAGCCAGCATTTTACAATGAAAGACTTAATTCTTAGAGCATCACATATATTTTTTCATGGAAAAATTTCTTAAGAAAGATAAATATAGTTTTGAAATAGACACTAAACACAGGAAATCCCTAAGTTAGAAAAATACTGCAAACTCTATTAAACAACTTTTCTTATGCCCTGAATTAAGGCACATAGACAGTATGCTGTGCTTTAAATGGGCCTTCCATGATTTGCAAAATGTTTTATCATTAAGTAGTCTCTTGAGCACAAAAATGCCTTGACTGAATTTGGAAAATAATTGTTTTTAAAAGTGTAAATGCAAAACATAGTATTGGGTTCAGTTCTGGGCCCAGCAATTCGGCAACCATGAAATTGTATAATTGTTACTCTTAAAAATATACTTATCTAAAAAACCTTCTCCTTTATCCGATATCTCAAAAAACGTCCTCTTCCAGTGGGCTACTTTTCAGCCATTCTTCTGTAGCCTGTAGCTATGCATGAGGTTGTTGAGACCATGTGGAGAATCTGAGACTTAGTCTTGTTGAATCTCAAGTCATTGGTGTCAGCCAATCAACCCAGCCTGTCCAGGTTCCTCTGTAGAGCCCTCCTACCTTCCAGCAGATCAACAATCCCACATAACTTGGTGTCATTCACAAATTTACTAAGGGTAAATCTCCTCATCCAAATCATCAATAAAGATATTAAACAGGTCTGGGCCCAATACTGATCCCTGGGGGACCACACCAGTGTCTGGCTGCCAAGTGGATGCAGCATTGTTCACCACCACTCTCTGGGCCTGGCCATCCAGCCAGTTCTTAACCCACAGAAGCGAGCACCTATCCAAGCCGTGGGCTGCCAGCTTTTGAAGGCAAATGCTGTGGGACACAGTAACTTTGCTGAAGTCCAGATAGACAACATCCACAGCCTTGCCCCAATCCCGCAGGCATGTCAGCTGATTATAAAAGGAGATCAGATTGATCAGGCAGGACTTGCCCCTCCTAAACCCATGCTGGCTGGGTCTGATGCCCCAGCCATCCTGTAGGTGTTGTATGACCCCACTCAAGATGATCAGTTCCTTGCCAGGCACAACGGTCAGGCTGACAGGCCTGTAGCTCCCCAGAACCTCCTTCCAGCCCTCTTTGTGAACAAGCATCACACAAGCCAACCTCCAATTGTCTGTGACCTCCTCAGTTAGCCATGACTGATGATAAATGATAGAGAGGACCTTAGAGAGCTCTTACAACACTCCCTCATTACCCTAGGATGGATCCTATCCAGTCCCATAGACTTGTGATCACCTAAATAGCTCTGCTAATCACTAACTACTTCCTTCTGGATTTCAAGAGGTCTGTTTTGCTCTTTGACCTTTTCTACCAGCTCAGGGGAATAATTGATCTTACTGAGGCTGAAGACTGAGGCAAAGAAGGTGCTAAGTACCTCAGCCTGTATCACATCACAGAAATCACTAGAACAATAAAATTTTCCACATTGTATCAGTTTTGCTTCATTGAACATATGTCATATAAATACATTAGATACATACATATACGTATATGGATCTGTTTTGGCATCTTAATTTATGGGCATCATTACCAAAAGATTCTGAGCATAACATATTTAAACACTTGGCTGTTCCTGGTTTTAATTTTCCCAAAATAAAAATAAATTAATTTGTGCATTGTTTTTCCCAGGACCTAAAGTTCAGAGGTTTTCACTCTCAGCTCCACTCATTTAAAAGAACAAACACAATCCATGTGCCATGAGGGTCCTGGCCCTTCAGCTGTGCCAACTGACAAATTTATCGCTGTGTATCTGCACTGGGGGCATGACACTGCCAACAGCCAAATTTCTTGTGCAAAAGTTAAAAAAACAATCAGATTTATTCTGTGGTGATACAGACCTCTGGCTTTATTTATGTTTAGTTTCAATTCAGGCCTATTAAGATATGGGGAAGCATCTAAACTGAAGCTAGTCCTAAAGAAAGAAAATATGAAGAAGCTTCAGCAGGTACAGGATTATCTTGCTTCTTTACAGCTCATCTGTCTTCATGAAGAATATGCAAGCATATTCTTCATGATATACACTGGCCTCTATTTTGTGGACAGCATTCATAATTATTTTTAATATCCAGGGCCTATGGATGGTAGCCACAGAGCAAGGAAGGAAAATACTAGTTTTAATTACTTGGAAGGTTTCTTTTGTTATTACAGGTACAATCAAAGCTCATTTAAAACCTAAGCTGCCTTAACAATATCACTGAGTTGTATATAATACATCCTTGTTAGAACTAATTATCGCATTATTTTGCTATTACTAATCGCAATAAATAAAATGCTTAAGGATATATTTCTATGTCTATAATTTCATTAAAGTCCGTACATGCTCTATCTTTCTAGATTTGTGCTACACTTTATCAAGCAATGCAAGCACATCGACATCTTTGCATCTTTGCATCTTTGATTTCATGGCAATTCACTACTGCTGTGAGGTGCTGGCTGCCAGTCTTAGAAACTGAAATCTTGTGTTCATCTAGAAAACACAAACTATGCAGGAGGCAATACCAAAAGCTTACACACATTACCCTGCCAGTATCATTCACCCCTGCTTTGATGAGTCATCTCCAGTATTGAAAGGATGATCTTTGCAGACATTGCATTATTGGCTTGTACTCAAAAGTTGCCAAATTTCACTTGTAGCCTTAAGGGACACTGTACAGGTGTAGAGAATAGTTCAGATTTTATCTACTACTTATTTACTTTTTCCTGGTCAGCCTAACTTTTCCTTACTGCACTCTCTGACCTTGCCAAGTGTGAGAAAGCTGCTTACTGCTGGTAAAATTTTTACCAGCCACTTCATGATCAATAGAACCTGCTACTCTCACCACACATAGCAAAAGCAGAACAGTGGTTGCGTTTATTCAGCTGCCAACTCAATTCCCTTTCAGACATAATTTTCAAGGCATGGGATTACTAGTCAGAGTACATGATAGAAAGCTGTAGTTACACATACTGCAGAGCTGACAATACTAAAAATTTAATCTTTTATGCTGCCCACTTCCTCTATGTACTTATTTATCTCCTATCCTTCCACTTCAGCATTTTTGGCACGTTACACAACTTCTTCATAACTACAATCATTATTTCTAATCTTAATTTCTTTGTTTGTGCCACAGATTCTAACGAACTTTCAGGCAAACTGGTTTCATCCACAGGAAGAAAAATAGACAACTGCTTGCAATGGTCTCCATTTGTTTTTGTCTTCAACAAGACCATCTTTTCAACACAGTGAATATCTAAGATTAGAATGAAATAATTCATTGTGCACTAGATGCATTCACCAGCCAGCTTCTACAGAAGCAGACCAACCCTGCACTGAAAAAGCATCTTTCCTGTGTAATAGAACAATGCTCGAAAAACAAGATCAGCAGCAGCTTAAGGAGTTGCTTTCTGGTTTGCTAGTACGTAATCTACACAAGTATAAGGTGTTAAAAGTTCCCATGAACTATTCTGCCCTTCCTATGTACAGCAAGGATACTTCTGCATAAGGTAAGGACTGTATACATGATAGATGTTCAATGCAGACATTGCAGACCTCTCTTAGCAAGTTTCCAGAAAAATAAAAGGGAAAAATATACCTCAGATTATTAGGAGTTATTAGAAGAAGTGATAGTATTTCTAAAGTATAGATACATCTGAAATTTTGGAAGCAGGACTGAAGAAATAGCCGAGATTCTCCTGCTAATAAAACAAAAGGCTCCTGGATATGAAATAATTCAAGTATTTTGAGTAGTGTTCACATGCAGATAATATCTTCTGAGGCCTTTTACAGCCTTAATTATCCTGCAATCCTGATGTCACACATAAGGGAGACCACAACACTGTGCTTCAGAAACACCATTGCTCCCTTTGTAGCTTAGGCATGTGGTAGTAGTCACACTGGCCTGTTTTGGAAGCCAGCAGTTGTGATGGAAGTATCTAATTCTGCAGCAACATCCTGACAATAAAACTCTTCTGAGAAAAACATAGTTATGTATTGCTTTTGTAACTATTCATTATAGCTTTCCCCATTATCTCACAAAACATTATCTTTCTGAAAACAAGGGTAATAATCAAGAGCTATAACTAAAGATCAAAGCTAAATGAACTTTAGTACCATACATTATTTTAATCAAAATACCAACAAAACTAAGTCATTAGATAATAAGCACAATATGGTTTTTTACATTGATCACGAGTCAAAGAAGATTTCATACACAGTCTGAATCAAGGGCCCAGTATTCTTCCAGGTATTTATCAACACAGTGGAGGCAACACCTCATAAGTAGTACTGTGCCAATTTTTTATATATAGATTGAATATAGCAAGCGGTACATATGAATAAAGATTAGGGTACAATACCTGTCCAAAGTTAATAACATGGTTTCATTTATTTCAGGTATATCATCAGCTTTAATAGTAATGTTGATTGCAGTATCACTTTGTCCAGATAAGAAAACAACAGAGCCATTAAAAGGACTTATGTCATCCGGTGTTACTGACTTGTGATTAGGACCAGAGGGTCTCAAACTCCAAAACACAGTTGCTTGACCATCAGTCCCATCTCGATGCAATGCAATGGAAACCTGTAAAGCACGTGAGTCTGCTGTGACTTGCAAAACTAGATTCAAAAACAATTAAACCTTTGCAAATTACTGTTTGAATATGAGCTTCAAAATATTCACGTTGGGCTTTTTACTCATACCTATGTAAAAGAGCTGAAATCAAAGATGGTATATCCATGAAGATATATACTTAATCTTATCTTTTTAATCATCTATCCATTATATACTTGGACATATATGTTTATATATACTTAGCGGAGGTGGCAGACCATTAACATGACAAATCACTTAGCACTCAGAAACACAAAAACCCTTCTATGATGGATTTAACCAAGCCCACCTCATCAAGACAACCAAGGTTTTAAATCAGCAGTTTTATTCTGAGAATGAAAAGCACTTCTCTGATTCAGGATTTGAAGGAAAATCTCACTTAAAGCAACTAGGGGGGAAAAAAGGAAAATGTGAGAAGAAATATTTTATAGAGAGTTTCTCTGGCTAAGGTTACAGCATTCAGATGGATGGCAATGCTTTTAAAAATGCTTTGGGTACTGAGAAACACAAAAAAGCATCTTTATTAGAAAACAGACTCAGCAAGCCAAACTACATAATCACATGTAAGTCAAATATAAAATACACAGACACTTCCATGAAATTTGGGAGCAAAATCAGTCCCACTCTACAGAGTGTCTTTGCACCTGGTGAAAGAAATTAAACTGTCTGCAGCATCTTTTGCTCTATGTGAGCACAAAGACATAACCAAGTCTAGATTCTTACACAGAAAGCAAAGTTCATTACACTCTTAAGATGACAAACACATTAATCTTGCTAGCAATTTTTTGCCTTTTTGGTTTTTTAAAGCAGGAGAATATTTGAAATAAGATCAAGCTTGGAGGATGGATTTTTCTCACATTAATTTTCAAATGTTGCAGTGGATATAGCAAACTTTGCTTTCTCTAAATAAGTTTTTCCATACTAAGGGACAATATAAAAATGTTTACTTACCACTGTAGCAGGTGATTCTTCTGGTTCAGAAAGAATAATTGGAAGATTGCTAGTAAAGCCTATTTCTCCATTTGCAATATCTGGAGTAATCCTCAAAGAAATATTTCGAATCTCACCTAATCTAGGACTCACGGGTGTGACAAGAGGAATTCTATTCAGCAGCTCAACTTTTTCCAACTGTGAGAAAAAGTAAGAAAAACTTGAAAGATAAGAAGCCTGAGTACCAAGCAAGAACTATTCTGACATCTTGGAATAAGTGTCATATGCAAGGAGCAGAACACCTTCAGGATAAATTTCTCCTACAAGCAACATTTCTACTACAAAAATGTGTAAGCAGTTGTATAAGAAATTAAGTGAATGGTATTGAGCTTCTACACCAGAATAGTATACCTCTCAGACAAATCATGTACACAACTAAATGTATGTAGAGGGAGAATTAACTTTCTAAACTGGGCAATTCGTTACTGGAACTATGAATTGATCTGCCAAGCATCCCAGATTGTTGTTCTAACTTCAGATTTTTGCCATGCATGGATACAAATCTGCTGAAGTCACTGGAAAAATAATAATTTAGACACTCTCATGACGCCAAAGAGTGATTCAATCTTCTTTCCTCTCAAAAAAAGTAATGACATTTCTATTTACAATAACTAATGTTAGAATTACATTCAGAATTTAAAATCATTACAAGATTTCAAAACTGTAGTCTCCTCTTATATTACCATATTTTGATAGTTTATTAATATTAAGAAGAAATAGAAAAATATTTATTCTAACTTTGAATGGAAAATACCATTCACTTAGCCCATCAGCACCATTAACATGACAAGGAATGCACAACGTTCCTTGTTTTATTGGATTTAATATTTCTTTCAAATATAATTTAAAACACTATCAGATTCTGTCTACATGGATCACAATAACAGATATTTCTACAAATAATTTATATATACTTCTGTAAACATTTCACTGGTGCATGAATCACCAATGAGAATCATCTTTTAACTCCCGTTAGGATGCTTTTGCTTGGCGTTATTAGATTTTGCCATATAGGTTTTAGTGGAAAGGGCAAAACAACCTTATTTAAATCTATAGAGTTATTATGAATCATCCTTTCAATTGATGAGTTTTAAATTCCTTTGATTCTTAAAACTAATTTATATAAAATGCTTGGACTGTATAATATTTTGTTCAACTGTTATTCAAGTAACACTCAAAAATATTCATGCACATTTTATTTGATGATAGATGGGATTTGTTTTATAAATACCATATTTAGAAATTGATTCTCAACCATACCAGCTACATATTGGGATTCTGAGGAAAACAGAGTGGTTCTATTTGTTTCCTCGTTTTCTAAGATTTCTTTTAGAGTAGGTGCGAATTCTCCAATTCTTCATGTAGGTGGACCACTGTTTTGGTTGTTAGCTCAGTACAAGTTCTGAAATACTACACAGCTGAAAGAATTCCTTTTGTTACTATCTGGATGGTAACTTTGATGTTAAAGTAATAATTAATGAAATATTGGGTTTTTTTTTTAATTCAATGTTTCCTCTTAAAGCAAACCAGTCCATGAGGGAAAAAAGAATACACTGTGAACTGAGTAATACCAAGCAGTTTACTAAACTAGTTAATCTTCCTCTCCATACCAGAAGTGGTCTGCACATCAAACAATAGGTCATTTAATTGAAGATGTCACTGAAAAAGGTTAATCTTACATTTCCACTTCCTCTATCTGTTCTCTTATTGTGTTTACGTTTTGTTTCTTCCTCCATCCCTCCTTCCCTTATTCCTGAGTTGATCCTTTACTGGGCCTAGTACAAACTTTGTAATTCCATTCTAAACATGTTTTCTGAGACTATAATTTATTCACGATGTAGAAGGATTGTCATAGTGATAAATAGGGGTATTCCATTTTTATAGAAATTATTTGTGTTAGAAGTTACGTCTGATTTTGTGTACTCAAAAGATTTTTATAGTTCATGGAGAAAGTACAGAATATACACCCCGTCTCCCTGGAATCTGCAGTTTGAAAAGCCAGGCCAAATGTCTGCATATTGAAGTACTTGTCACACATCTTGTCCACAGTCCACACTGCAATGTTATTTGTAATCTATCACCTGAAAGGAGCTTGGAATTAGGTATTTCAATTCTTCTGTCGATCTTTCAGAACACATGAAGATGGTAAAACACATTAACGTATTCTAATATTTCAGAAACATATTCCCTGCCTAGCTGAGAACATAGAAAGAGCGTGTGCAACTAAAATGATAATATGGTTCCAGCAATATTTTTTTCCCTCTCTTCTTTTTTTTTTTTTTTTTTAATAGAATGTAGGGGGAAGAAGGTAGAGGGAAAAATCTTTTCAGGTAATTAAAACATCTCTGGTAGACTAGAAATTAAAGAAGACCAAATTTTACATCTATGATTTCACATCAACATCTCTATTTGATAATTTTGAAGACACCTGACTTAAAATGAAAAGACTGAAAAGAACTAAGAAATTAATTTGAAATTTGTGCTTTGGTTGTGCCAAGTCACCCCTTTGTCTGTGTATCAGGAATGCTACCCAGGCTCATGATCTCAGACAGTGGCAATAGTTAATCAGAGGAAGTAGAGATTATGCAGTAGTCTGAACTGCAGATGAGAATATAGGTATAAAAATTACTGATTACAATGCCCAAAATCTCCCACAGCAGCATATCTGAACAGTAACTTGCTAACATGTATGCAAATCTGGTTTTTCCCAGAAGAAAAATGAAGGGAAAAAAAAAAATTGGAAAATAAAAGAAATCTTTCTTTAAACATTTTTATGGAAAACCCATTTTCTTTCAAAAGCATAATTTTAGTGTATTTTTCCAGCCAGTCTTACAAGCAATGACACAATCTCCCTTCTTACAAATTCAGCTAAAGAAAAAAAAAATCAACCAAACAAAAAAACAAACCACAAACGAAAACAGAGGACCAAAAAATCCAAAAGGCCAAAAACAGGGAAAACTAGAAGAAATTTTCAATTCCCTGGTCCAAGGTGCACATAAACTAAACATGTATGACTATTTTAATCTGTATTTCCTTTCTTTCAATTTCTAAAATCTGTCATACTTCTGTACTTTAGGAGCATTAATTTGATTAAATCGAAAGGCAAAGTGTAGACAGAATAACATACATAAAAAGGTAACTAACTTCTGCAACACTGATATAATTTTGTTAAATTTCATGATTGGTAACTGAATCCTATTACAACAGTGTATGTTTTTTAAATAGTGTAATTAGTATTTAATGATTAGGAATAAAGCTCTTTATAGCATATCTGTGGAAGCAGTATCTAAATAAAACAGTTTCCTCAGCTACAGAACTGTTTTTATTTTTTTTTTTAATCAGGCTGAATAATTTTAAGTTAAAACAGAAGGACCCACTACTATTTTATATACTGCTCTTTATACTACAAGGGCTAAAAACCCACCCCAAGAACAGCTGAGATACCTGTATGACAAAATGAGCTCCATTTTGAAGAAATGCATCATTTCGTATTGGTATAGTTGTAGTAGCTTGTGCTTTTCCTTCTGGAAAGATGAGAGTACTTCTTCTAGACATATTTAGAATGCCATCTTTCGCTCTCTCAGGATCCAGAGCTCCAGCTGGAATATACAGTGTAGTATAAACCAACTGCACATCTCCAGCTGTTCCTCCTTCCCTTGAAAAACTCAAGGATAAAAAACGTCCCATTGGATTACTTTCAATCTTCTGATTCTCCAAAGGATGGAATTTTATTAGGCCATAAACATCATCACTGTCCTGAATGTAAAACAGAAGCTGCAAAGCAGAAAACAGCATGCTGCATTACTCTATATCATAGTTTCATGCTTTCACAAAATCATCTCCTGACTGTCACCACACATTTTTCTCCTTAGTGAACTGTCATCAGGAAAGAAATCAGATTGACAACCTCAAAGTATTCTTTATACACAAGAAGCATTGCACTGACAGTGGCAACTGTCCCACTGTGCATCATCACACATGCCAGAATGAGCTCTGATTTTTTTGGTTCAGCAGCCAAAGTGAATATTTTGAAAATGTTTTAGATTGTAAAGGATTTCATTTTAATCACCAAGCTCATTCCAGCCATTTTCGAGAAAGACAAAGCAGATACTTGAGTCACAGAATTGTCAGCAATTCCAGCCACCCTTTATTTAATTGTTCAGAGGTTACAGCCTTAATCACCAAACCTTCCCCTTGAAGTTGTTATTCTGTAAAACATTTCAGTAATCATTGAAACAGCAAATGAACAAGTGAAAATAGTTTTCCTGTCTTCTGTTGGAAAGCAGTCACTCAAGATAGCATTTATTCAATGCTATTATTGCACACTGGGAATAATCTGAACTGAATTCTACCACAGTAAAAGAGCCTAGCATTGTACACATATTATACATTGTAATATGATATTACATATCTAAATACTTTAGATATGGCTCCATACACTAAGATTATATTAAGGATTAGTTTGCTTGATTTTTATCCAAGGCCAAACTCTTTAACCTGTTCAGATAATCCATCAATCAATCAATGTTACTAAAATGGGTAAAGTCTTTATTATTCTAAATACCTTCTCCAAAAGTACCTTCTCCAAAAGAATTCTAAAGTAAACTTACCTCAGATGGCTCACTGACTTCTGCACCTCCCTGTATTGTATGAGCTAGGAGTTTCAGAAGATAAGGCTCTGCCTCTTCTGGTATATCATCATCAATAATGTTCAGATGAAGTGTCACCAGCATCTCTCCTTGATCAAAACTTATCTTTCCCGCCTCTGGAAGTAGGTCTGCAGTCACAGGTGAAGGGTCACTGCTATTTCGGATTATAACCCAAGAGACAGAAACATTTCCATGTGTCCCACCATTTCTTACAATTGTGATCCCTTCAAACCTACAGTTTCAAACAAAAAACAAAAACCCACAAACCATAATTAATATTGGCATGCAGGGTTACCAATTCCCTAAAATATTTACACTAACCTACGTGGTGTAAATGTTAACTGCTTGCAACTGACATTTGACTCAAGGCTTACAGTTTGTGAAATCGTAACACATATATAAAACTTGAGCATTTACTCATGAACTCTGCAAAATCTCGGAAGATACGTGTTAGATCTCACTTTGTTTACAGCAAGAAAGATACTCAGAACTGAGTGGACTCTTGGCATGTTTTACATTTGTCTTGAGAAATACAAATCAAATTTAAGAAAATGTTTTGCCTATTCTACATAATAAGCAGTTATGAGGCATGAGCATTGAAATAATGGTCTTGAATTAACTGTTTGCCTCTGTACTAAAAATATATTCAGTTACTGATATTTATGATACTGGAAATGTCATGTTGCCTGTATCTGACAAGTGAATGACTACAAAAAAATCTGGAAATCATGACTTACAAACCTTTAGAAACCAGGATTTATTTCTTTACTGTGTATAAAGAAAGAAAGATGAATACACCAGTGTTGGGCCCTACATACCATAAAATATTCTTGCAAAATTTCTCATAGTATGTTATTTGGAGGCATTATTTTTTTCTTTGGGGATGAACCACCACTAATTAGTGGTGGACATTTTTTATTGAGAAAAAATAATAAATATTGTGTATCAGTCTGCCTATAAAATTTGAACAGAACTTTGATTTTAATCTCTATGTAAAATTTCAAATATTTAAATTGTTTTTGAGTTTAAGGTAACTATGTCATGGGAGACACTGAACTTTTTTTTTTCCCTTAATCAGAGACTGGCATTATAGATAATAAAAACAAATATACACAGAGGGTGGAAGACAGAAATGTATTTCCCACTGAACCTGTGTGTAGCAATATCACAACTTCACTGATCCTATATTTAGATTAAGGAATTTTCACTATTGTGATAATGTGATTGAATACTTATGGCTTATTTACATACAGTTTATAGATGTTAAAATACTTTCTGTATAATTCTATATTCCCACTTCCTTGAAATCTTTGTAAATATAGCTAATAATAACAACACACTGAGTGATTACTACATTATATTTTAGTAGTGATTTTATAATTATTTTAATAATATCCTAAGTAGCCTTAACAGTTACAAACAAATCTCTTAAACTGACTAGATACTAGATTTTGAGATCTGTAGTACCTTGAAATTTGGTCTTCATCAATGATAACAGTGTGAGCGAACATAACACTGTGGATTGACAGCACTCCATAGGGTTTATCATTCGGCTGGATAGTGACATGAACAACAGATGGATAAATCAAAACAGCATCTCCCTGCAAAGTGTCTTTAAGAAGCATAATCTGAAAGGTCTCAGCAATTTCTGGTATGGCATCATCAAGGATCTTAAATTTCAAATATGTTTTGTGAATTAGAGGTGGGAAAACAAGAGTTGTATTTGGCTGTAGATCTAGGAAGTCTACATTAAGCTGTGCATGTGCAGTTGAATCCCCAGTTATGATGGCGTAACTGACAGAGACTTCATCTTCATCAGGTCCAATTAATTTTCCAGTGACATCCTTACCACGAAGCACTTGGATTGTTATCACTTCATCTTCCTCAGGCACCATATAAGCATTCTGAACAAAACGCACAGGACTGTCATTTTTCCTAATATTAATCCACACAGAATTTTTCGTGTCGTTGATTTCAGCCCCTCCCTCCACACTCTTCAGACAAACAACAAAGATTTCATCATTTTCAGGTACCTGGAAAAATAGTATTAGCAACTGTGTGTAAGTCCCATTTCAAATATATGCAGAACACTTATATTGAGACACATGGTTTATGCATTTTGCAGAAGAGTGAAATTATACCATCTTGAAAGCTCATTTCATATTAAAACAAACAGGAGAACAGTCTTGCTTTTAGCTTTTACGAAAAATCCCTTTTCATAATTTATGGTCTCTATTTTACCTAAACATACTTCTGAAACAGAGTAGAAAGTCAAACAAAATACAAATAAAAATTACTCAAGAATCAGAAAAATCTTAATCTTTACAGCTTGAGAGTATGAGGATACCAACTGTCATTTTTGAAAGCCACCTCTACTTGGAAACAAGCGTTCCTCTCTATTACTTATATTTAAATTTTCTTTTTTCTGATTTTGATTCTGATCTATCTCTATATGTGCCTGAGACAATACAACAGCAAATTCTGTTGTTATAGAACCTACCTTGGCCCATCCATCCTTATACATTTGGAATCACCACAAACCCAGACAAAATTTCCATCACAGATCTGAGTGTTTTCTTGTTCTTACCAATAATTTAGATTTTTTGTATTTCTACAAAATAAGTGTTTAAAACTACAATTTTAGTTCTAGCTATTTCTTTTCCAATATCTGATGCAGGAGACAATAAAGAATAGCTTATAAACCACAAATTACAGAATTAAGGATGAGATTTCTGCTTTAAATTACTATATAAATATACATATATGGACAAAAATGGTGTGATGTGATTCCTGGGTATCCTGTGCAGAGCCAGGAGTTGGACTTGATGATCTTAATGGGTTCCTTTCAACTCTATGATTCTATATATTATTCCCCAAATCTTGATTAGCTACCCCTGTGGAACTGAAAAAAATATTGTTACTAATATATATAGATAAAAAGTAAATATTTAAAAATTATTTGTGGTCTTTGCATTTCATCCTTACTGTGGACTACTGGAAATCAGTAGTATTTGCATCTGAAAGGAACTCCAGGACAAAAGTACAACTTCTGAAAACCCTACTGTCCAGTATTTCTTTCTCTTTCACATTCATTTATTTACTGGCCACCCTCAAATCCTTTTCTAGGGCTAGAAGAGTGGGCATGATAGCTTATGCCAATTCAGTTCCTTTGGCTTGTGGCTCTGAAACATGCATAATACCATTGACTGATACAAGGGTTTGTTGCCAGTGGGAGATCTGGAAGATCTCAGCCACCAGCTTCCTATACTGAAGTACAACACAGTTGATCTACCTCATTAAAAAAAAATGCTCACTTATATTTCACTTAGTTGACTAACAAATATTCCATCTGGCAAAATCTAAAAATATACATTTAAGAGAGTCAAAATATATCCACAATTTTAGCTGCAGTTTTTATCTTAACATCTCATATAGAGACGATACAGGACAATTTGGATTTCTTAATGGCATCATTATTGACCAATGAAAAACCCAGTCAGACTTCAAAGACAATAATATAAAAGATTTTCAGTGTTGATTTGCCTCTTTCATTTTCTGTTAAAAATCTTCCATTTTTCCTCACTAAAAAAGGAAATGTACACAATAAAATTACTATAAATATATTACTGTAGAGATCAGAGCTGCAGTCACCTAATTTTTGTAGGAAAAAGGCTTTGCAATTCAGAACAATATGTGTTACAGAGTTTTTTGTTAACTTCAGATCTTAATAGCTCAAATTAAGTTCTGAGAGTAACACTGAATGCTTGTGCATTCCATCATAATCATCAGTGAAGGATTTTGACACAAAATTAACCTTTTGTGTACAGCCATGGAAGACATCCAGCGAGTGAACCACCGCAGCTATACAGATCAAACTTTGAGTGTAAGACCATTAGAAATACCTCTCAGAGGAAAAAATAAATCACATCTCCCCACAAACTGAATGAATTATTTTCATATATAAGTTACAGAAAAAATACATCTAATCTGAAAGAGATATTTCTACACAGCAGTTTTGCACAGTCTCTAAAATAGTAGTATCAGTATAGACTTGGGATGCTATTTTCCATAATTAACAGAAATGCGCAAATAATTGCTTAAAAGCTTCCCACTTTTGACACATACTTTTCTTTCCCCTACATATTTTTTAGTGAATTTCCTTATCAAGATGTTCAGTATCACTTTCACACTGAAAAGTTAAATATAGAAATATCAGTCTAAAAAATTAACCTGTATGTAGTTAAAGAACATCATCCTTCACAATACAAGAACCTCACTCTATGATCTGAATAAAAATATAAAGTTTTCTTGATTATTTGTACTTTTACTGTACAACACCTAACAGACCTAGTAAGAGAGTCGGGGTATGTTCAGAAACTAAAAATATTAATTGATGAGAAATACAGAGGCAAAGAATATATTAAAAAGATAAAATGAGAGCCCACAGAGACAAAACTGAACATCAATTTATGAAGCAGAATGACTTGTAGCCCTGTTTAAACCAAGCATTTTAATAACATAATATACACAGTCCCCCCAGAACAGCAGTCAATCTATACATCCAAACCAAAAATGTCAGTTTGTTTTTACCTGATCATCAAGCACTGTTAAATTATAAATCAACACTGATCTCCCAGGGGTAAATGTAATATTTCCCCAGGCTGGACTCAAGTCTTCTTCAGCTGAGTTTGGTCCATCTTCTATCTGCAAATAATTGTTTTTTATGATAAGAAATATATAGAAAATGCATAAAAATCCAGTACAATAGCCAATATATACTGTGTGAAATGCATAAGAAATTGCTATTTATTCAATCTGGGTAATATGCACACACATTCAGTTGTGAAAATCTACTATTTTTTGGAAGATGGAGTAAATCACAGTAGGCATTCTGAAGAAATTATGTATTGCCAGAGAAAGAGGAAGAAAACTACTTCCATGCAGGCCTTTTCAGAACTCTTTGGTCTCTACTGATGCATAACTGACTCTTTAAAATAATAAAAAGGATAGTCCTTCTCTTTTAATTTAACTAGCATTTCCTAATCAGTTCAAAGACAAGATAAAAGCAATTGCTCATTTTGTGACATTTCTATCTTGACGTGATACTAAGGAAATTACACTTAATACTAAAACCTAAAAAATTAGTAAAACCCGTAGAGGCAATATAAAAGGGTTTTGTTTTAGAAAATCTTGTAAATCTTTTTCAACACATGCATATAAACTACATTTTGAGATTAACCTGATAAATTAGATAGCAAAATTTATTGGACTTAAAACAAACACATCTTCAATAAATAACATAAAGAATCACTAAACATTGTTTATACATGCTGTATTTAGCGTGCAAGAACGTCCACTACAAATCTTTTGAGATTTTGGCCCATCTAGATTAAATCTTTGCTGACAACTGAAAAAGAATTTTTATATTAAAAAGAATTACCTACAGTTTTAAATAATGCAACAGAAACAGAACCAGACAAGGAAAAAAACAATCCCCCTCTCACAATAGAGGCAATAAGTGTATCCCATTCACATGACGTATGTGAGTAACGGCCTAAATATTCAAGTAATAATTCTGAAAGGTTGAAATGTCTGGGAATTCAAACTGCAATCTTATAGATACAGAAATTCACTAAATATTTAGCTCTACATTTACATTTTTGAAGGTGGCAAAATCACCTTCAAAAGAGTCAGGTGTTTATAAACTTTGGAGAAATATACAGGACATTTCTTGCACGCTCAATAGGCATTGTTTGTTAATAATACCAATAAAAGCTGCTTCAAATATCTTCCGAAAAGACAGAGAATACTCATTTTTTTTAAATATATTAATTTTTCCTAAATTAAGAAGTTAGATAATTGCAGTATTTTCCAGTTGAAAGGTAGTATCTTCCCATTTTATGAAACAGAATTAACAAATGTAGACATAGCTATTTAATCCTTTCACTTTAATAAGCACTTTGATACTTTGATTATGGCCTCACACCTTCATGTAATAGTCAAATGTATGAAGCTTTTTTGATAAACTCACCTCAAAACTTACAACAACTGTCCCATAGGTTCCTCTTTCCCTGATTAGAGTGAGAGGCACAAAGTCATTTCTGCCCCTAGGCTCATTCACTGTGATTAAGGCAGACTAATGAGGAAAAAAAAGGGACAGGCAATCAGGCACAGATCAAATATCACAGCAGACGGAATTGTTACCATAGGAATACTAAACTCCAACAGACAAGTTAATCCAATCTGGAAACCAGTCTGCTGATGGCATACATTTCCTAGCAACCAATTAGTTCAGCTGATTGAAAGCTTGAAAGGTTTGAGATAAAAAAATTATCATAATGTATGTAGAGTGGGTTTTTTGGGTTTTTTTTTGTTTGTTTGTTTGGGTTTTTTTTTGTTGTTGTTGTTTTTGTAGTTGTTTTTGGTGGGGTTTTTTGGGGTTTTTTTTTGGGGTTTTTTTTGTTTTGTTTTTTTTTTTTTGTAAATGAGCATAGTTAAAATACACTAAGCACTGGCATATGAGCACTGGTCATATTTACAGGAGTTCCTAACTCTATTAAAAATAGGTTTTCTTCATTAAAATCTCATTTGTTAGATAACTAGACAATGGGCTCCGTCTATTAAACTGTTAAAGCTGAGAGATTTCAAAGACAACAGTTCAGGGAGCAGCATGGTTTAATAGTATGGTATTAAATTTTTTTCATATTGGATTTTTTTCAGGGAAGTCTTCTAAACAGTTTATTGCCACAATGCCAGCAACAAAGCAGAGTTTCTCTATTTCTGGTAACACAAACTTAGTATTATTGCAAATATCCTCCATACCACTAGAGTCACACCACTCTTACCCCTAGAAGGTATTATATTATGCATAGATCATGATACTGCCCTTACAGCTTTAGAGTTAAATATAAAATTGCTCACTTAAGATGCGAAAAAGGTATATATTCTTAAAATTTCCAAGCCACCTCTTTAACTTTCCTATGGTATTACTTCCTCATTTCTTCCATAGTATATTGAGAGGCAGTGGGACTGAAAAATTTCTAAAGACTTTATATTTAGATAAGCAATATAGATTCATCCAAGTTTGAGGATCTTGGGCAACATTTCAACACCTAAAAGCATACAGAAATATTAAAGCTGTATATATGTATGAATTGCATACATATGTATGAATTATCTCCAGAGATGTTTTTGGAGATGTAACTCAGAATCTGTTTTCAAGGGATTTGGGTGAATAACTAATCAGCATCTTTGACTATTTCATCTTTATGTTTACTAAAATGTTCTATAAAATATACCACAAAAAAAGTCATACCATGTTAAAAGAAATTATTCCAAAGGCATTGTCATTTGATAAGATTGTTACAGTGGCAGATTTGGGAGCACCAAGCTTTATCCTTGCAGATGGTTTCTAAAATTAAAACCAAAATAAAATATTAAGTATGGTAACAGAAAAAAAAAAAGGCATTTTGATTTTGCTGTCTCTTAAGAGTTAATATTAGCTTACAAAAAAGTATGTCTTTTTATTATATGTCACCATGAAAATTTTTGAAAGCAATAGAATGCACTAAGATCATTCCTAATTACTGTGGAAATACACTGTAAACAGTCAACAATAAAGTGTTTGAAACAAACTTTGCATATGATTAACAATAGTTAAACAATTAATAAATGCATATTAATAGGAAACCATACATGAAGCATCGAATACTGCCAGGAATTGCAAAGTTGTTGTTTTTATTCCAGCATTGTATAAAACTGAAAGTCTGAAGCTACTACAGTGGGATACCAGCTAAAGGATTTACTGGGATAGCAACTAAAATAAGCACGCTCTTACAGCATTGTAAAATTGACAATTTTACAAATCAAAGAAGAAGGAAGGGAAAATATGCATTTTTAAATTCACTGTAAACATCCCCATAGATGTGTAATATTGGCAATGAAATAGAAAATTTATTTTTACTGAATTTACATCTTACTTAGTCATGAACTGTTAGCTAAAAATATATGAACGTGAACCCCTCTCTTGTAGCATAACTCCTGTGAGAAAGAACAATGTGAAGAAATTTATTGGTAAATATTTATAAAATTGTTTGGGTTTAGATAAGTCACATTTAACCTCTGCTGCTGGAGGACTCAAAGTCATCCTCTTTTTCTGCTACTTCCATCCTCTCCTCCACATACATTCTAGGCAGGAAAACAGGAAATGCTGAGTCTTCACAATTTAACTCTTCTGGGCTCTAGTACACCTTCAAATGTCCACAGCTGAATGCAATGCCTGCTCAAGTGTCAGGTACAGCAACATGACACAGAGACATCCACAGAAATGCAAACTTTCTGAAGGGCAAGAAGCATCATCCTGCTTGAATTCAAGATATCAGCTCTTACCTATTACTATTTACAAGCAGTAAGACTACACTGTAATCTATGAAATACCATTCACCTATATTAGATTATCCACTGTTTCCTGTAGAATAGATACATTGAAAAATTGAGACTTACCAGTAATGTCAAGTGAAATGTGAATGTCTCATCAGCTTCTGGAAGATCATCATCACAGACAGATATATACACTGTTCGGTTTGTTTCTGTATCGGGTATAAATGCAGCTGCATATGTGTCAAAAAAGTCTCCTGTGTTTTCTCCATCAATCTGCAATAAACACACAACCAAATACCACCTCATTCTTCCTTCAATATGTTCCATGTTACAATTCTAGACTCATTTGAACAGACTTCATACCCTCTTTGCTGCACAAAAGTCCTCCCACTGCACATAATTCTTTCCCCTGCTGTCATACAGTTAATTTCTGGAAAGAAGGTACATAGATAATAACCCATTTTATTCATGCTGAGTAAACAGGTGAAAAAAAAAGAAACATGAAAATAAACAGAACACTTTCTTCAAAACTATTTATTACTTCCTTCCCTGCAATTTGGTATGTTTTGCATAATGTACCATATGAAAAAGTTTTTTGTTGGAAAAGCTATGCCTGTACAGGAAGCACAGATCTGTATATCTCATAATACTCTACATGAATTAAACTTACCTTAGGATGTAACTGCCCCCTGCCTTCCATTCTAAGTACTGGAATGAGCCTAGACATTCAACCTTGATTAACAATTTGATCGTGAAAGCTGGCAAGATTAAGTCTTCTAACAAGAACTTCCCTCCTTTCATCTCAGTCAACATAAGAAAATTCCCCTAATTCTACTATAAGTGAGGTGATTAGAGGAGAGATTACAAAGGTAGTCATGTAAAAACAGCAAAGGGTCTAGACTAAGTTTACAGTTGGGCACTAAGACTAGATGGAGAGAAGCCACTGAACCAGCATAGCTGCCACACCTGAATCATCCTTCTTAGAGGCTAAAGGCTTGAAAGAACCATTGTGAAAAAACCATTCTTCCTCTCAGAAGAGTGAAATTAGAAGTTCAGAGAAGAGGAAACAAAGGGGTTTTTGTGGCTCACACTTGTCTCTTTTATCAGTCGCACTCACAACTCTCCATGTTTCTGAGTCCCAAAAAGTTCTTTAAAAAATTATCCACAGTTACTGAGAATATAATTGCCATGGTTTCTTACCGACACAATTGCTGTGATGTTAGCAGGCGTCCCTGTCCTTTCAATTACAAGACGTATAACAGTGGTACTTGTTTCATTGACTACAAATTCTGTTTGTCCACTGAACTTCACTTCTGTTTCTCCAGATGTGAAATGAATGAGTAATGCTAAAAGCAAATAAACTAATAAAGAAGCAGAGGGCATCCCTATAGAAAAAAGATATTAAAAATAAATTGTAAATCTAAAATACACAAAGCATTTGTGGTTGACCTTACCAATCCAGTTGACCCCTTTCAACTCTTCACATACCATGATCATATTGTGAGTGTCAGAATGAAATAAAAACATGCAGAGGTCTCCACTACAATCAAGTCATATAATGTAAATATCATGTGTATCTAATTGTACTTTTATAATTTTCATTTAGTGATTTTCTAGACAGTACTTATCAACTTCTTCCAGTGGAGGAATAAGGAGTTTCTTTTCAGAAACAATTTTTTTTTACTTTACCACAACTGTTTCAATTTTCAATCAACAATAATTAGCTTCAAGGTTGACAGTACAATTTCCCCTTTCTTTGGTCTCTAGATTGTCTTTAAAAACACAAAAAAAATTACAGGAAGGGTAAAGGGTTGGACACTTGCAGTCATCTCACTGATCATTTTCTGTCACCTTAATTCACCATGAAATATCCTTACACATTTGAATATGTACTTGAGTCTTATCCCATGATCATTTCATGTGTTCCTGTCCCAGAGAGCAACTGTGCTACTTGGCCATTGCAATCCTTATACAGGCAGACTTTGATTTTTATTTGTTTCTGCACAACATCTAGTATTTTCCGCTAGGAAATGCAAACTTAAAATCAAGGTTTTCTTTACTTTCTCCATTTTTCTTACATCAGAGTCCAGTTTTGTGAAGTAAAATACAATTTTAAGTCCCAGTGCAGTCATCAGGTGTTGATACTGTGAAAAAAAAAACTTTTAAAAGAGTCTGGCACAACAAATTTCAAATGGTTGCATTGTTCTGCAGAGGCTTACATTGCATAGTGCTGGCCAGAATGGAGAATGTGGATGCTGGATAGGGCAGATTGCTATCATAAGGATCTTAGAGGTTTTGGAAAAAAATAAGATAACAAAGTTATGCTCTAAACATCAAAATGTATTACAACATCAAACTTTTAACTGAATTAGCTCCCTTGTCAAGCTTCTTTTAATCTGTATTCACTATTTTACCTTATTAGTTCCTAAAATTTCTGTACAAAAGGTACAAGCAGTATTTGTGTAATTAAATATTTAAATAAAATGTCAATTTGCTTAAAATTATCCTTCCAAGTGTTACAATTACCAGACAAATCTGGTCAATTGCAGTTGTATAAACTGTGCATAGCATATTACATTAATATTTGCATATTAATAACATTTAAGATCAGACATGTTTGCAAAGTAGTTTGCTCTCATTATTGAAAAGTGGCAGTTATGAATATTTAATCATAAATCATCACTAAAACAGAAAATGTCATGATTACATTAAAACACATATTTGTAAAATGTGTGCCAAATTTGAGTCAGAACTGAGTCCAGCACTTACTCTGAAAGATTTGTTTGCTGTCAGATCGTTTTAATCCTAGAATGAACACAGAATAGATAGCCTTCAGACCACTTTAACTAATGCAGTTTCAGAAGGACTTCAAGTCTTTGATTGATCTTTCAACAAATTCTGTTTGGCCAAGGATAAATTTTATGTTGTGAGGACTTGAAATAAACTGCTTTCAGGCAAGCTAAAGAACAAAAAGATCCACAGACATGGCTTATTAACTATGTACAAATTGGAAGTACAGTCAAGAACACTATCAATGTTTTCCAGAGAACCTACAAGCAAAGACTGGTGGATTGACAAAGTTAGTTGATTTTAATTACTTGTAACAATAAAGTCATCTAGATCTGTTGAACATCACAGAGGGAACAGCCAAACAAAAAAAAAAAGTAAGTGAAAAAAGCCAGGACTATTTTCTCTATGAAAACAGCTATTCTTTTCACCACCCACTTTTCACGCCCACTACCCGAACAATGTCTGATTATTTCTGAAAAAAATGTCACATAGTAACGATTTTGCTGCATAGCTTCACACTACTCTAAACTTTTATTACCAGGAACACAGTCCTTCAAGATATCTATGGCTCTTACTGGGAATTCAGTAGTAATAGACTGATAGAAACAATGCTTGATTCTCACATATCTATCTGTTCAGTAATTCTAGTGCAGCAAAAACTTATGGTGGGAAGTAAAGATAATATATATATACATAAGGCCCCTGAAATTTAAAATTATCAGCAGTTTCAAGGGTTTTTTCCCTAGTTTTATGTGGAGGTGTTTTGAAAAAACAAACAAAAAAAACCTTCAAGCAGGAAAGAAAAGAGTTGCCTAACTTGTATAAACTCTCAGGTAGTTACACTCTGCAGAAGCAGGCATGATCCATACTAAGCTGAAGAATTTGATGACCTTTTAGCTTCAGCTGTTACCTTGTCAGAGACTTCGCCAATACCTTCCCACAGTACATGCTTCTAGTAAATAATACTGAAAACCTGATCCTTGAGGGCAAGATTACGAAGTTTAGAATTACTTGAATTCTATTACTTCTACTAGAGAGCATTCTAAAACTATAGGATTACTCCTGTGGAACAAGAGAAGTTTCACAATCATACCATCAATTATTTAGCTGGTGTATATCCTTCCTGGTTATGTTATTTGTACTAAGATTTACTTTGCACAGCCTGCCAGAAGTAGTTTTTACTCTATTTATATAAACTACACTTTTAACACTTTTAAAATTGTGATTTCTTTTTAATTTTATATGATGTAATATAATAAAAATACCATACATCAAGACTAAGAGAATGCAGAACAAATTTATTCAGATGTTTGAAGACATGTTATAGGTCCCAGTATTTTACTTAATTAAAAATGAACTCACTTTGTACATTAAATTCCTATGTTAGTTTATATGGGAATACCATTTGGTTTTTATTAACTCTATTGCATAAAGTTCAGCAGAAACCTTAGCAAGATCATGGATTACAAGAGGACCCTTTCTTACTTCCCTCACCTCATTAAACCACTGGTGACTGTAATCTGCAACTTGTTTTTTAATCTAAACTGAAACTCTAGTCCTTGTTCACTGCTAAATTTTGGTAAACCGTGCATTTGGTGATCAAGTACTCCCCTCTATTTCAGCTAAATACTACTCAGCTCATTTCTCTTCATCCAGGATGTTGACATATTTTAGTTAAATTAGTTTAATGAGCCAAAGTCACTGTAATGATTTTATAACAACTAACAAGCAATAGAGCATCACACATCTTTACAGTATGTACAATGGATTAACTATTTTGTTGTCATGTTCTGACTTATGTAATTTCAAATAATCATTTGTAGTACCAGTGGTAGTTTAAAACAATGCTATTCACTGAGGCCTAGATGATATTTCTAAGTGATTTTTAATAAAAATTTCTGGCATGAAAACCAAACCATACCTTTCAAATAATAATCTAGACATTTTAATGGTATTAAATCATTTTAAAAGTAAAAACATCCCATTCATCAACTATATAGTTTTTAAAAAGTAAAGAAATCTAACTCAGAATTCTGAGTCATGATCCCTAATTAACACTTTATTTTAGTATGCATTTTATTGCACTTTTTGAAGGAAATTTGTATTCTCCACTAAAATATGGAATATCAGTGTAGAATCAAATAAATCATATGCTGATTCCACACATACTATCACAATTTATATAAGGAATACCATTTCAATCTGTTGTCCAGTTGAAGTCAAGATAGGCTTATGAAACTCGTGAATCACCAGGATTAGCTTGCTGTTCCCAGTCAGTTTCTGGAACAAATTTCAGATTAAGACTTTAAGGTTTATAAAGAATGAATGGTCTTTTCAGCAGATTTTTACACCAGTTTCTGTGCTTAATAAATGAAACCCTTAAGAATGAAAAGAGCTCCTGGCTGTTTTCTTTGAAGTATGAGGGAATCTATAGCCCAATGAAACAAGGATAGATCAAGAAGGGAAATGAAAGGGCTGCACCAGATTAAAAATCTGAAATGAAATAAGCATAAAATGCTGGACATTTTGCCAAATGGGAATTGGCAAGAGAAAGAGAGTTCACAAAGTAGCTGATGGAACAAGGGATTAAGTATTCTTTATCTCAGAGTTTGTCACTGTTGTTCACAGGAGAAGAAGCAAGCTGAAGAAGCACCATTCCCACCCAGAAGCTACAACTGGATTTACCACTTGTCCATAATTTAACAACTCACTGTATATTTCTAAAGCCCACAGACACAGAGGAGCAAGAATAAGTCCAATTGTCACTGCCTGTCCTTGTCTACTCCCCATGATTACAAATACCCAGCCAAGCCGAACATTAAAATCTGGCATGCCCAGTACTTTGCATTGAGTACAGCATTACAGGTATCAGTGGTTTCCAGAGAGAAGTCTATTCACAGTGGAATAGACTGTGAATAGTCTATTCAAAGTTAGCACCATCTTTGGCTGAATACAATGGGAGACAGATAAACGTGCTCTTTCATATTTGAAGTGGCAATTCTCTGTAGTACACAGGAACAGCATAGAGCAAGAAGTTCTGCAAGGTCATTGCCACTGCTGCACCTGTTATAGAAACATATTGAAATTGTACATATTTACAGCATTTTATTTTAGGCATTCTCAGAACATTTTTGACATTTACAACAGTATTGGAGAACAACCTGGGTGGGAAAGCAGCAGAGATTAAAAAAACTTTGATTTACTAAACTTCTCCTTTTTATGTTGTCAAAGCTCCAAACTAAAGGAGAAATATTTTATTTCAGACTTGTTTTTTCCTTGCCTCAATGTTCCCACAGTTCACACATATGAAAAAACAGGACACAACAAAACCCAGCATATGGACAGCAGACATTACCCAAGCCTGCTCTGCTAGTTGCTCTTCCTTCTTTGGTTTGGGCTTTTTGTTAAGATGTGGAATAAGGAAGTCTCTCACTCTAATACATATTGGAAAAGAGAGATTTCCAAAGGTGCTATTTTGAAACAATATCCACCTATATCCCCTTTTTGCCTACAATGTGCTTCTAGGTGAATAAAAAATTAGAATTATACTGACTTCGTGCGCTACCCTGCACCATGCTAATAGTTGCAGAGTGTGTCTTAGTTTCCACAAACATTCTTCAGTGTTCCATTCTTCTACAAGTTTTCCTATCTTTCTCTTTACTACAAAGGCATGTCAGACAGCTGACATTCCCCTTCATATTACTAACATAGGAAAGTGCTAACCAATGCACAAATCCAGGCTACTAGGTGCTAAAAATCCCTTGATCAGCTTTCACTATCCTGAAGTTTTTGGTCTCAGTTTCCTACTTCCCTAGTCATTACTGCTGCCTTGACCGAACAGTATCACAGCAAATAAGGTGCTAAAAAGATTTAACTGCATTTGAAATTAATGACACTGATATCAGTCAATTATTTCCCCAACCACTTTCTTTCTAACAGTTGCAGTATTTTTTTTTTAATCTTGTTATCTATTATCATAGGTATTACTGGGAATGGCAAATTTTATGTAACCCGAACATCTTCATATGATAATTTTTGTTCATTCGATCACCCTCTCTTAGAAAAGGCATGCACCCTTCCAAATAAACATCTTATCCTAAGGAAGAAAGTATGCTTAACTTGAATGCCACTATATTTATATTTACTAGTCAGGAAGGTACAACTATCATCACAGCCAGGAACCAATACATAAAGCAGCAAAGGTGAGGCCAAGACAGAGGCATAAGGAGAAATCCAAATCATCTCACCCTGTTATTAGAGGTCACTCAGAGTTAAAAATTGTAGGAAGTCCAGAGTACCCCTTGCAAGGTTTCTGGCAATTTCTTTTCATTTTCTCAGAAGAATTTGTGTGGATCTAAACTGTGTTCTTAATTTTTATATTCTAAAACATATAATCATCACTGAAGAACCAAATGCTATCTCTTATGCCCAGTAATGTTAGAGATTTTCTGAGGTAACCACTTGCTCTAATTCTGAGCAGGGAACAAAGGGCAAAACTCTCATGCAGTTTAGAATCCAGTACTTGCAGCAACAAGCACAGGAAACAAAAATCTTCTACAAAAATTTGCAGCTACCTTATAATTTTCATGTCAAACAGACAACCAGGAAATAATTTTGACTGGCTGTAAGATCTGGATTAATTTACCCACACTACCTCCAGTGCAACAGCTTGGAGCTATTAAGGTTACATTAAATTTAGAACAGAGATCAGAGTCTGGTGTAAATAAACTTTGGCTGAAATCTGCTAATTAACAATTAGCAGAAATGTTAAGAAATACACCAGTAGAGATCTGAATTTGCTTAATGCTGAACCACACTGACTTCATCTGCATAATTTTCAATTTGTCTCACGCAATTGACAAGAATCTATTCATATATAGGTCTAACTACATACTGTGAAAAGCAAGACATTGTTTTTGAACATTCCTACATACAGTAAAAGTTTAAGTAAAAGGTAAATATATCATTTTCAGCTCCACACTGGAAAACATCTTCCACCCAAATAGTTCTAATGAACACAGTAGACATCTTTCACAGACAGAAATTAATCTACCAGGTATTCCAGAACCAGAGCTAGCTTTTTACCTAGGTATTTTGCACCAAGTAACTGTAACTTATACACTGTAAGCACTTATACTTTCTCTCAGACTGGTTTTTGCACCAAAAAGCAAGAGGATTTAAAAAACCCAACAAATCAAAACCCAACAACCAAACTAAATTAAAAGCAAGCAAGCCCCCCACTAAGATGCCTAGCACTCCCAGCTCACACTTGTAGAAGTAACTGCATGATTGGGCAAGCCACAGGATCAGACTCTTAACACATATGGAACCAGAAATCCAGATGATGGTCTGCTGGCTTTACTGCAAATCAGCCATTTATTATACTTCAGTAGAGATCTTAAACTCCACAATAATTTCTATTTGTATCTTTGGAGGTTTCTTGCACGTCCTCCACACTCCGACATAACAAATGTTGAGAACATATGTTGGCAGCTGAGGACAAAACTATCACAGTTTGAAATACCTAGTATCTGCTGTGAATGAAGTTCCATGGCCTGAATGAATAGCATATATCAGAAAAAGAAATCATGGGTTTCTGCAGTACAGTGGTTATTTTTTTCACTCTTAAAACTAAAAATAGAAGCAGTGCTTTATACATAATTTTACTGCAAGAAAACTCACCAAAATGTTAGGGTACATAATGGTAAAATTAAACCTCATGGTAAGGATTAGATGGCATTGTTTCAGGTACACTGACAGAATAGTTGCTATCCACAATGGGTTCTTACAATTTAATATACATATATGAGCCAAACAGAATTTTTAATGTATTCCCTAATTATTACAATAATTGAATCAGCAAGATTTTCTTGAGTTCAAAAAAGCATATAATTTAATACAAAAATTTAAGGCACATATAAAACAAGCTTATTTTCTATAGTAAAATGTATTCACTTTTAATTAGATTGCAACAAATTATGTTGACTTAATTAAAGAGTCTGTGTGTTACAAAGTGCCCCAAAGACTTCTTTCTGTAGAAGTAAAAACACATTGGTGTAATTTATAAAGATGATTAGCATGGGGCCCTCACTCTAACCTATGCTGTGGATTAATCTCTTAAATCTGGGCAATCTGTCTTTAGATAAAACACACAATAAAGTATTTATTTCTCAGAGAAGAGAATTCCTTAAGCAAAATTTATTTGGATCCAAAGCCTTCTTACACTACCTTTATCATGTATTCTGCTGTGCCTGGCTTTCTAAACCTTTTACCCTATGTCACAATTTATTAATCATTATTTAATAATTGGAATAATTCCCTTATTAACTGGGTATTTCTTTTCATTCTTCTAAGGCACCCTGCAATCCCAGACAAGGAAACCTCTTTGTTGATTAGTTATTTCAGACCAGTAACAATAACTATGCTGGAAAGAAAGGTGCTTTGAGAGGATTACACAAAGCTAGTTCTCAACAGCACCAAGGCAAAAGCAGCAAATTACAAACCCACATACTTCATTGCATGTAACCAAACTGGCTGGTTTAAATGCTAATTGCCTTTCAGCAAAGCTAAAGGCAGACAGGGGACCCTGAGCTTCAGAGAATGACAAGCATTTTTTACCCCACTTCTGCACCATTGTCTTGCTGAGAATTCTTCAAAATCTATTCATAAAGGTAGCTCTTTTCCTAGCCTTTAAAAATGTGGGAAATTTCTAAAGCTCTTACCAGTACCACAGATCTGTTGGCCTGCCAAACCCATAACAGATGGCTGAATTAAGATAATGTTAAATCCCTAATGAAGTAAAGCTTGAAGCAATTCAGAGCAGTAACATATTGGACCAGTCAAGGATAAGTGACTGAGAAGTTTCTTTTGCAATCAGAAAATGAGAGTCATAACTGTTTTCTAATTAATGAGCTTATAAAATATTAGATAAACAAAAATATCATGGTATAGGACAAATATATATTGCTGTTACATTCTAGAGAAAATTCTGTCCTGATTAAAAAAATCCACAAACAAAAAAGCTCTAATAAACATGCAAAGCATTTTCTCTGCTGTTTAATTTCGCCAGAAAAATTTAGTCTGTCAAATATGCCTGTTTCAGTAAATACCAGCATACTTATCTTAACTGCAATCTTGGTTTGGATTTACAAATTATTTCAGTACAAGAAACTACAACAACTTTAGTTTTATAGGAAATACTCATAAGCCAATCTATTAAGCATTTTTAAAATATTTTTCATTTTTTCATATTTCAGAATTTGTAGTTTGAAAATTCTATCTGAAAACTGCCTCAAGTTGTCGTACAAAGAGTAAGCTAGATCTTTGAAGTGTTTATTTACACAAGGTATTTCCCAGTGATATTATCCACTGAGAAAATTACTTAAGCAAGTGAGAGCTTGCAGAAATTTGCAAAAACATTTATAATTTAGTATTTTTTTCCTGAATAAAATTGAGAAAAGCATTTAGACACTATGTATTCTGATTTCTAGAGAGGAAGAGAACTATTATATTCATGTGTATATAACAGCTTATATATATATATATATATATATATATATATATATATATGTTATATACAGTTACACATGTATATTAGCTAAACTGTAATTAGCCAGTCTTGTAGAGCTAAAATGCAAGCACAATTTCTACAAATGAGTACAGCTGATCAAGAGGATTACACATGTAAAAATAATTATATATGTGATCATATTTTTAGAAGGTCAAGGCCTAATAGTACATAGGCAAATAATTTCAGCATTTTTTTTTATTTTACAATTGCCTACCTATGTTTTTGTTTTTCTCAGTGAACAACTAAATTGACCTGATGCCAGGAACACCTTGGAAGAGGCTGGTATTATTCAGAAATAAAATTCAGCTAAATTGCATCAGATACCCTATCTCAAATAATAGCAAGAGTCATACATAAATTTTACTGTTACAGTGCTTTCCAAAACACCTGGGACTAAAACACTCCCGAAGTATCTGAAACAAATTTTAAATTTCCCTTTCTTCGGAGTGTGATGCAAGAACATATTTTTCAAATTTTTCAATGAAACATTCTAAAATAAAAGTTCTGTTAAGCTTAGAGACTACTTTTAAAACCATGCTTATTAAATATCCCCTCATTGTTAATATTTCACAATTCTGAACAGCAAGGTTAGCTGTGTAACAATGTCAAAAGTGGTTTATAGACCATAAATATTTTTCTCAGTAATTGCTGTAAATCATTGCTGCCCAATGAATGAGATCCTCACAGACCTCTGTAGTGGTACTCTTCTTTAGTGTTACACAACCAAAGGAATATGTTTTCATAGCTTTTCCAATACTTTATTTTCAGTCATCATATTTACATTCTAATTAAAATATTCATGTAAACATGTGTAGATTTAAGCACTGTTTTTTAATGGAATTCAAAAGAAAATAAAAACATATTGAAGATAACAAGCTTAAATAACAAAATTTCATGGATAGTAGAGATTTTAATACAGGCTATGATTTAGACCCAGCTCCGAAAACTTCTTTCAAATAAAGCTTACAACAATTTCTCAGGGAAGAACTGCCCAGTAGATTTGAATGCATGAAGCTCAATCTCATTCACTAGCACCAACAATTTGAAACTCATTCAGCATTGTTTTTCAACCTTAAAAATACTGATAGCACAAATAAACTGCCCAGCAGTAGTCTTCACAAAAATAGATAATATTTATTCCCATCAATTTTCATGTGTTCAGGACACAGAGCACACTAACAATCTAAGAAGCATGTGCTCCCATTATTAGTTTTAATTAATTTTCTCTGATGTAAATTTAATAAACATCATTGATTTCTTAATCTAAAGTTATTAAAACACAAAATTATATTAGAAAACTGCTAAAGCAAAAAACTGTGCTTTAGAAATCTATAAAAACATAAATACCAGTAACAATCACAAATTAGAAAATGTATACCCTTGAAATATTGCTCTTATATAATCAAATATTTGCCAGTTTCAATTCTAAGCCCATTATGCCAAAATTATTTGATTTCCTCAGAAATTTGGTTCTTTTCAGTCTTTCCACACAGAAACCCTGAAATCTGCTTAGTAGGAGAAGCTTATTCTAGGCTTAAGGGCCAGATAAACTAAATATATCACATTCTATCTTCAGTTCTTAAGCTGTCCTCATGGCAGAGTCCCAAAATATTTAATACTTAACTGAAAGATCTATTCTAGAAAACAAGTATAAAGTACTATCAAGAAAAAAAACAAACAAACAAACAAAAAAAACCAAACAAAACACTTTTGGCTTCTATATAATGAATAGGATTTTTTTAAATCACATGTTATTTCACATCTGCACTATAAAGTGCTTACAGACTCATTAAAGAACAATGATTTTTGGCAAGCAGTTCCATATACATTTAATCTTAACCTTATCTGGATTAGTAAAAGTGAATTATGCAATGTTTTACATAGAATCAACACATCAAAAACAAGAAGCAAAAGAAGTATTTCTAATTATAATCAGTTACATGTCATATTGTAATTATTAATGTTTAAAACTCATTCCTTATTAGACAATGATTTGAAAAATTCTTACTTTCAACTCACTCTCCTTTAAAATACACAGTGCATAGGCAGCTCCTCCCCTTCTATTTTCACCTAGGTTAAACTGCTAAAGTTTTATTCTTTTTTGAGAGTCAAAAATTGTTGGCTTCAGACTGAGCTGCATCCTGATAGAATCCCCTGAGAACAGAATTTTCCATTGGAAAGACTAATGTCTCCAGCTGCCCGGCTTTGCAGAGCAGAAAGAGAAGCTGCTGGAACAACAGAAACCTTAGCAGACTGTCACCCTGCAGCAGCCCCTCATGGATGAGCGACAGGCTCAGTGTCTCCGCTGCTAAACCCCGTCCCTGTCGCAACAGGTGCTGCCTTGCAGAACGTCGGGCTGGACAGGGAACATCTCTGCAGCTGATACAGGATGCTTACAAAGCAACTACTGCCTCAGAGAGGGAGAAAATAAACGTACCTGGACCCTGGGACCTGAACATCCGCGTCTTCCGGACTCCGCCAGCTGCCTGCACACCCCCTCTTACTCACGTATTATGCATTTTGTCTCCTACTCCTCCCTCTGTTCTGCGCAGCGCCCAGCACTCTCCTCCCTCTCCTGACTGCTGCTGCCTTCCCACTGCTGTGGAGATAAAAGGGGGTGGGATGGAAGAAGACAAAATTTTTTCAAAGCCCAGCAATTGTAGCTGCACTGCCGTAGCTGAGATAGAGCCAGCCCCTCCCGCCAGCACCTTGGCAGGTCTTCCACTCAGCTTGGGCTGCACTGCTGTATTACTCTGCACAGCAAAACTGACAGATTTTATTATTGGATTATGACAGATTTTGGATTCAAGATCTCAGTGGCACCCGAACATGCAGCTCATCTTAATTCACAGCTACTCAGTGCTCAGGGTAGACTCAGATCTTGTCAGTGTTGGCCCCCAAACTCACAAATTCTCCCACCTAATAGCAAATAAGTATCTTTTTTTTTTTTTTTTAAATCCAGTAAAGGAGAGAAGGAATATATAGAGCACAGACGTATCCAGGCAAAACCAAGACAGAATCTAGTGTACTCTATGCCTCCTGATATCATTAGCCTAGTCACTACATCAATCTGTACTGAGTTATGATAATTTGGGAATAATATAAACAAACATGGAAAGGCAAAGTAGATGCTAGAGAATGGTGAAAGGTTAGAAAAATTACTTAGTAAAAGGCATTTTACTAAAAACATTTTGCTTATAAAAAATGATGCTTTAAAGTAGAAGCATTCCATCTAACAAGCCATCTAGCCTAGTGTAGACTCATAGCAGGATAGGATGAACTGCCTCTAAGAGGTGGTTATTTCCGTCCTCTAACAAAATAGAGATAGTTACCTCAGACTACTACCTAGCTTTGTTAGGTAAGAAGAATCTCTCTATTTACTCTGTATACAGCTACAGAGAAAATCAATGTTGATAAATAAAAATTTGCAGTATAACCGATAAAGGCATGGACAACCTAATATGCATATGGAAAAGTAGACATCAATAATCAGAGCAAACTCCAGTTCTTGAGAGTTGAGGAAATATTGGGATGATTCACCAAACATTATAAAAATTCTCTTTTTAAAAAAAACTCAAGTGTATTTTTTTCTTCTAAACAGCTATGCTGAACTATGCTGTACTTGTAAAAGGAATTCAGGTTGTTCTCTTTGATAATCTGTTTTATATGTTCAATCACATCTTGCACTAGTTCACCTTGGTTTATATCTGACCATATATTTTGATCAATACTTTATTATGCATATTCCTCATGTACATAATGTACCAGCACCAAAATGAAAAAAAAAATCTTACCAAAAAAAAAAAAAGGCAAGAAGAATTCCTTCAAAAGCCAATGCCAATATTATTAGTGCAGAATTTTCCACCAGGCAGAACCTGAAAGATAAGTAGCATGTTTTTCAACACTGTACTGTTATTATATTTCAGTTTTAAAATCTAGATACCATATTGTTTTTGCTCTCAGGATCAACTGGCCAAAAGGATACTAGAGGTATAAGATTATTTTTATCTTTTATTCTACAAAGTTGTTTCAGATTATATAACTTACCTTATGTTTTCCTCTTTTCATCCATTTCTGTACAAAGCTCACCTCCCACCAGCTATCAGAGAGCCTGCCTTATCAGTCATTAATTCTCAATTACAGAAGGCCTGAGCATATTAAACATTACTAATTACTGAGCTAGAAAACTAAGGATGAATGAGAACCCAGAATTGGGCTCAGTAATTCACACAGTTATTCTCATAGGCTCTTTCCACAAAACTGCATTCAGACTCAAAATGACTGTACCTTTTGCTGTGCCCGCTGACTCAACATGTGGTACTCCATGTTTTCTCTCTAACCCTGAGGATTTCCTAGTTACTTTTTCTCATTTTCATCATACCATTCCAGAGATCTGTGCTTCCTTTTGTTATACATGGGGATGACAGAGATACTATAGGATTTTGTCAGTGATAGTCCTCAAGCAGCTGGAAGGATGATGGCGATTGACATCAGATGCTCCACATACACTTTTAATAACTCTGCATGCAGCCCACACTGCACTCCCAACCCTTACAAATGTCAGAGACAGACAATCAGGACTTGTATTGGACCTACAATAGATCTGGCATTGCACAGAATTATGCCTCCAGGTCAGCCTTAGCTTCTCTTTTCAATAAAAGCAATAAATAGGGTGCATTAAGTACACACCTCACTTCTTTGTTTGTGTGGATACACTTTGTTCTGAAATCATTAAAACTCCGTAAGCAAAAAATGGCTCTGCTGCAAGTAAACCAATACTGAAAGCACCAGAAACAATAGACTCCAATTTGTTTGTTTGTTTTGAAACCTTGCCTTTTCCCTTCATTGGCATCATCTGAAAGGAAAGACCACAGAAGAGAGAGTTAGAAACAAATCCCTGAGAAAGAATACATGACTTAAAGGAGCAAGAAGAAAAAAACACTCTGTTATATCAGTGCCATTTGGTTTTCAGTAAGAGGTACTGAAATTTTAATCTAAATAAATATAAGAAACCAAATATAAAAGCTATAATAATTTTTTTATTCATAAATGCCACTAAAATTAACCTGTGTTTTCACCTGCAACATCCAAGCTTCAGAATTCTGTGCTAAGAACCTATATGGATGCCAGTACCAAAGAGATTAAAAAAAATTTGGAATTTTGGTCCTGCACAGGTTCAGCTACTCAGAACAAGGAACAAGAAGCACGTGCATAGGTCTTTCATAGATCAATGCTTAATTATGATATAACAGACAAGTTATTTTTACCTCTTATTTATAAATCAAGCTTTCCAATAGGATGCACTTCAAAAATACATAATATCCAGCAGGTATAGGCAGATACTGAAGCTGATCTTGCTTCTTCACCGAACAATCACAAGACAGAAAATTTTCCTCCAAGAAATTCACTTGGTCTTGGTAGCCAGCTGTTAATTGTTTTTGTTTTTTAAGTGGATTTTCTTAGAATGGTGATCCATGGTGCTGAGTGTTTTTGCAAGACAGACCATGCTAGAGATGGCAACAAACACCAATATCCTTCCCTGTGCATGTGCAGCGTGTGCAGTTATAGCTCAATTTTTCATTCTGATTTGTTTGTTTTTTTGACATCTAGGTTTCATTTCCCTTTCTCTTTTATTATTTAGTGTGAGTCACACTGGGGACCACATCCAACTGGCAGTATTGAAAGAAACAGCAGCCAGAACTATAGAACATGGCTTTAGTAGCATAGTCTTCAGGAACTATGCTAAGTCAGGCTTCAAAAGAGGGCAGAACTGACCAAGACTTAAACCAAAGAGGTGTGCTCATCTCACAACCTGACTAGTCTTACTAGCAGGCTTCTGACCTACTATCCCATAGCATCTTAGGATCACAGTTGGGCTGTCTCTTCTTCAAAATGTGAAATGAGACTTCTTGCAGTGTTCGGTTTTTCTTTACCCCGGTCCCGGGCAGCAGGGGTGTCTGGCTAGCGCGCTGCTTCTTGGCCAGACTGGGGCCGCCGCATGGGTGTGGAGCTCTAGGGCTGAGCCTCCACGTGGGTCTGCCGTGCTGTAGCCTCACGCTGAGGCGAGACAAAGGGTGAGAGAATGGCGCACTCTGCTCACGTGACTGAGAACTCTTTATTTCCCGCGTGACTGCAGTGGTGGATAATGCAGCTGTTCCCAAGCCTGCCCAGACAAATTGGCACCAGGGCAGAAGGAACAGGGGATTAAACAGGGGGCGGGCTGACAGGGGCGGAAGCCACCCTCACCCAATGGGGACAGAGGACAGGGGAGTGACAAGGAACACGGCATCCTATGGGGACATAACAGGGGTGTGTACAGCGTTCCGGGACAAATGGGATTACAGAGGTGGGGTGATCGATACAGAACTTTCCAAGAGGAAGAAGGGAGTGGTTACAAGATTGACAGGTGAAAGCTCCTATAGCAGACAGCTTGGAGCAAACCATTTTAAGGGGAAAATAGGTGTACATAGAACCTATCTAACATTTGTTAAAACCCCTAAGCAAACCCACCTGGGATACAACAATTTCTGATCACTTTTTGGTTGTTCCACCTGCACTCTCTAGAGACTCCTATCCAGCCACCTAATGCCAGAGAAATGCAAAACCACTGCTGAGTGACACCTGATGCCAGACACTTGCACTGCTCTTTTTCCTGAACTTTACCACATCCTTTTGTTGGGCTGGGAGTGCTTTAATGTCATAATCTTAATTTTACTGCATAGGTTCCTGATAAATAAACAAATACATGCAGGAAATAGAAAACAAAAATAGACAAATGCAAACAAGTCTAATAAACTGAGAAAACTGTATGACAAAATTTGAGTATTACGCTTCTGACTAATGGGTTTATGCCAGACTAGTTCATGTGCAGACATACGCAGGTAAAATCAGATTTTGATCTTCTATTTTTTAGTAATGTCCAGGATTTAAGAAACTGAAAAATGAGAACTTGCAAGCACATCATGCTCTTTTTCAGTGGACAAACATTAATTTGTTTATGTTTCCTATGATCAACTTCATAAAGGTTAACCTTTTTATGGTACAGCTCCTTACTTGTATGCAGATAAAGAGTGCTGATGTTAACATTTTAAAAGAGCTTTTAACATAAAATCTTGAATTATTCCTAGTATTAGGAAAAAGTAAATGGTTCCTAATGTCTGCTAATTAAAGGCTGCTATATTTTAACTCACATTACAGCAGAAACACTACTCATATAATCATAGCTTTTTGATTAATGATCTCTCATTTGACAAGACTTCCACAAAAAGTGACATGGCTCTTTAAAAATGTCAATTTTAATACTAAACTGTACTAAAAATGAACACTTTGTGAGAAAATAACTGCCTTGTTTTAACTCAGTGCATCTTAGATTTGGGTGACCAAGCTCTATCATGCCATTTTGAGACAATTTAGATCATTTTATGTCACTCTAATGATGCAAGAAAAATGTCATCGGTCAAGGGTTGGTTTGGTCTTACAATGTTTACATCGCTCATTTCAAACCACATGCATGCTTACTGGCTTGTGTGCCACATAGAGAAACAGCAAGATGAGAACTTGTCAAGACCTGTCTGCCCACTTCTCTTATGCACTTACTGTTGCTAAATGAAGTTGCAGTCTTTCTTCTTCATGTGTGTTCACCCCTTCATTTGCAGCATGTCAGTGACAATGTACATTCTATCCAGCCAGTAAGTAGTTTTTTCATAAAATATTCATCAAAACACACAACCTCTGAGTATGTCAAGCACTAGACTGTAAATTCAAATAGAATGGTTACCAAAAGAACATTTTTCTGAAGGTAAGACATAATAAAAATATTAAAACTTTTCCATATCTCCTGCATCTAATTTGCTCTTAATTTCAAAGTCCTCAAAAACTATTCAAAAATAAAACCAAGAGGATTCCAGATGCTGCATATAACAACTTGCTTTCTCAACACACAACTAGGCATTCTGTTTCCTTCCTTTCAAATGAGGAAAAGAACTACATGGAAACAAAAAATCCCCTATAATATTCAATTTAAGAATTGACTCTTCTATTTTTAAGTGAAATATTGACATGTTTTCTCACTAATTGATTACCTTTTCCCCTCAGGATCAAAGACAAATTACTTGAGAAACTGCGAAATTAAGTACCTACAACAAATAAAAACTTTCAGTTGAAAGCTTTAAGGCCAGAATTTTTGTCTCAGAATTTACTATCTTCCATGTTTATAAATTTATTTTCCTGGCTGTGTGGAATCCTGGCATTCATCCTTGCCTCTACAAAGAGGTGCTGAAACAATTTAGCATTCCAGTGCTGATATGGTGCTTCTGAGGACTGTCAAGCACAAAGAGAAGAAAACAATTAACAGTGCTAATACAGTGCTTATTTTGGAGTTGGTCTCCAAGGGAAAAAATGTAATTATTGTCAGTAAATCTGCTTTTCATATATACAGTTTCATTTGTGCTTTGAAGACATTCAGGATTTCTTTCTATTAATATAATACTTTATCCGCAACATTTTAAAATGTTATTTCTAATGAAATAACTGTATGTCATTGTTTGGTATTGTTTTTCTAAAATGTAATGCATTTACAATAATTTATTCCCTATGACACCTGAAATCTGAGTACCTCAAATGCAAGCAGATTGAAAATAAAACCATTTAATTATGTTTATACCTCAAAGGATCCTAAAGCAACTGCATATAAAAGTTCTACACATGATCTGTTATTTGCTATCTAGGTATTGCAGAGGCCCACATTAATGCGGGCACATCATTTAATACATAAATATCCCTACAAAAATATAACTCATGTAACAGTACTATGAAACATACTTTCCCATGGTCTTTTAATTTGTGGCATTCCAAATCAAAAGAGAGGTTGCTTAGGCAAGAAATAAAAACATTCCATGGGAAAGTGATATACTAAGGAGAAACTACTGAAATGCATGTTTAGGGCACAGAGCATAACATAATAAACCCTATATTGTTTAAAATCTGTATAAGATCAGCTAACTTGATCTTTTAAAGTTGTTTCCAGTTTATGCTCACCATGTGTGGTGCTCCCCTGTGGCTTGTTATCTTACTTCAATGGCAGAGGGAGGAAACCAGCAAAGCTCAGTAACCATACTGCATAGCTAAATGTAACCATGGAAGCATTTGTCCATTTGCCAGTCTCTCCAGAACGAGTCAACCATTCATTTCATTAAATCAATATTGAAGCTTTTAAGATTTATTACTTGAGGGAGGAGGAAACTAATAAAACAAACTCCTTGTTGCTTCCCATTAAATACAACTTGTCACAGTAGTCATATTAATACCTTGTAAACACTTTACTGATGCCATGTGAGCTATGTTACTGTCTCTCCTGATGAAGATTACTAGTAACACATTTGCATTCACATGCTTGATACTCTCTAAAAGAACTTAAAAGTTTCTGACGTGTTCTGCTGTCCAGTATAGAAGCTGAATCAAATAGAAAGACAAAGGTTGTAAGAAAATAAGGGTGGGAGGAATCTATTTTAAAATTCATGAACATCCTCCCTTCAAAGAGTTTGTTTCTACTAGATCATTCTCGTATTTATGTCATAAACTGAATATTTGTAATCATATGTTAAGTGCTTTAAAAAGTTGAATGAGATTATTTTACATGTACTTTCATATTTGTTAAAATATGCTATATTTATCCAAAAATGACAGATGCAAAATTGAAATAAACATTTTTTGTATGAAAAACAAATATTTCTTAAGCTGTGTACTGGTAAGTTTTTGGGATTACAAATAGCTATATATATTTTTGGTTGTAATCCATTTTATATGGAAAATTTGAAAGCAAGCAGAGTAAGATGTTTACAACTACAATATTATTACTTTTTACTAATATCAGGAGCAGAGAGTATTATTCCAACAGTTTCATTTAGACCCATATGCCCTTATAGGTGAAAATTGAAGGCTCATTAAACACAGAGTTCAGCAGGCTGTGGATGTCACACCTGTTTCTATATTGAAGATTTTTATGACTCTGAATCTGACCCTTTCCATGAGATAGCCTCCCTGGTCCTGCTCCCACTCCCTGCTACTATTCCCTCTTCCTTTGATAAAAAGCTGCTCAGCAGATACCACTCTTCCAGCCAGAAACAGCTTAAAACAAAAGATGAAAGTAATGCTAGGATATTTCAGAGAATTTTCTTCCTTGCCTATAGGCCTCTGCTCACATGGTAAGAACACAAGAGGCATGGAAGAGGCAGCTGCAGAGCTGACAGGATTGCAGGGGTACCGACACCAGTATGAGGGCACTTTCCCACTTCTCAGTGGAATGACACCAAAGGACAGTTTGCCACAGAAAGCTTTTCTTAGCTGTAGCTGTAGGTAACAATGTTCCAATACAGAATACATCCACCCTAGAAACTTGCAAGCGAGGAAAGTCTGTATCAATGAAGATACAACATTTGTCAATATGGTATATAATGTAACCACGTTTAAAGGGTTATAATATCAGCAAGCTCAGAAACATACAGGTTTACAGATTTTAGCCTTAGGCGATGTGTCGCGGTGCATCCCCGAGGGGACTCCAAGAGGCTGTGAGTTTGCTGGTAGCAGCAGGCAGCAAGGAGACTCCGCACGGCTTCTGAGGGTGCTCATTAGATGAAGGTTTATTGGGGGTCCTACCCCCGGGAGGCAGCATGGTTTCTGAGGAAGAGGGGGGAAAGGGGAGTGAGGGGGGAAAGGGGAGGGGGAGAGAGGGGCTGAGAGAGCACCAGCCAGGAGAGCCCACGAAGAGAGAGAGTCCCATACCCCCCGGCACACTGAACAGGGAGATTCAAAGTGGGCGCGGAACAGATCGGGCCAATGGGATTACAGACACAGGATACTGCAGGGGAGGATCACAGGCTTGGAATGAACCGTACGTTTTCCAGGGGTGAGACAGAGCATGCCATTCAACTAAAATATAACACCACAAGAATGCACAGTTGAAAAGCAACAAAGCACTTATGGAGCTACTTTAGCATTTTATCTCCATATGTGACCAGATCTTACTGCTTTTACTCACCCACACAGAAGTATTCCCTTCCTTCAGGCTGGACACACCCTGTAGGCATCCCTACCAATGGGAGATCTACACATAAACTGCCTGCAGCCACATGTTTGCCCCACTAGCCCTGGATCCAGCAGCAATTTATACCCTTTTGTATGCTGATGAGTACCAAAGTCAATTGTAATCATCAGAGCTCTCCCATTTCTCCTGTAATTCCTACCTGGTGTGGCTCTTAGGACAAATCACACTGACATTCAAAAACAACTGCAAGAGGGGAAGATGTGGAGACCCAAGTATTTTTTGTCACAGTCATAGAATATCATTATGAAGACATGAAAATATTTGTATCATATAGTTCAACAAGGGTTAAAAATAGATCTCTGCACTCTCTCCCTGAAAATACAAAACTCATAACTGAATGTTTGTGTTATCAATATTAGTGGAATGGGAATGAGAGTATTACAATAATACAGATCACCTGGTAAACTGTTTCCATTAAAACAAGCATATTAACACTGCTGAATACCTTCAAAGATAAAATAAAGGTCTTCTGAATTATTTTCATCTGAAGAAACTCAAGCAGAGAAGCAGCTCACTATAAGTGTCCAATGTGATTCTGTGACTGGGAAAGAAAAAACAAGCACGCACCATCTTCAGATGCATCAACAGCAGATTAGCGACAAGCCATTGAGGTGGTGGAATTACTTTTGTACATGGCACTAAAGGGGTGGATATTCGAAATTGCATAAATACTGGTATCTGCATTTTAAAAACAATGCTGAAACCCAAAGTGGATCTAAATAAATCAAATTCCCCAAAACCAGGACCTAGAGAAAGCAGAAAACAGAACTCAATGAACTCTGAATGCTTATTTAATTAAAAACAAATGAGAGAAAGAGATTAGGACAGTGCAAATATTCCCTCAGAAGAGAAAGAACATAAATACTGAAAGGTTTCTTTACTTTACTCCGGGAAAACATATGAAATAATAATAGCTATTGACTGGATTTATTACAGTCATCCAGTAAAAATTGGAAAGACTTTATGATAATCTTTAAAGCAAACAAACAAAACCAAAAACCAACCAATCAAAACACCCCAAGGAAAAACCCCAAACAACCAAAAAAAAAAAAAAAATCTCAAAAACCCACTTCAGAAATAATTTCATCTATTACATTACCAAAACAGTTATTCATCAAGAGATAGGAATTCCAAATCTAATAACAAAATTCATCTGTGAATAAGTCAAAAGACATTTTAAAGAAACTATACTGCATTTTTCCATAGACTTTTTATTCAGAGGGTACTTAAGCAGTAAATCAAAGCAAATATGAAGTTATTTACAGTTTTTTGAAAATAAAATACCAAAATCCAATGCACCCTACTGGCTGCATTGTGGAAGGCACACAGCATATTTCTATAATGGATACACATTCAATTAATGCAGTTAGTTTAAAATGTTACTGATTCCTGTCAAGTAACCAAAGGGGAACAGCAAATATGCAAAATATTACTCAGGGAAAATAAAGTCTCAATTCAATTATATTTTTTCATTTACTGTCATTTAAACCATAACAATAATAAATAAAACAATTAAGTTCTGTGGTCATTTTTAACCCATTTTTGTGGTTGGACCCTTGCTAAATAAAAAGGATTTATGGTAGTTTTGAGGATCAATGGTTGGACTTAGTGATATTAAGGGTCTATGATTATAGCTAAATGTATACATGCAAATATTTCTACCAGAGAACAGACTGTGCAGTGTCTATAGACTTAGCATTATTTGATTCTTGCATACTTTTATAAAGATCTTAAGAAATTCCTCTTACTGCATCTTACAGTCATGTCTTAATAACTTCCTTTGGTCTTTACTGGAGCTGCAGAGCTACCTTGACATTAATATTTCCTACAATTCTACTACCATTCCCAATTACCAAGCAGGGAAGCAGAGACAGACAAAGGCTGTATATGTATTTCCACATGAATCTCTTAATGAGTGAAAATTTATAACGTCATTCAAGGAATTAAAACATACATTTAGACACTAGTTATCTAAATGTAAATCTAGACTGGTGGTACCAAATCATAGAATGACTTGTAAAAACAGTGGTGGCTCATGACATGGGATAGCTTCCAGATGGAAAGAAAATAGTCATTTTAATAAAAAATTACTAACAAGTTATATCAGCCCCTCCACATCTTCTTTACAACTCCTTTCTAATAATTTCTTAAGATCTTCCTAGTATTTCTATGTGTATACCTGTAGGAATGGGCCCCCTGTTGACAGAATAAACAAGTTACCCTTTGTCTCCCTAAAAAGGAAAAAAGCCCAGAAGTTTCTCTTCTCAATTTGGTTAAAAGACACCTCATAGGACCTTGGGGACTTCATCTCAAACTTAAGGATGGCCAGTTGGACAGAAGCCAAAAAGTCCCGCCTAAGCAACTCACTAGAAAAAGAAGAGAACAAAAGAAGTAAATCGCTTTTGTGAAGTGTTTTAGCAAGAGCAAGAACCTCTTGCCCTGGCTCGGTTTTTCTCTGCAAAGAGTTTTTTTATTTTGCCTTTTATTAAAACTTTTTGTTTCCAACACTGTCACAGGAGCCTTAGCAGGAATTTTTGGATCCTGCTTCTTTTATGCCACCTGAGATAGCTGAGCTATCAAGGGTATAATGCTTATCTCTGAGAGCTTATAAGACCTAGCTTGAAGAGAAAGAGCATTATATACCTAACTTCCTAGCTCTGATCAGGCCACACAAGAAATAACATGACCAAGAGGAATGTGGTACAGATCCATGCAGATGCTGTTGGAATGCCATGGTGTGATTAACACTGACCCTGTTGCTCACTGAGAATGCCCTATTAGGATATGCAAAGTAACTTACATGGGAATAGAGAAAGGCTGTATTCCTATTCGCATTCATGGGAGCTATGCAGCCCCAGTCTTGTTCATGAAGTTGGGAATATACCCTTTTGTTATTGATGGGAAAATGTCACCAGTTACAAATGGTTACACACAGGGGTGTAGCAAGGTCAAAGCAAACTCCAGTACTTTCTTTCCCCTTCTAAGGCAGAGTGCTGCTTCAGCAGTTCTATTTGACCTGGTAGTATATCTCTGTAGATAAAAGAAATGGTGAAATTCCCTGTTTCTGATCTTTGCTGTAGCCTCAGCACACAAAGATTAAAAAAAAATCTCCAAAAGGAGATTCCATTAGTGGTGTGTGATGGGTCAATCATTAGACACCACTGCAGGCATCCTTGTGTACAAAGTCTGACTTCAAACTCCTCTACAGATCCACCCACAGCTCTGATGAGTCTCATGAAACAGTCTTTCAAAAGTATGAATAGAGTCGGAGTCATCAGTTTTCCAGCTACAAATAACTGTAGTTACTTCACTTCTATTATTGAAAGCTTCCTTTAGAAAACAAAACAGAACTGCTTGGTGCTGCAAATATTCCCTGACAGTTATGGTACTTCTTAATAGAGGAAATCTTAAATCACTAAGTTAAAATTAATTTTCTTCAAGATCCCACAAGAAAACTGTGGGTCTATGGGAAATTAATTCAATTTTATCATCTTCAACATTGCTCTTTCCAGAATACAGTTGTGGAAGGTTCATTCTACCTGCATTTAGCATCCACAAAAAGACATAAATCATTCTGGGACTCCCACAAATATGTTCACACATTTGTCACGTAATCTGACAATCCAAGCTTTGTTGGATAGTGGCTTCTGTGTGAGGCTGTATCTAAGCCTTCAGTGCAGCTGTGTTAATCAGCACAAGCTGTGCTTCTGACCCATGATAAAAATAGAAAGCTTATTTCTGAGCAGGCTGTGATTGGAAAGATGCTATGAAAGAAGAAATTGCACCTCTCTAGGAGAAACCACACTGTTCACCATTAATTACACCTGAAACACTCAGCAAGGAAAATGTTACGTGGGCCCAAGTGTCAAGAAAATACCCTTAACAAGGCTACTAAATGGTTTAGAAATGTCCAGACTTATGAGCAACTTCGGTTTGAGAAATTCTAACTACACTAGGTATCCACCGGGCTCTTTTCACAAGTGCAGAATAAGAAAGCCAGAAAATTACCCTGGACGAAGTAGGCCCAACTTCCTGCAGGAACAATATCACATTTAAATGCTAGTACTATTCCATGCTTCTTCACAAAGGGCAGTGATCAGACCTGCCTGAAATGGCCAGCTTGTTATTTTATGCTGACTTCTGTACCTGAGAATATTTCTACTCTTCCAGGCAAGCCTCTATGTTCTTGAGAGAAATATACTGCTCTTGTTGATGCTATTTGGCTAGGGAGTACCTAGACAGTCTTGGGAATACCTTTATTTTAACTGATCCATCCCTCATATACAACAGAATACTATTTTAAGGTAGATACAGATAAATATATGTATGTGTGTAATGTATATGTGGATGTGACAGCCTGGTTGGAGAGTGAGAAAACAAGGTAAGTTTTCTCACTGCAGACTTGTGAGACTTCTAGGGAGTTGTAGAGAAATGATGATAGCTTGTTATTGTAAACAACCTGCAGGTGGTGTTTTCTACTCTTTTTCTGTTCTTCTCAAGGATTGTTTGTGAGAAAAGTGTTTTTGCTAATTAGCCAATCAGGTAGAATGTGTCGAGTCAGTCTATAAAGAGAAGAGTTTTTCACATTAAAGCTGCTGTTGTGCAAACCAGCCTTCTTGGAGTCTGTGCTGCTTTCTTACTCAGTAGCAACGTATATATACACAAAAAATAGGCTGACATACAAGAACACAATGTACCTTCACAGCTCGTTTTACAGTATCTGGAAATGTGGCTTCAATTAAGCTTCTGTGGATGTGAATGTGACACTTCTTAGAGCTACACAATTGTTAGCTCTTATCTTTATGTCTTCAGACTCAAGTAATCTGGTTTTCAAAAGTAAAGACATAAAAAAAATCTGTCTTTTTTAATATCAAACATGTTTCTAACCACTATGGTTGTTTAGCAAGATTCAAAAACAAAAGAAAAAACCCAAAACTCTAATTTAAAATTACCTTAAAATAAGATTTAATTTATTTTCAAGAACCAGACCTGCAAACTCATTCGTCTTCAACAATCTTTTACAACATATTTAGCCTTAGAGCTGTCAGGTTTTTTAAGGAATACTGTTCTTGCTCCTGCTGTAATCCAAAAATTCCTGCTAAGGCTGTGTCAGCAAAAAGACACACCAAGTTAAATCTATTAATTAGACTAGGACATCCACCAATTACCTCAGCACCCCAAAAGCTGATGACAGTCCTTTAGAGCAAAAATTATTCTGCTAGGGAAGTTGAAGTATCGACACGGTTTAATTTGTGGTACCTCTCCTGTGAAAAAGATCTGTCAGTGAGGGCTAGATTTCTGTACCTCTGCGGTACTAGTACTGAGGGGACGGGTGTGAAGGGATACAAAGAAACTGCCTAGCAGCTTCTGAGGGTTCAGCAAGGCAGTAAGAGGCAGGCGGGACTAAGAGATATAGAATGTGCAAAGGAGCTGTGAACGCTAGGCGAAAACGGTCTCAGAAGAACTCTCTTAATCACTCAAATGCATGGCAACTTCGTGTATCTGAGCAGACTGCGTTTCTCTAGAAAGAGAATCAGCAAGAGCATGCGGGGGCCTCGAGGGGAAGGCAGGGGTGAAGCGCTCCCTCGCATGGCAGTGCCGGCCCCACTCTCCGGCCTCCAACAAGGAGCGGCTCAGGCACAGCGCTCTCTGGGCCGCCACGGGGCGGGGCGGAGCGGACCAGTACGGGGCAGTGCCGCAGCGGGGCGAGACAGGGCCAGCACCGGGCGGTGCCAGTCTGAGCTCTCCAGCCGCGCCGGCCCCGCCGGCTCCGCACGGCCAAGCCCCGGGGCCGCCTCCCGCCACCCTCCCGGCCGGGGCTGCGCGTGGCCGGCACCTGGGCGTGGCCGCGCTGCCACGTCCGCAGCGCGGCCGCCATCGCGCTGGGTTCCGTGTGGAGCGGGGGCAAGTAAAGCCGCGGTCCGGGGCGGAGCGGGCCGGCTAGGCAGGGCAGGGCACGGTTCGGCTCGGCTCTCACCTCCCCGCGGCGGCGTGGCTGGCGGTTGCTGAGCCTGGAGTGAGCTGGGCGGGGGCGAGGAGGAGGGGCCGGCGTGGGGCTCCCCGCGAAGGGCGCCACGCCTACGGTCGTTCCACTGGGCCACCCGTGGAGCATGGCCGGCAGAGGCACTGGCAGCGGCCCGCAGCCGTCCGCCGTGGCGCAGCCGCTCGCCGGCGGTCACTTGTACCCCTTCGTGAGCGCGGAGAGCGAGGGGCCCGAGGAGGAGGGCGAGTTGTCGGAACTCCGGCCGCGGGGCAGGGAGAAGGTCCGGCGGAGCGCGTCGAGGGACAGGCTAGATGATACCGTCCTGCTGACTAAGGACATCCGGGAAGGGGACACGCTGAACGCGATTGCGCTGCAGTTCTGCTGCTCCGTAAGTGCCAGGCGGCGCGGGCCCCGCGAGGCCGGTCCCGGGCCGGCTGCTCGCGGTGGCAGCGTGTGACAAACACCGTGTGTCTCAGAAGTGGAAAATTACATCAGTGTATGTGTTATAGCGCAGGGTTCCGGTCCCATGGGATTTTCCCCTTAAAACTAATATAAGTGTGAGAAACAAGCGCATAGTTTTGGTTGTGACATTCTCTCAGAGTACATTATATTCAAACCTGTTCTCCAGTCACAGGTCGGCACATCTAGTGCCATCCTCGCTCTTGGGCTACTTGACAAGGGTGTTGGTGAACTATCTTAAGAGTCTGTGTAGAGCCCTAATTCCATAAAAGTAGGGAAAAAAAAATTCTGCATATTTTTCTTTTGAATTCTCCTAAATTGCCCTAGTATTTTAAGCATGAGCATGCTGTACTTTTGGGAACTTTGCATCCCTGTGCACCCTTGTTTCTGCTGACTACTTTTAGCTCATTTCTTACATTAGTCTGGTAAATGTCCTGCCTACCCAGTAATTTTGGTTGACAGTATTATTAAGGCAATGGCACTGGTCTTGGTTGATGTTTCCAGTTTTAACGGGAAATCAGCTGTGTGTGTTGAGAGAACTGACTGCTAAGTGCACAGGTTGCCCTGAGGTCAAGTTCAAAATCTGTATATACAGAATATGCTGTCATCTGATTCCTCAGGCAGAAACAGAATTGTGGGCCTCCTGTTGTGACTTTAGGTATTAAAGTCTTGACATAACCATTTCTTAATCATGACAGACCTTAGCCTCATTAATCAAGTCTTCGCTTCAGAACCTACTGCAATTGAGTATTTTGAGCAGTTTTATGAGGCCAGGCCTCACTAAGAAAGGAAGAGCACAACTACAACTAGATTGTGCTCTTTCTTGCAAATTCAAGAGAACATGGAAGAGTGATCCTGGGGCTTGAGGCAGAAAGTATAAGTTGCATTGTGGTGGAATCATAAATTGCTGCATTTGGCAGTCTTTTATTCTCATCCAATTTATTCAGCATCATACACTTAACAAATACACTGCCATAGTAACTGAAGGAGTTCTTCACATTAAAAAGGTTTGTGTGAACTTGGATACAGTGCCTCTTCAAATGGGCATAATTCCTGTGTGCTTTGCAGGTGTTGCAGAAAAGCACTGATTTGGAAGTACTTCATTATGGTAAAGTCTGTGGCTGTGCCTTCTGTAGTGAGGGAGCTATCATCTGAAAAAGAAGCCAGTGATTATCCAAGTGCACTTAAATCCCTGCAGAATGTTTCACATTAGACTTAAAATCTGAACTTACTGCAAGCAAAACGAGATTAATTTTGAACAAGAATAGGAAAAGGGGAGAGATGACTTGGGTAAGGTAGATGACAGTAGTTTAAAAGTTACACTTTTTTTCTGCCTTAGCGCCCAAAAGCAGCAAAAGACCATGCCTGTGGCTAGATGAATTGCAAACTCATACTTTGGAATAACTCCTAACTCAGAAGTTTTTCACTGAATTAGAAATTAACAGTAATTTATATAATTTGAGAACTTAAAAGTGAGGTGAATTCTCATTAATTTCACAGAGATAGTTGGCAACTGATAGCTGAACATACATTTAAGTAAAAGTGTCTATGTGAAGTGACTTTCAGTTTTCTTATCTGAATTGAGAGAGTTTTTGCATCATAATTAATTTCCTTGCTGTAAAGTTGTTCAGATTTGGTCTTTGACCTCTTCTGACTTCATACTGTATGAATGGGTATCAATTAAAAAAAACCCTAATTTTATGGTAATAAAAACCAAAGGCCTTGCCTTAGACTTCAACTTAAAATCTGAACTTAATTTGAGCAAAATGATATTTTGAGCAAGAATATGGAAAAGAGAGCTAACCTGGGTAGGGTAAAAAAAAAGGCCTTTTCTTTGTTTCCTTACAAAAGACTTGTAAATAGAGTTTTGGTTCAATGGAATACTATGTTTTAGCTGTCATTTTCATTTTTAGGTTGCAGATATCAAGAGAGTTAACAATCTTATCAACGATCAAGATTTTTTTGCCCTGAGGTCTATCAAAATTCCAGTGAAAAAGTTCAGTGTATTGACTGAAACCCACATATCTCCAAAAGGAAGACCAGCTCTTCGGCCTGCTCTGTGTTCCACAGAAGTACAGGAAACATCTCTTTGTGATAAATTCTCTGCAAACGAGACTGCTGGCAACTTCTTAAAAGAAGTCGATCGAGATATAGAAGAAATAGTGAAGTGTAATGATACAAAGAAAGAGAATCTGAATGAAGTTGTTTCTGCTTTAGCAGCCCAACAGATCTGTTTTGAAACTGATGGTAAAACTAAAAAATGCAAGGATCCTTACTATGGAGCAGACTGGGGTATAGGATGGTGGACAGCAGTAGTGATTATGTTGATTATTGGCATAGTAACTCCAGTTTTTTATCTCCTGTATTATGAAGTTCTAGTGAAAGCAGATGTCAGTCACCATTTTCCAATGGAATCTTCCCATTTGTTTGTCACAGCAGCATCACATCAGAAAGAAACAGAAAATGGAATAAATCCAACAAATATTATGAAAGTTGATAATTAAGGAGACCTTCAGCATTAATAGTGGAAGACCCTAGACAACTGTTATTTGTAGATACGTAACATAACCTTAGGTAGAGGGGAATCCAGAGAATGCAAAACGCACTTGGAACGCAGAGAAGTGTACTGATGTGTGACTTGCCTTTATGGGCAGTGTTTCACTACAAGGATATTTCTGGGGATCACATAATCTCTGAATATGCCTGAGACAGGCAATTTGCAAGACTGGGGTGTAAATTAAGGTATGAAGTAATCTCTGAAGCTTTGCACTTTTTTCTATTTTGATAGGCATGCTTCTTAATTAATGATGAGGTGAAAAAATGTAGTTCAAACTAACACACAAGGAGTCTGTGTGTTTTACAGCCCAGAAGTGGGCATATGGGGATAGCTAACTTTTAAACATCTGAAAGGATTTACAGAATTCATAGTACACTTGACATTTTAATATCAGGTTTACAGTTGTAAATTAAAGTGGTGTTCTCATAATTTAATATTTCTTACAGAGTAAGATTTTTTTAAAACTCAGTCATTCCATAATTAATAGCCACTATGAAGTTCTTTTTTACAGAGGCAGTAGCAAACACTTAAACTGGAATCTTGAAATCTTGTGCCTATGGTCAACCTGTTCTTTAGTACTTTTCAATACAGGCACTAAGGTAATTTGTTTTCTCCATGTGACTCTGTGCCTCAACACAGTCCAGTTAGGAGTCCTCCTGAAACTTTACATTCTTCTTTGGTATCCTGCTGAAAACTGACTGGACTGCATTCTCATCTGGTCACCTGTGTAGAATGAAAGTGCAGAAGTGTGGCACCTTGCTGTAACTGCCCAGTAGTCCTAATTTTCTGCTAATAGAATTATCTTCTCTCCCCACCCCCCCCCTCCCCCCCGTTAATCTCAGTTCAGGACCAACTGATTCTTCAGACAGAAGACATGTGGGTACTGAGCATGCCAATACTGGTCTTGTGCCCATGAACCTTAAGCTCTTAATTTTTTCCTGAAATGTCCTAGAAAACTTCAGGTGATATTTAATGCCTGCTAGCAAATTTGAGCAGAATAGACAACTTGCATCTTCAGACTTGTACTTTACATATTAGTGTATTCATTAACCAATCCCCTCTTGAATATTTCTCTTGGAGTTTCATGATCAACCTTGTTTTTCCCCTCTTTCTCTTCCCAATCTAAAAATGCTTCAAGATAAACAAACAAAACCCCCCACACCTCTGGACTCTTCATACAGAAGGGAGGTACTTGTGTACTCAGAATACTTTTAAATAAAAACTGAAATGGTGCCTATAATTATTTTGGTTATATTTGCCTTGTGGAGCAAGAATTCCGTTGCCCTGTTCAAAACAGTATTTATTACCAAAACTCAAGATAACAAACTTGATTAGGACTTAAAAAGAGAGAAGTGGAAAAACAGTCATCATCCTTTAAACTAATATTGTAATCTTTTCGATGACTGTCTTGACTAAGCATATACAGTACAAAAAGACAAAGTGATTGTGTTCTAACTATTGAGGTAATCCAAAATGCTTTGTGAGATTCTGAGAGTGAAGACTTAGGCACCATTTATTCTTCGGGCACCTGTTGCCCCAAGAAGAGGGGTGGATAATCTTCACTGGCATGCCAAGTATATGAACAAGAATTGGCTAACTTGTATTATATTGAAATTGAGACAGGCCAGAGCTTGAAGGAAAATGGTGTAAAGTTAGGTACCTGAACTATGATCTGTGACTGTTGAACCTTTTGATTAAGAGAGCATCTGTGAGCCTCGTCATAGTCTCCACACTAGAAAAAGGATAACAAACAGTATGAACTTGATGGTTTGCATAACACTTGTTTTCGAAGATCTTTTCAAATAGTAGTTCTTTAAGAGAATATGCCAGTAAGACAAACATAAACACTGAGATAGCAGTTCTAATGCTATATGAAAAAATACTTCACAAAATAATTTATGGTGGCTGAAGCGATACAGCTCTCATGGTTAAAACTTTAAAAGGTGACTCATTCAGACAAGAAAGCTTTGGCTCATAAAAACAAATATTTTCTTTTTAGGATGAAACTTCATATATAATGCATAATTTTTTTACTGCCAAGCCTTTTTATTGTTTTGTTTCTTCTCCCATCCTGAGTTACTGAAACTCACCAGTTCTAATATTTTATTCTTCCATTTCTTATGTATTCATCAAAGAACATTAAATTAGATATTGTGATGATGCAGCATAAGCCTAATATACTGCACATACCTGAACAGATGGTTACTAGACCTGTGGCTTACTGGCACTGAGTTGAGGGTGATGTGCCTTGATTTACCTTAGGATAAGCAGTCTTGATTTACCGTAGGAATAGCTGTCTTATGGGACCATATTCCATTCTAAGCAAGAGCCTGGTATGTTTTTTACATATGTATTATGTAGCACATTTCATACAGTACATTTTTAAATAGAGTTAACTTTATCAGAAGATACAGTAGAACTCTTTTCAAGACACTAGGACTCCTGATCCTGGTAATCTACAACCATCAGCTGGCTTGGCTTGCTGCAGAATGTGGGGATCTTTACAGCTTTTTTCCAAAGTACAACACAGCTGGTCATCATCACATGTCAGCCTTGAATAAACAGGATAACTGCTCTCTGAGGAACTTAAATCTGATCCAAGATAAAATCTGTGAAGGTAGTCTTCTAGAAACTGACTTCTTAAACAAACAAAACCAATGACAAATAAACAAAAGAAACCCCAAAAGCAAACAAAAAAGAGCCCAAATCCCCACAAACATGGAATAATTGAGTTGTAAACCACCTTCTGGAATAACTGCAAAACATTGTTCAGGAAATGGGTTTTAAACTCAAGTGCATATTGCACTGCTGGATCATATAAAATCTAAATGTTTTAAGTCTGGTATACTTTGGAATAAGTTCTCACAAATAGTCTTTGTAACTTGTTTAAGGGCTGAAAATACAACTTTGTGAAATACTACTGAGTGAGGATACAAGTCTTATTTGAAATACTTCTGCTCCTTTGCTTTTAGAAAAATGTTAGTAATATATGAAAAAAAAGATTTTAGACTACAGTGAAAATGGTGCATCTAATATATTTTTACTTCTAAGCACTTCACATGTTTATTACAGCAGGCTACTACTTGTATTTGTTTAGGCCAATTTTTATGTATGATCTACAATAAAAATCCTTAGCCAGCAAGTACTTTGTTGGCAGTAGCTGCATATAACATTCATATCTGGCATACCTTGTTTGCAGCCTTTATGGTTTATTCTGTTCATGCCTTGTAAACGTTGAACTTTTCTGTGTAAATTCTGGAGAACTGGTTAGTTCTTAAAAATAGGTGTGAACAACTAAGGGAGGGATCAGTGAAGTTCTTAGATGGCGAGATGATACTGAAGGCAGTATTCTGTGCTATAAATTATGGTTTGAATATATGCCTGTCCAAATTTGAAGTTTGCTGAAAACTAAAGAACAGTTGTAAGTTTTATTGGCATTATGGTCTTGCAATAAATTCTAAGCAATCAAAAAATCACCTTCTAAAAAGAGGCGCGAGCATTACACCTCTAGAAGAGCACAATCTCACTGTTTTTCAGAAGTGCCTTGGCACTCATCTGTGTCCTTGCAGAACTTGTTCCTAATGGATGGCCTTATTTACCATAGCTAAACTAATCCTGGAGGGTCCAGCCTAAGACTGCAATTCCCTCTGAAGGATAGAGGTGACTACAGTTTACCTCTTAAAGGACTCAAAAAGACCTGATTTTTACCAGAGTAATATTTTTCAACAGTGCAGTAGGAAAGCAGTTGTCCATTAGAAGAATGATGAATGGAGAAAGTAATTGGTCCTCAAGAATTACTGTCCGCTACAGAATGAGATACTGTACTTATTCAGGCAAGCCACAGCTTGTCAACAAATTGTTACTCATGCAGTTAACTCTTTTCTAGTGTTAATTTTATAGTTCCATCTATTTGCATTCCTTTTTTAGGGGGTAAGGAGTCTCACCATTCACCTTGCATGGGGAGAACAGCAAGCAGAAGCAGTTGTAGTCATGGCAAGCAAATTTAATTTACAGCATACTTGCCTCATTCACATCTTCTCTCTGTGTTTTGTATATCACACACAAGAAACGGGCACAGTCATTCAGGAAACAACTGCTGATGTGTATGATGTTAAAAAATAAATTGACTGGCAGAATAAGTTTCCTGTGCAATGCATCTGAATGTTTGTTACATATTGTAGTCAACAACACTTCAGAATAAAAGTAGTATGTCTCTGAGGTGTGACCTGCATAGCATGTCAGTTTTATTTCCTTTATATATGATAGGTATTTTATCAGAACACTTGAAAATTACACCTTTAGGACCAAATTCTTGCTGCATACAGAAGTTCACAGAATAATGCAGAATTGTTCCCCAGTCACCAGTAAAGTGAAATACTTTTTTTAAGAAAATAACGCTTCAAAACGAAGCAACAAAAAAAGCCCGAAAACCCTGATCAACAGTAATGTAGTAACAATAAAAAATATTATTTTTTATTATCAGAAGACAGTAAGATACAGAGAATGTGCTGTCACACTGTTCCTCAAGCATCTAATCTCAGTAATCTAAATTTTCAACACTACAGCTGTTGGTTCTCAAATAAAAAGGATGTTTCCAAACATTCAGCTTATGATTTTTCTTGGCATTCTCTTATTTTTCTAATTAAAACATCATGCATTAAAATACTTCACCACACTCCTTTTCTATATTTTGGGGTTTATTTCTTACTGATTTGTTGTCTGTCTAGTTAATTCTGTAGGAAAGTAAGTACATCAACAATTACATAGATTGTAATTGCCAGCTCACTTAACAGCTCTGAGGTAAGAAAGTATTGCCCTAACAGGTGGTGAAACTGAGGCAAAGGGCTCACATTTTCATCACTAGTGAGTGCACAGGATTCCATAATTTCTTAAATTCTGCCATATATTCTTTCTAAGCCAAATTATCCTTAATTATGATTGATGCTGATTCATTAGGGTAATATAACATATTTTAATAAGTTCCTTTTAACCAAAGTACTAAAGGCAATGTGTTTTTCTAACTAGATGAACAGTTCTTCAAAATACTGTCATGTTGTTTTTCCATATTACTAAGGCCCTTCCAAGTCAGTTTATATTCAAGTGTATAGTTGTCAGTTATTTTCAGTTACCTGAACTCAAAAGTTACATAAAGTTCTTCAAAGGAGTCAGCTGCCAACAAGCAGCTTATGTCCATAAAGGCTATATGTCTTTTTTTTTTTTTTACAGTGGTCATCAAGAATTTTGTTATTTGTTTCAACATTTTACTGCTGAGGCATAGAATTGACTAGTGCTAATGCTTAGACATGATTTCAAGTAAAATGCATACATTTTTTTTCTGTGCAAAGGAAACACAATGGCATAAAGCTTACTTTATTCGTAGGCGATCCAGAGGACCTTAAAAAGGCATGTCTGCAGAACACTTAGCAAAAGAACAAAACAAAGGATTTCCTAGCCTCTTTTGCAGAATAGTATAATTAAACTCCAATGTGTTTTTGGAGAGTCTGTTTTAAAATCAACAGAGCTAAAGCATTAAGTAGTCAGACTATCTCCAGAATTCTGCTTCAAGTAGTGTAAGGCTTGAGCAGTTTAACACTTAGATACAACAGCTACTATGTTGCTTCAACCATATTGTCATCACTGACAACACCAAAGCCATCTCCATCTTCAAAATAGGAAGAAATGTAGTCATTTTACTAAACCAATGGAAAAAATTGACTATATGTGTAGAGAAGACAATTTATAGAAGAAACATGATTTAAACTGCACTTGAGCACCCACATTTTAAAACAGTAATAGATTATTGGGAAGGAAAAGGGAAAATCCTTTAATGAAGTCCTGATATAAATGAAACAACAGGCATCACTGTTTTCATGATAAAAAGGAGTAATTGTGTATACTGATTGTGTCAGAACACATTCTTGTGTACCAGATCTGTTTATCCGAGCTCTTTGTGAGTAACAAGTCTAGAACGGTCATTTAAAATTACAATACAATGCAGTGCAACAAAGATAATTAATGTAGTAATTTCTCCCAAAACAACTCTGCCTTATTGGGAGCTAGGGACATTTCTTTGCCAGCCAACACACTATTAATGACTGAGATCTGACTCTGTATGAATAGGAAAACTAACATTATACCTCTTCATGCTCTTCTTCATCATATTCCTCTTGTTCTTCTACTTCATCATCTTCACCTCCTTTGTCTTCTTTCTTTCTCATCTTTAGGTTTTTCTTTTTCCTCATCCTTCTTTTCTATCTCCCGTCACAAGGCAATCTCTTAACAAGGTAATCTGATGTTACAGCAACAGCACATCCTCCATACTACCAAAGAGTTAAGATGCAGTTAACAGCAAAACAGCCTAACAACGCTGTGCAAATGTTGTCAATATTATGACAAATAATATGACGTGAAGCACAAGAACTTAATAAGGATTTACCTGGTCAAGCATCAGCCATAAAAAACCATGTCCTGTGCAATAAACTGAGATGATGATTTCCCTTTACCATCCACTGTTAGAACAGTTGATAGAAAACCATGTCATACTTGATTGTTGCAGTACGTTTGTGGTCCCCGGGGGGCCCCCTAGGCTGTGAGTTCGCAGGTAGCAGCAGGCAGCAAGGAGACTCCACACGGCTTCTGAGGGTGCTCATTAGATGAGGGTTTATTGGGGGTCCTACCCCCGGGAGGCAGCATGGTTTCTGAGGGAGAGGGGGGAAAGGGGAGTGAGGGGGGAAAGGGGAGGGAGAGAGAGGGAGAAGCTAGGGAGAAAAAGGCCAAGAGTGAGCCTGGTCTCCCCCGCACAGTTTAACAGGGAGATTCAAAGTGGGCGTGGAATAAGACTTGGGCCAATGGGATTACAGATACATGATACTTTAGGGGAGGATTACAGGCTTGGAATAAACCGTAGATTTTCAAGGGGTGAGACAGAGCATACCATTTAACTAAAATGTAACACCACACTTGATAAAGCAATACCACATACTGTATGTAATAATGTAACTGCTTCAAACAATTGGTGGATCACCAGGAGAAAATATACAAAGCTGTTTCACCTTAAAGGTTCCCACTGCCACATGGTTAAGTAACTGCCAACAAAACAGAAGTAACGTCCTAAGTTTCTGTATGTTTCTTCTTTCTCAACTTACTACATTGTTTAAGTTCCAACATCAGTAGATTGGTGAAACAGCAAGAGATTTAAAAACACGGGCACCAGTGCCTCCTTCTGTACGCTCTAGTAGCAGCTGTTCATGTCAGGTTGTATTTCTGCTACCCAGTGAAAAGCAGTTGGTTGTTGTGTTCAGGTACAAACAAAAGCAAAGAAAGTAATTTTTCCACAGCCAGACTCTATTCTTACCCTAACCCTTGCACCACCATGCTGCAGAACTGTTGTCTGTCAGAGTAGCAAGACAAGATGAGAAAAAGCCTGTGCAGGTTATTCCATTTATACTAATAAACATATTAGATTTCATTTTCCTTCAATTTCTACTGTAAAATTTAGAAATACTATGCACATCTTGGCTCAATTTTTTTAATCACATCCAGATTACTTTTAGGCTCAGAATTTTTTGCCTTTTTTGTTTTTGCACCTGGTGAAATAAAATACATCACTGCTTTTTTTTTTTTTTTAATGTGAAAAAGACAAATTCTCTTGTTTTTCCTATGAGTAAATACATCCTGAGTATGCCATGGAGATCCCATAATATCTGTATTAAAATTATCTGAGACTTTGTGCTACATCATTTACAGAGATGTAAATGTCTGATTTATGTAAGACATGCCTAGAAGGCCAGTCTGAAATTCAGTTTGAACAAGTAGTTGACCAAAGGCTAGGCTAAAGTACAATATTCAGCTTCACAAAATACTAGTCACCTATATAGTTAAAATATACTAAGAAACTAGAACAGAATCTCACTTGTTATGTTTAATCATCTTAAAAAGATAAAAACTCATTTTTACTAATTTATACAAAACATTAATGATGGATGCTTCAGACAAGTAGATGTAAAAATAAAAGCAGAAGTTCATTAGCTCTAACAGAAGGCATGATTACTGTAGCTACATGGCTTTCGGACTACAGTTGGCTCTCATCTAGTGAATCTATATTGTGTATTTCTGCATAGTCCCCTGATTCATGAACATTATCAAGTTCCTCTCTGACTAACTATGGTGGAGCAAAGATCAAAAATAGCAATCTGTATACCCAGGTAAGAGTTACTTGAATGGCAGCACACTAAACCAAAGTTCTCAAATACTCAAGGAAGGAGAACACTGGGGACTGCTGAGAAAATACCTATATTTTATCAAAAGCACTTGTCATAAATTACATTGAGTTTATTCTAGTGTTTTGCCTAGGAAAGGATTCTATGACTAAAGCACTGCACAGAGCTCAGGGGAGTCAAGCTGCTCTGCAAAAACATGAACAGCATCAAAGCAAATACATCCAGAATGAAGTAGGTTTTTTAGGAAAACAAGCAGAAAGTGCAATTTAGAATTATCATCCCTGCACAAGCTCCTGCAGGCTTTTACAGATAAAGCATATAGAACAGACATGTGAGGTTTGTCTCTAAAAGCTGGGCATCTTTGGCCCTTACAAAATTGGAGGCACTGACCCATTGTTAGAACTTGCAAAATAGCTCCCTACATTATATACCTTAAAAGTGCAATGGAATACAATTCTAATCTCATTTCCAAATACCTGGTCTTGCAGTACCTTGGGCTAAAATGTATGCATTTGAATGCTATATACCTATGCCTATGGCTGACCTATAACGTCAACTGAACCCAGATGACATTTAATTTATCTTATGTATTTTTTCTTTTCAGCAGGCACTGCTGGTATCTAGGATATGGCATTTCACAGCCCAGGGTCAGTGGGGGAGATATGTGGAAGTCTACCCAAAGTTTTGTCACTGAGAAGGCACGTGGTCAGGTCTTCAGTTAAAATATCCAGGAAGAGGGAGGGGAGGTGTGTAAAAGTAAAGCTGCCCCTGTGCATGGAACTGCATTGAGCCCAAAACCATTCCTGACAGCTAAAAAGGGAGAATGGTAGGAACCTGGTTTGAATTTCTGTGCAAATTCTGTTGATTTGTTCACCTTTGTTCCACCATGGTCAAAGTGTCACGTAAGTTATGTGTCCTCAAAATACAACAAAGACATGTACCAGGAGTTCTAATGGGTCATTAATCAGCTATGTACAAACTTCCTGACTCACATATAACTCTGTATCATCACAATTCCACAAAAAAAACGAAAAAAACAAACACCCTAAATGTATCATCAGGAGTCCACAAAAAACCCTAGCCCCACATCATTTTTGCTTTTAGGGGCGCCTGTTTTTTAATACAATCAAATTCTGATGGTCAGCTGATCTTTGCCATTATAACATGTAGAGGAATGTACTTTTAAGAGCCAGTAGAGAAACTGGAACTAAAGAAAGAAAAATTCCCCCAGTGAGCAGTCATTTTCTTTTTATGATCTCAGGGTGAAAACTATTGTGCATAGGCTTATAAAAGCCTATGGTTTCTTCTTTTGAAATAAAACCCCAGGTATATTCTGGTCCCACCTTTGGAGATTTTGCAAATAAATATTTCATTTTCAGTTGAATCTTACATGTATCATGCTTCTCAATGATGATCTAAAAATGAACAAAGATTCCAGCTGAGCCAGTCTCTGTGACTATGCATATTCCCATTCCTTTTTCTGTTTTATCTGTGAACTGAAAAATGACACATGAAAGACTTGGAAGAAAACAAACAATTATATAAAAACAGACAGCTAAACACAGGAGGCCAAGTGTTTCTTCTCACAGGAGGCCACAGATTTCTACAGAGAAAATAAGTCATGGCATAGTAGAAAACACTTTGAAAAACAAATTATACTGTGTAATAAAAATCTGTTTTTCTGTAAGAACTACCACTACCAACTGCTTTTCAAGGATCATAATTCTGCAGGCAAAAGCTGAAAATAAAGTAAAATCAGGGAAAATAGAAAATAACCCACATTAAATTACATATAAAAGGCTTAAAAATTTAAAAATCAACCAAATAATCAACAAGATAACTGAGAAACCAAAATATAAAGGAAACCTGAACAGCCAGTTACTACTGAATAGAAGGGTGAGTGCTGACTAAAGATGCAAGTTTTCAAAACAAAAAAGATTTGTGGATCTTTTTTTAATTTTTCACTTTTACATATCTTGTATGTTAATATGGTGCATCAACATAGAAGGCAGAAAAAAGGAAGGTAACTCTGTTCCAGTAAGGTAAAACATCCTAAAGAAGCAAAGCAAAACTCACAAACGGCAGACTAATACAATATATAGGGGAAAAAAATCTGCCAAAAGCCTTAATGATTTAGACTAATTAACATTTCTAGCATTTTTTTTCCTCTAAAGATCTCCATTACAGCTTCTGTCTCTCAACTACCATGTAATATTTGCTTCTTAAAATATATAACATACCTTTTTTTGTTTGCCTTCTTTGGTTTCATCTCTCTTGGGAGTCTTCTCCAATCTGTACAGAAAATAGCTTTAATATAGAAAAATGATGATTTATGGCAGTAATCCTTCCCCTGCCATCAGGGAAAGGAAGGGACCCCTTTTGTGCTTGATCCTATTTACTTGCATGCCAAAATGTTTTAGCACAAAAGTGTTAGGGAATTCTAGCGGTAAGTAAAATTGAGGAATGGGAGTCAGGATTACCATTTCACCCACATAATGACAACTGGTTTCTATCCCAAGGAGATAAAGTCCAGCCATTCCAGTGGCCCAGGTCCAGGGGCTCTTCAACTTACTTATTAAGTAATTAAGTTTGCAGTAGTGAGCTATAAAGATATGGTTGGGGAAGGCTAATATTATAAAACATAGCTTCCCACAACAGACATAAGGTTGGGTTATTTTTAGTAACTTCAATGTTTGCTTCCAGTTCAAAACTCTTATGAAGTGAGTAAGGAAAAAGGAGAGCAAGAGTGAGAGCTAAAGTTTGCATTTGTGCTGCCAATCAGTTCTTACAACAGAGTAAATAAAAAAAAACAGATTCCTTCCTTTTTTTTTTTTTTTTGACAAAACAATACTCACCTTGATCTGAAATAATGCCAAGTACAATAACTCTCAACATACAGGATTGGAAGGTATATATAACTTGGTTATAATTTCATTTTTTTTATTGTTTGAAAAATAGTGAATCAAATACTTAAAAGATCAAAACATTTCACAGGTTCACAGAAAATTAGCCTTTGATAACATCAGATATTTCCTGGTGTCCCTGTTTCCTGCTCCTTTGCATTGTCCTGGTACTTCTGACTATCTCTCAATTGCTATAGAGAAAGTGTTATTCAGTTCACAGTCAAAGCAATCCAGACACAGTCCTTGATATTTACCTGTAACTGAGCATACGGCATATTTTTCTAATCCCATATTGAACAGTTCCTTGTTGTCAAACAGTAAAAAAAACAAACAAAAAGCTCACTCCAAAACAAACAAAAAACGCCCAATACTCCAAAAATACTATAATTTATTCTTTTATCCTTGAAAAGCATGGAATTGTTAAATGCAAATTTATTCAGAGACTACGTTGAAACATCAAATATAACACTTAACTTTGTACTCTTCAAGAGTTTCACAATCCAACCTTTATTACAAACCCACTGACTAACATTTAACTGCACTGTGTTAATCATAAATAGTATCCGGTATTCCCAAGTCTCAAAAAGTTGCGTCTGATCATCAGCTTCCAAGATTTTCAGTACTTCTGCAATGAAAAGCTTTGCATCCTATGCAAAACAGCAGCTAAACACTTGAATCCATTTAACCTCCTTCCAGGCACAAGAACTAAATTTAGAAATTAATTTTAAATAATACAGTAGTCATACAGTGCAAGTACATCCATTTATATGGAATAACCCTTTACATACAATCTATAATGCCAAAAGCAATACCAAAACTTTAGTATTTTTAAATCAGTCTCATTTTTTCTTGACAAATTACCACATGCAAAATCATGCAAAATCCACTTCGTGTAAAATTACTGAATCTGATTGCACTGTTAACCTAAGTAAGGATAATATTTGCAGATATTTTACAAAAAATAGTAACAAAGATAGCCTTTGACCTTTCGCATCAAAGACTTCTAGCACTTAATCACTGACTCATAGAATCATAGAAGAGTTTGACTTGCAAGGGACCTTAAATATCATCTTGTTCTAACCCCACTGCCATAGGCAGGGACACCTTCCACTAGATTAGGTTACTCAAAGCCCCATCCAGCCTGGCATTGAACACCTCCAGAAATGGGGCATCCACAACTTCCCTGAGCAACCTGTGTCAGTGCCTCAACACCCTCACAGTAAAGAATTTCTTCCTAATGTCTAATCTAAACCTACTCTTTTTCAATTTGAACCCATTCCCTCTTGTCCTGTCACTACATGCTATTGCCCCATCTTTTCTGTAAGTTCCCTTCAGATACTGGAAGGCTGCAATTAGGTCAGCCTAAAGCCTTCTCTTTTCCAGGCTGAATAATCCCAATTCTCTCAGCCTCTCCTCACAGCAGAAGTTCTCCATCCCTCTGATCAACTGAGTGGCCTCTTCTGGACTTGTTCCAACAGGTCCATGTCCTTCCTGTGCTGGGACCTCAAAGCTTATGCAGAACCACAGGTGGGGTCCCACTAAAGCAGGGAAGAGAGGGGAACAATTCCTCCCTCAACGTGCTGGCAATGGCCCAACCTAGGTGCAGCACTTTGCACTCACTCTATTAAACTACATGAAATTCCCATGCACCCACTTCTCCAGTCTGTCAAGGTCTCTCTGTATGGCATTCAATCCTTCAGGTGTGTACTCACAAAGGAAAAATAAGACATCATAAATGAAGCTAAATCTTATACTTAGTTATCATGAAGGCAAACAGAAAAATTCAAAATTGTGCATGGAAGAGTCTACAATTAAAATAACAGTGACTCAAGAGGCATTCATAGATATAGGAAACTATCAGCAAATAGAGGAAAAGAAACTAGTAGTTTTGATTTCAGATCAAGCCTCTTTAGTGAAGAAATAATTGCTGACACCATCAGTAAAAAAATACATTGACTGACTCTTGCCACTCATAACTAAGGAAATAATTCCAAACCACTGCCAAGGTGGCAGTCACCCCGTCTTGGCAGATATACCTACAGGAAAATATAAGTGATTAATAACTTGCATAGTGGGGTAAATAAAGAACTTTCTATAGAATATGCCTGCTTTTCTCTCAAAATGAGTGTTGAATGATGGAAATCTATGTGACGTGGCACATTAACAAATCAAAATTTCCAGGTAGAATGAGATATAGCTTTCATTTGCTACCTGAATAATGAAAGATAGATAGATACATCCTAACTAATTAAAAAGTTTCCCTTCTCACACTTCAAAGGACCATTTGGCTCACAGATATTGCTCTGAGGTTTTATAACAATCCATTCACTCTTGAAGCAAAGACAATTTATGAAGTTCCTGCTTACAGCCCACCCTATAACACCCTCTTAGTTTTACAAGATGTTTTGTAAACCAGGTAACAGAAAATACCTGTTAAAAATAATCTACTCTACAGTTTTCTTAAAGCTAGACCACTTTTGCCACAGAATGCAGTCCCAGAGACAACTCCACATTGCAACTGAGATAAAACCTAGCTTTTTCAACAGAAGACCACCACTGATGTAATTATAAGCCACCCCTCAGATGTGGCATTTTTGTACAATTCAAGATTCAGTAAAAAGATACCACAACGTACCAACTTACCCTTGCAGAGGTGATGAGAACATTTGAAGCATTATTGGATCTATAAAGTGGCTGTCAACGGGCTTTCCCTGCAACTGTCAATTTTGGTAGGAAAAATAAGAGTTTTCAAAACTGCCAGTTCTACTAAGGAATACACTCAGCAATAGTGAGAAATCTCTCCATCTGAGAAAGGAGGTTTCAGGAACAAACATAATACTGAGGTGAACAGTAAGAATAATCACATGAGGTAAAGTCAGAAAAGAGAGATAGCATTGTCTCATAAAGCAGCTGGTTCATTGGAAATAATCCTGTCTGGCTCTCAGACACAGCAGTTTCCCTTTGTGCCTCTAAAAAAAATAGCAAACTTCAAGCCTGACAAAGATCAAGAGCACAGCTAGCCTCTAATGAGACAGAAATCCAAAGACACTGAAACTTGTTTACCCAGAAGATGAAAGAGGACATATGATAAAAGAGGAATTAAAAATTCTTCTATCATCATAAGAGGATCTAGAAATAAGGATCAGATCTGTTCTTGCCTCACAGCCCGTTTTAACTGGTTGCACCAACTGGCCTCCAGCTGCAGATCAGGGGAAATACTCTGTCTTTTGTGAGCCACAATATCTGGCTGGCAATGTGTTCACTGGTCACACTGCTGCTCCATTTCATACATGGCTTTAGTACACAAACAACTGGACAATTAGGAGTGTTACAGTCAAAGACTAATTAAAAAAAAAATGCATACAGTTTCAAAAACAACTAGAATTCACCACTACACCATGAACAGAAATGAACAAAAATTCTGAGGGGATTGAATTATGCACCTGTACATTATCATCATGAATATTTTCCCAGAAAATACTCTGATGGGTTTCGTGTGGAAATGAAATGTTACATTTTAGATTATATGTCAGCTCTCATTATTCAAAATTGCCACAAGATAGGAAGGAAAATATTATCCAGTGTTTAGCCACTTCAGATTTTTTAAACACTTTTATGAAGCTGTAACAGCACTTGACATTCAGCACATAACATTCAGAATAAGCACTCAGCAGCTAATAAAACTAGGCAAAAAATCGTGAATGAAAAGAAGCACTTCTCACAGTAATTATCACCAGTGACTTCTAGATTTACAATATCCTCACAGTATGGTAAACAGATACACTTTCCTTCTTTCTTTTCTACTCCACTTTCCTTCTTTCCCATTAGCTCAGTTTTCTGACCAGGAAGATTGAATTTTAATAGTATAATGATGTATGACTGGATTTCAAGTGTAACTCCAGCATTTATTGTTATCAAACAATAACAAAGCAAATTAATTTTCAGTTATGTGTAAGCAAAAGAAAAATTGAGGTCCCACAGAATAAGATCAAGATCTGGCTTTTAATCCAGCTCTGCTTCTGATAAAACTTCAATAAATCACTTATCCTCACCTCAGTCTTCGTATTTCAAGGGACTTGTCAGTAACACAAATATTTCCTGAATGGACTTGGAGTTAAAAAAAACTGAGTACCTTTTACAATTTACATCTATTCAATATAATACTGATTATTTTTAGTGTGTCTTTACACAATTTCAGTGAAAGCTGAATTCAACACTAGTATTTACTACATATTTCTTTGCTCTGATGAAGAAGTTTAGGGTATTGTAACACATAGAAATACCAATTTGGCTTGTATTGGTTAGCATATAATTGAAAAGGCTGCATGTAGATGGTTTAAATGTTTATTACTGTATACCAAATGGAACAGATGTTTGATACCTTTCTTTTCCACACAGTAGTTGCTTTCCAGTTACAGCACTTCAATAAGTGTAAAAGCAGAAAAATTCCCTATTAGCTTAATCTGCCACTTTTACTTCCTCCTTATAAGAATGAAACTCGTCCTCAACACATGCTTTTCACTACCTCAGCCTTCACAGAATAATAAGTAAAGATAAAAATAAAAAGCACAAAAACAAACCTTTGATGTTCATCTCCTACTGTCAAGAAGCATGGCATTTTTTTTGTAGTTTCTCTAAGATCTTGTTTTAAGGCCAACATGTGATCTTCATCTTATTTTCAGAGGCACTGGCTTGTTGTCCGTACTCTGTACAATTATGTTATAGTAATTTATGTAATAGATAAATAATAGTAAATTATGTTTACTATTTATAAGGTCCTGATAGCCACTAAATATACAGGTACATTAATAAAAGCTAAAAGGAACATATAAAAAAGAGTGAAACTATGCACTATACTATTTCTCAAGTACACTTCATTGCATTCTGATATGCATAGTAACTATGTTTACACCTAAATTTATACCTTGTAACTTCACTTTATCTTTCTGCAAAAATGTACCATAAGATCAAGGAAAAAATTTTATTAAAACTGTTACACAGTCATTCATAGTAATCCTAAACTCTTACTTGCCAAAAGCAGTTATTCTCACCAACCTAACTTTCTCAGAAACCAGTCCTTCTCTCTTCAGTCAGAGTAGTGTTGTTCTTAACCACTTCTATGATACTGTTACAGCTACATTAAGTATGATATCTGAATAACATGGATACTCTTCCCATTACTTTTACCATGTAAACAGGTTGTGTTGTCTAAAACCAGGCCCTCACACAATTTTCTACCAGTTGAATTTAAATGAATTGTTAAGAATTGGATTTTTGGGGTTTGAGGGAGGTTTTCTTGTGGGGTTTTTTGGGGGTTTGTTTTGGGGTGTTTTGTTTTTGTTTCACTTTAATCTGGAAAGTGAGAAAGAAATATGCAAAAATAGTTTTAAAAATATCTAGAACACTACAAACAGAATTACAGAATGGATGTTGTTTCTCTCATGTGATAAATGGTGCTTAATCAATAACTAAGTGATAGGTTGCAAAGCATTAAGTGCTATCACAAGTCCCAGATCTGGACCATGAAAGGAACTTACTGCTTCCATCTATATTTGCTAATTGGCCAACATTTTAAATCACTTACTATTGCTGATGGTAAGCTGATGCTCCTTAATTGGGTTTCTAATTGCATTTACAGAAACTTTGTGTGAACTCAGAAAGTGTCTAATAGAAACACGCAACAGGAATAATTCACTGCTTCAAATAATTTCACTGTAAGTTAGTCAAAGCTCTAATATACTTTTGGTCATTGTCCAGTCATTAAATCAACACTTGAATTTTTTATTGACTCCACTTATACAGCTAGGTTAACTCTGATTTTCTTGAGTGGCACCAGAATTCCCCTGAGAAGTTTAACTTGGTTATGAAATTTTGTTCACAGAAGGAAGAAAGCTTTTTTACCTTCTCCATGGTATACATTAAATATACTGGGGCTATTAATTCTCCTGTACTGCCTGTACCTCAAAAGATGCAGTGTATACAGAATTCAGATGGCACAGAACTGTGCTACCAAGCAGACTGCAACATTCACATAAAAAACAGTTACAGACGACTTAGTAATATGAAGCATCTTAATTGTAATGCTGGATTAAGAGGATGAATAATATATGGTTCAGTAAGTCAAAAGCTTCCCTGCACATCAAAACGCAGTCAGAAAAATATCGTGGCCTGGGGTCCTGGGGGTCCGTCAGGCCCCCCGGGCAGCTGCCGCCATAGGTGTCCCGGATAGCGCTGTGCGGATGAGGCACAACCTCTCTGGGTCCCTTGGGCTAGCTCCCAGCTGCAAGCAACCTAAGTGAGCACTATTGAGTGATTTCGACTCTGTGAGTTCAGCTCTTAGTGATTTCAGCTCTGAGCTTGCAAAGGTACCTCAGCAGATGCAGGGATTGAGAGAGGAGAAGTCTGTGTAGAGTTCCACAGCAGTGTCTTTATTATCAGGGTCCTGCGAAGGGTTCCAGTGACAGCTCTTCCACTGAACTGGGCAGAGATGGGGGTTTAAGTAGGCTACTGGGGTGTTGGAAATTGTCCAATGGCCAGGGTTGAGGAGAATAGGACCTATATAGCCTTACAGAGAGATAACAAGGGTCCGAAGATGGAAGAGGGGCTACTTTGGTCCACTCATCATGACTCTGCATTTCTTGTCTTAGGCGGGTAACCGCCAGGGAGGCCTTGCAGGGCCTCTGCCTGCTACAGCAAAAGGCCTTTTTCCCCTTTAATTTTCAAATACATCCTAAATGCCAAGTCTCAATTAAGCTCCCTTAATTACACAAAATATCTTTCAGTTATTTTCACATGATGGCTTCTGCAGTACAGGACAATCATACACAATCTTTCATGCTTGCATAAATAGTAATTTTCTAAAATCAGCCAATCTATTTATAGCTTCGAAGATTAATGTAAACTCATTTCAGACAAATTCAAATATCCAGTGTCTCTATTCTTGTAATGTGCAGAAAATCATGATGAGGACTTCAACATACTAACTCCTTGCAAGCAATACAATTAAATATGGGATGCAACAGTTAGCAAAGGGGCAGGAAAGCCCCTTTGTTGATGATTTAAGAAAAATGGTGACTTATATTATTATAAAATCCAAAGTTCTTAGGGGTGTTCATACATTTCATTATGTTCTCTAAACATGAGTGTGAAGACAGTTTACCTGAACACAGATTGTGCTCCAAGATACCGGCTGTACTTACTGGAAATGGTGGTGGAGGCTTACAGATGACATCAGGTAGAGCTGCACCTTTACCAAAGCCAACAGCCTCCATGTTGTAGGCAAATGAAGCATGTCCTCTTCCTCTACCTGACCCAGCCATTTGGATGCACTGAAAATATTATAGATTTTTAAACACATTTCCTTACATATTTCAAACTGATGTACATATTACCAACAAAGTTAGTGTCTAACAAAGATTACAGTAATTTTAAAACCAGAGATCATTTTTAAATAGCAAGCTATTTTCAATGCCCATCTTAGATTCTTCCACAGACTGTAAATTTGATACCAGCATAAAATCAGCTTCATTCCCTTATTTCTGCTAGCCACCTCTGCATGCCTGAAATTGCCTCCTAACCTAGGAATTTTAAACCATCTTCTTCTAAAACCTTAGATGCACTGTATTGAGTTCAACCAGAAGAACCAGAAACAAGTGAAAAAAAGTTTAAGAACCCTGAACTTTTTGTGACTACATTCTAGTGTTTTTTTAACTTTTCTCCACAACCAGTTTGTGTTTGTCATTCATGTCTTCTTCATCCTGACTATTTTTTTCCTTTATCTTACTAACTATTTTTGGATCTTGATAAAGTGACACTTTATCAAGATACTTTATCTTTGCCTCACAAGGCAAAGAGGTAATTAAGATAATCAAAAGTCATCAAAAACTCCAGCAGGACTGCAAGCTAACTGCTGAAAAAAAAAGGATGTTGTTTCTAACTGAAATATTTTAAAAGGTCACAAAAGAAGAAGAGCCTCCAAAACATTTACAGTCACATCTTTCACAGTTTTACCAACTCATTTTCACCTCATTAATTGCAGAACCCATGGGTTGACAAGTAAATCCAAATGTGAGAATGGGGGAAGATGTCAATAAATGGAATCCAAGAGAAGCTGAAGCACTGTGATACTGCTCACTCCCACAGACCACTCAGATTGGTGCAAGGTCCTAGCCCAAAGATCCCATGAGCTGTTCACTATTAACTGCAAGGTCACCGTACTTGTTCAATATAACCAGGTTGTTCCAGACTTACTACTGTACGGGTACAAGTGCACCTGGTTCACCCCAGACAGAAGCAAAGGCCTTTTTATTAAGGCCAGAAAAAACATATTGATGGCTGGTTTTTTCCTACTTGTTACTTTCAACAGATATAAGCTCTATGTGGATAAAACAAAATCATATTCTATATTTCCATGTCACTCTGCAGCACAGAATACTGTCTAAAAATAAGCAGAGAGACCTAAATAAATATTTTTAAGGGGAAGGGAAGGGAAGGGAAGGGAAGGGAAGGGAAGGGAAGGGAAGGGAAGGGAAGGGAAGGGAAGGGAAGGGAAGGGAAGGGAAGGGAAGGGAAGGGAAGGGAAGGGAAGGGAAGGGAAGGGAAGGGAAGGGAAGGGAAGGGAAGGGAAGGGAAGGGAAGGGAAGGGAAGGGAAGGTCCTCTGAAAACAGGATGAAAACCAAGATGTGAGACTTGCAGAATGGAGAAGATAAAAGATACTGTAAAGCCCCAAACATGAGCAATTATCTAGATGTATTAAAAAAAAAGAAAAAAAAAGAAAAAAATAACAACACAACAAAATAAAAGTTAAACCAGATGCTGAGCTAGCAAGGAAAGGCATTAAATGCAGTGAATATGAAGGTCCATTTTCTAAAAGCTGCTTTAAAATTAATTCTTAGTAAATTTGCTTAAAATTATTCTCATGAGAAGTAATAAGCTTTAAAAGTAGCAGCATTTCAACTTCACATTTTTTACCCAAACTTATGTTTTTTTCAAAACCTCAGAAGGTTTATGTTTACGGACAGGACAAAGTGACAGAGACAGATAGAAAAATCCTGAAGAATGGAGTTGGACAACTAAGCCACCAAGCATGACAAAGTTACCACAACTAGTGTTCTGTTTGCCTTGGGTGATGTCTAAAGGATCACCTGGATGTATTTTCTTGGTCATGGGTAGTTCGTATGTCATTTATAAAAGAGAAGGTTTTCAGATTTAGGCTTTTCAAATTCCTCCAAACCCATGCATGCCGTTTCTCGGGCAGTTACTCAGGGGAAGGCAGCTGATGTTTCTGGAGGGAAAGGCCCGTGGAATCCGGATCCCCGACAGCTGCCGGGCGGCTGGTGCAGCAACAGTAGATCTAAGGAGACTGAGCGCTCTGACAAGCTCTCGGTATCCTACGCCTTCCTCACAACGAAACTCCTTCCTGATCGTGTTCTGCTGGTTCTGGTCCTTGATTTTCAGAGGCAGGTGCCATCAATTAAAGGGAATAACAGATACAGAAGAATGTATTGAATTTTAAACACTGAGGTTTTATATTTTCTCTCTCTGCCGTGTGAGCATACCCCTCTCAGCTGCTCTCCGCTCCTTTCCCGCTCCCTGCCCCTCGCTGGCCCGTCACCCCTATAGGGTCCCGCTCCCCGCACGGCCGGGGCGCTTCGCCTTTACTGCCCCCTCTGCCGGCGGGTCTCAGTAGGGAAGGCGGCTCAAATACGCGTCCCCTGACGCTACAGCTCAACCCCCACAGCCTCTCCGGACTTCCCCACTCCTCACCCGTCACAGTCACGCTCCATCCGCCGCTGCCGCAGTGGGCCGGGCCCGCGCCCGCCCCGCCCCGCCCGTGCCGCCGCCGGGGCGCTGTCAAGGAGGGCTAGCGGGCCCGCAGCGCTGGCCGGGCGATGTCGGCGATAGAGTGGTTCGCGCACAAGCCCCTGGGCGGCGGTATCTTTTGGATCCAGGAACGCTTCTACGAGTCGGGCAACCGGGCCAACATCTGGCTGGTGCGGGGCTCGGAGCGAGACGTCGTGATCGACGCGGGGCTGGGGCTGCGCAGCCTGCCTGACTACCTGCGTGACGCCGCGCTGCTGGCGCCGGCTGAGGGCGCCGGGCCGCGGCCGCTGCTGGCGGTGGCCACCCACGTCCACTTCGACCACTCGGGCGGGCTGCAGCACTTCGAGGAGGTGGCGGTGCACAGCGCCGAGGCGGCGGCGTTACTCCAAGGCGACAACTACGAGGCCGTGACGTGGCTGTCGGACCGGGAGGTGGCGAGACCGCCGCGTCCCGGCTGGAGCGCACGGCAGTTCCGCGTCCCTCCCGTCCGGCCCAGTCGCCTGCTGCACGAGGGTAAGGGGGCGGCCTCGCCGCACCGAGAGGTGCGGGGGCACAGTGCTGTGGGTATTATGGAGCAGCTTCTTTGCCGCTGAGCGTCTCTTGGTTTACCCAGCTCCTTGTATAAAATAATTCAGTTGATTAATTTTGTCACTCCCGTGAACCTAAAAGCCACCCGCAGTCAGCATGGGACCAAAAAGACACCTAGTGGGTTAAACTGTTTCTACCAGTTCTGAAAGTTTTGGCGGCTGGGTTTTTTTCCATCTAGAATGAGAATCACTCAGCAATGATTTAGTTGACTAATTGAGTACCCCAGGTTTATCCTTAGGCTTCAAACGGTATATCAGCAGGTCATGTTCTGGCATCTGGTGACCTTTATTGTTTATAAGCTGTCAAAACATGGAAAGTGTAGTTAACAGAACAATTCCTGAAATATGTACTGAGAATACAGTTTTTGTTTTATAGAATTTGTGTGAATTGTACATAAATACATTTACTGAATTTTACCTGAGTTTGGTAAAATTTTAAAAAAATCACTTGTTACTGATGTAGCATTTACAGAAGTGGCTTGTTGCAGATAAAAAAGATAATTTAGTCTCTAATGGGAGACAGTGACTAAGGTTTTGGTAACAAAACACCTAAACTGTACAGTACTGTTAAGCAGATGTTAAAGGGTGGGTGTCAGACAGGTGACACCTTAGGCACAGTGCTTACTCTCTTCTTGGCTTTTCTAGACCATCCCACATAGGTGCTGGAAAAGCAGAACTGAACTTCCTGAAGGCTTCAATAAAGATCAGATGACATTTAACTATACTCATAGTTGGATAACTATAGTAATATTTAACTATAGTAAATCAACAGAAGTTTAAGTGTTTTTTTTCCTCAAAAAGTGGGGAGGGTGATTATTTTAAAAAATACTTCTGTAAAAGAGCAAGTACACTGGCTGCTAGAGTAGCATCAGAGTTTCTAAGATGTTAACTGAGGCATGAGACACAAGTATCAGTTCAGTGGCTGGTACAATTAAAAGGCATTCATATTTAAATTATAAAAAAAATGACCTAAGGGTAAGAAAGTTCTAATTTTATGTCTTAATGAATGTGATTAAGAAAGTGTGTGGAGGCCTGTCTTGGTTATCCTCCAGCAATTTATGTTTTAGCCTTTTTCCTTTTAGGAGTAACAGCAGTGCAATTCTAGAGGAATTCAAAGGGAAAAATTTTAATAAATTGTGAAATAAATTCTTTGCAAACTGTAAAAGGAGAACCAGCTTAGATGTGTTCTATTTGTTTCCCATTTTATTTTCTCTACTGCGTTGCTTTTCACATTGTGCAATTTATTAGGATGTGAATATATTCCATTAATATAACCCAAGCCTATGTTAACTGTTAGTGTCATTGGAAGATACCTTTTTGATAAGCTTATATTTCAGACACCTCTGTGGCACTTACAAAGAAAATAAATGCCCCACTCCCATTGTTGCGATATGTAGTATGTATAAACTGCATATGAGTAGGTAGTTCTCTTTATGTCATTTAAGAAACATAGCAAATGCATAAAATTTCCTGTAACAAATCTGTTTGCAGGGGATGTGATCAACCTTGGAGATCGACAGCTCACTGTCATGCACATGCCTGGTCATTCACGAGGCAGTATTTGCTTACATGACAAGGACCAGAAGATATTGTTCAGCGGAGATGTGGTGTATGATGGATCTATGATCGATTGGCTTCCTTACAGCAGAGTCAGTGATTACATTGCAAGCTGCCAGCGCCTGATTGAGTTAGTAGACAGAGGTCTTGTGGCAAAGGTACTACCTGGGCACTTTAACATATTTGGAGCAGAAAGGCTGTATTGGTTAGCTTCCAACTACATTTCCCAAGCTGGAATTTGTCACAAGATTTCTACCTGTGCTATGAGATCCATTGCAAGCATAGCACTTCATGTTGCAAATTCAAGAATCACTTCTCAATGACAGTCAATTTTGTGTGATCTGTCACATGCTGTAAAACCAAATGGGTTGTGAAAGCATCAATAACAAGCAGAAGCAGTATGTGTTAGCAAAAAGATAGCCAGTTGATACAGGTGAGCTTAAAAAATTGTCAGTTTTTTCCTACTTTCCTCATATTTTTATAAAAACTCTGTAAACTAGTAGCTTTAGCCAAAGCTATAGTTTTTCTTTCTACTTTTTCAGAGCATGTTTTTACATGTATTGCAATTGAAATATATTGTTTTATTTTTGTTACAACTCTGGCAGATGGATATATATGAAAATGAGAGGTTTTACATTCATGCCTGAAACCTTGTTGATACAGTACTAGACTTGTGATTATTCATCACCTCCTGTTCAGGTTTTGACATAACAGAGCTCTTCCTAAGACCTAGTGTGTGCTAGGAGCAGTGCCATTAGGTCACAGCAGGAGCAACATCTATGCAGGACTCAGTGAGCAGAACAAGATAATTCTGCAGCCATTGCCACCTGTTGGCACGGTACCTACTGCACCACTCACCACTTGAAGCTTTTTCTTTGCAAAATACTCGTCTGGCAGTTTCTTTGGAATACACTAACACGTGGAAATTCTATAGATCAAACTTTCAAGCTGGAAGTCACATCAGTTTTTCACAAAAGCTTTTGGTGCAGACAGATTGTTGAGGTGTTCATGTTTCCAAGTGTGGTGCAAGGAACCACTGCACCAGGAGTGAGGGAGCAGGCAGGAGCACCCTCATTCACCATTGGCTAGGGAACTGTTCTGCTTGTAGGCATGTGAGTTAGGAATTAGACAATTTGTGAACTAGTGAATTAATGTGTTACATTACCCTGTACAAAGTGGATTGAGCTTTTGCTGGGTGTTTTAATTTTTTTCTGATCAGCTTATAAAAAATATATGGAGAGTTTGTTGTTCTGGAAAGCTGAGAGAAAAGCTTTGTTTGTTTATGATAAAGGGTATTTTTATGTGATGGTGTTGTTACTTGGTTGTTAATCATCTCTGTTAGGGGAGGGATTGAGGCTTTAACATGACCTTGCCATAGTGAAGGTGCTGCATTAAGCACTCAGTACACTTTTTATCACAAAGTGAATGTAACTCAAATTGTTTACTGTTTGCATTTGAAGTATATGCTTCACATGGTTGTTCTGAAATGTAAAGTGTGTTGCATTGAGTTTGTTCCAAAAAAATGTTGACTATATTGAGAAATGCTAAATAGCATTGTAATTTTCATATGAAAATCGAATGTGTGATATTTAAAAGCTGCTGAAATGGTTAGAGTTTGTGTAATTTTTCTAACAGTTTGTATATATTTAACTTTTTTTAGTGGACACTGTCAGAAATTATTTTTGTAAATAGACATATATATGTTCCTAAAAAGACTGCAAATGTTTCTCTCAAATTTTAGTGCAGTTTAACTTTTTTTGTTTGGTTTTGACTTTATGCAGAAGGTTTTGCCCATATCATAGCCAATAGTAAGGGAGCCAGAGGTTTAGGCTCTGTCTAAGGCATGAGGGAGAGGAAGTTGATAGCCTTCTAAATAGATGCAAATTCTTGTGGAAAAACGACCAACCTATTACTAAACTAAAAAAGCATCTCTGTCTAAAAATGATAAAAGCGAGTATCTTTTGTAAGGCTTTTTCCCTTTCATAGATGACTGCACTCCTGCCTTTACTGTGAATATATTCCTTACCAGGATTTGTGCTGATTGTTGTTGCCTGGTTCTTCTTAGAAGTGCCTGTCTCCAAGCTGAAGCAAAACTGTGAGTGGGCAGGCCATGTGCAGAGATGCAGCACTTGAAAGACCTGTTACCAGTCAGTTCACAGTCTCTTTTTTTGAGAAATCCATGTACATCAGTGTATGACATGAGGAGTGTTCAGTGAGTAGACTTATGTCATAAAACCAAGAAGTGTTCTCTTCACCTCAGTTGGCAGAGGAAGAAATACAAAAACAGCCTGGGAAGCAGGCTGAAGGTATACATATCTCTAAAGCTTACACCAGTTATCCAGAGGATGCCCGGTTACCTGTTACTTGTCACAGCTTACCTGACATTAATCGAATTCCTGCAAATTAGTTGACAGTGGTGTAACACCAGTAATAATCATTCTTTTTAAACAATGCTTTTGTGAAGACTGTGGGAGCCCTGTGCATTATAGTCACCAAGAAATCCAAAGCCTGCCAATATGGATGTCAAATTGCTAAAGTTTTGCAGATATTCACTAGATCACTTTGAATTAGCTTTCTGTGTTATAGCACTATCAGTTTGTTTATTTGATCCAATATTAGAATCTCTGTAGCCAGATTTTACTGTACTGTAAAGCCTGAGCTTTTACAAGAAGACTCAAAGCAACTTCAGTTCAAAAGGAAAGAATAACCTCCATCCTCCATTATTTGTGTTTAAATCTGTGCTCAATAGCTCTATCAGCTAAGATCCTTAAATAGCCAGATCACTGTCAAAATGCCCTATTAAGCTCTGCTTAAGTCCACTAAGTATGTAACCAAAACTTTGATTTTTTTACTTTACCAAAATCTAGGGGATCATTTCCTAGCTCAGAAATGAACTTTACATGCACATAACCCAAAGTGGAGTTTGTTAGTAAACTGATGTTATAATCCAAATGAAAGTAGTTTTTTGAGGGTCATGAAATTGTTTTTTGTATTATAAGAAATTCACTACTAGATAGACAATATTTAAATGATCTTAAGTTAAAAGAACAGTTTCTGATAAGTTTTATTAAGACTTACCAGATTTTAAATCATAAGAGTTTGACAGTGGTCCTTTAACACTACTTGAATTAAATATTTAAAAATACATTGTAAGTTTAAATACTGTGTCATGTGAGCATTTAGAACTGTGTTGATTTCTTTGTAACATCTAAATATAGGTTAATGCAATTTTCAGTAGACTGGGGAGTTGACATAAAAATCAGATGGGAAGTTTTGTTCTGTAATCTGTCAAGGCTGTTATGATGTTAAACAACAGTTTGCACATGATTAATTTTTTTCATGTACTATCATAATAAAATATTATAATCCTATGCAGTTAAGTAATAATTTCTAGGTATATCTCAACACAAGCACTTTTCATTCTAGATGGAGTATATTTTTAAGTTGCTAGCAGAATTACATGCTTCTGAGAAAGAAACTGCATTAAAAATGTTTACATATTGTACATGCACTTTGCCTTGTAAGAGCAGACATCTGTAGCCAAAGAAAAACAAAATAATGCAGCTTTGTTAAGGAGAGTGTGAGGGAGATAAAGGTGGAGGAAAAGGAGGATTTATTAATATTTAATGTTAAAAATCTAGGTCTCAGCATTCAACCAACACTGGTCCAAGTTCCTATTTATGCATATGTAACTTAAATCAATTAGCACTACCTCTTGGGTCTAAAAATGCAACCATGTATTATCCAAAATACTGCTACTCCATATAAACTCCTTTCACTTTCAAATTGAATTAGAAAATATAAAAATAATCCAGACGCAATGAAAAAAAAATTCATTATGTTCTGTTTTAAATTTATTTGACGTTAACTATTACACGAGGGAGCTGCTAGCCGAAACATTTTTAGCTATATTGCACCAGGTTTTCACGGCAGTCAGAAAGCCGTTCTGAGGTGCGTCAGTAGTGCAGGCACTCTAGAAAATGCTGCGAAGTCATTCTACTATGTTATGCATCAGCCGCGCGTTGCTCGGCGTAGTGGAATCCTACCCCAAAGCCTGTTACTGCTTATGCAGGGTCTGTAGGGGCGGTATGCCCCTTCCTGTGCAGTGTCCGTAGGGAGGGAATGTCCCGCCTACTGACAATGCCAGCGCCGCGCTGGTGGCCACAAGCCGGGCGGGGCTGCATTTACCATGAAAATAACAGAATCGAATATCAAACTAGAAAGCAGTGGCATTATAAGCCTGCTCCTTGCTTTTATTGTGCTACCCAAAACTATCTTCAGCATGGTTACTCCTAACTAGTCAGATTTTATTGGACATGCTAATCTCACAAAAATTTAAAAATTAATGGTTAAAAAATTATGTTAGAGCTAACCGTTCATATTCCCACACATGCCCAACAGAGTCCTTGGGAGGCAGTGAGGCGTTCAACAGAAAATAAAATTGGGAAAACAAACAAGCAAACAAGCAAAAAGAGCCCTGACATGGAAAAAGGCACAGAAACTATAGAAACTTAGGCAACGCTGCTGCGATTGTGCCAGGTATTTCCCAGCAGTTTGACCCAGATACACAAAGAAGTGCATTCACAATCATCAAACTGGCAATGATACTTGGTATGTTTTTAGTTTGGCTTTATATTTTTACATATGATTTGTTCTAAGAGTGACATGAACAGAACTATTTTGACTTGAATGAAATCTTGCCCAACTTCTCCTTTAAAAATTCAGGATTAATTTAATTACAGTTCTGATATGTGATCTGAGCAGTTGGGATGAGGTTTATAGTCTTCTGCACACTCAAACTGAGTTTAGGACAACAGAGTGGTTGGATAGTTTCAAATACTAATAAAATTAGGACTAGAGAAGAATATAGCTTTACTCAAAGGGAAGACAGACTTTTAAAAAGCAATAGATGAGTTTGAAAATTAAGTAAAAGCCAGTAACAACATCTTTAAGTATATTTCATTATTAATTAGTTTCCTTATTAAGCTGACAATATGTATGTATGAGGAACGTGCTAGTGCATTCATAGGAGGTTGTTTTAGGACAGGTTTAACCAACTTTGAAAATGCAAGGATTTACAAGTCACTACTACCACAACCATGTACTTATTTTTAGCTATTATTATTTGAGCTTGACTTTTCTCTTTGGAATTCTGTGCATCTCCATTTCACATGCAGTATGAACACCACTGCTAACTTAAATCAATTTACGAAGAGTGGCACTTTGGTTTCTGGAGGAACTTTTTAGCTTATAAATTTAGGAGTAGGGACCTGAATGTGGATCTCCAGTTCCCAGAAGTACACCCAGAGTATCACTATCAGGCATCTCACTCTGCTTGACACAGAGCAGCCAGGGCACGGGTGCACCATGAGAGAGGACAACCTGGAAGCAAAGCACAGTCACAACACAGGCAGGGATTATGACCTCCCTGCAGAGTAACTTGACCTGTCAGCAGCCCAGTGACTGCAGACAGTGGCAAGGTCATGACTCAAGTTCATGGCCAGGCCACAAAGTCTGGTAAATATGTCAGCAAGAGCAGCACACAATCCAAGACAGGAATAACCCAGTGCAGCTCAGGCAAGAACCAAGGGCCTCTCTGCTGAGACCCAGGATCAACATGCAGAGGAGGTGAGAATGGGGGTGAAACAGTGCAATTTGGGGCTCTTGGTGCAGCTGGGGGCTCCTCTTGCTACTTTCCCACACTTCACTCAACATTTGGTTAATCCTTCCTTTTTCTCTCTGGACAAGTAAATGTGTTCTATGAAACACAAAAGAAAATTTAATCTGTGATTATATTTGCACCACAGTACAGGTTGAGGGTCAAACCTGCCAGTAATTTATGCTTTTAGTCGCAAAGCTACCATCTGTAAACAGAGGTCAATTACAAACCTATTGCCTCTGCCTATTTGATCTGTGGACCAGGCATAACATGAACAGACAGCAAAACAGGTTTCATCTCTGCTTGACTTTGTTCAGGAAAAATGTGTCTTGAGCAAGCCAAACTCTACATATTCAACACTGTGTAGTCAGTGTAAACCCATTAATAGTTTATTACTGGAAACACAGGTGCAAAACATCTCCAAGACAAGCTGTCAGGACTGAAACGCCTGAAGGAATTTTTCATTGCCTGAGAATTTTCAGTCTATATAGCCAGACTGCATAACATAGTATTAGCAAGGATCTGAATATCATCATGGTCCAGTTAGTAACACTGTATTATGTTGTCAAAGCTAGTTATGAAACATCCCTTTTTATGAAGCAAGGCACAGTGACAATTACTTTGTCACAGACTAGAGCACTGAAGCAGCACTTTTCACAAATCTGAGTTTTCTCACCAGTGATACGAACATTTTCTCTACACAGATATCTAATGTTGATTCACTGACTGTTTTGCAAGACACAAAAATATTAGTGTCAATGATAACTAGAACTATACATAAGGTCTTCAGTCTCCACACAGTACATATTGCTTTTGTTATGAATGGGGTCCCATATGTCCAATTTGATAAATCACAATATTGAAATTTAGCAGCAATTTTAATTGGGGTAATAATAATAACAATACAATCAATAAAATAATAATAATACAATCAAATATAATGAAGTTGTTACAAAGGGTAATTTGGCAATGGTTCAGATAAAGCATAAGCAAAAACAATCAATCGGGGGACAGGGAGGGCTTCCCACCCTGCCTCCCATGCAAAAGGCAAAATTATCCAAACACAACTTATATACTGTATGCTAATACATATTAATTAATATTTTTCCCTTAAATCTCCTCCCATTTTCGATTCTTGAAATCTACGTAACTATACTACACAGTGCATCCTCCTGTTGTTGATATGGGGTCTCCTGGGCTCTTCAGTGGTCTTCTTGGAGGAAGGCCAAAGGTCTTCCTCACTTGTCCTCTGGATAACCTTTCAGGTGGTGCATACGCATTAAGTTTGGTGTTATGTAAGTAAGCCCTATGTTCCAATTAAACGTTATTTATTTCATAGATAAGACCACTATTTTAGATTCCCTGTCTGAAATTGTCCCAATTTTATTAATCTTCAAGGTCGGTCCTGCTCTGGGAGTTGTATTACTCCATCTTGATGCCAGTTTTGGTTTGGGAGTCTTCCTGACTTCCTCCATTCCCAAGGCCCAATCCAACTCCTGTGTCCTGCTTTCCACATGTATTCTTCAAGAAACCCGTCTGCTTCATAACACTAATCACATATACTTTTCCAATTATTTTTCCAAATTATCGATATAAGTAAAATTTATTCAGCATGAATCACATCCATTTATCACACTTTCAATCAAATTTTTATTAAGGCAAAATATGTACAAGTGCCAGAAATGCTTCTGTAAATGCCACTTTTGCTTGCACCTCCACAGCCCACTGCACCTCCAACAGTTGGAGTGAGCCAGTAGTGAGCAGGCTCTGGGGCCACGGGGAGTTCTTCTGACACAGCCACCACACATCCAGGCTACAGCAAGGCCAGTAGAAATGCTGACCACAAAAATCAGATTTATTTCCCAGTGTGCAATAAGCCAATAATTACACACTCGAGGGAGACATGGATTATTTATTTCAGAGTTGCGGAAGCCTGGGTGCTGCATGGTATTCCATGAATCAAGCACACCATCAAAACTCTTTAGTATTTTGTGTATTTATACACATTTTAGCAAACAAATGCATTTATGTTCACTGGCTTCAGGTTACATAGTTCTCTTATTAATTATTATTCTATCTTCTGATGTTAATTATTCTCTTACTTCTCATGCTAATTAGTCCACATGCCCAGTCCTTCTCTTGAGACGGTGGGCAGCTTGGTAAGTGGTCTGCTGGAACTGGAGCTGATTCAACACAGTTGCTGAGTTGCCTTTATTATTATTAATTATTATTATTAATTTATTATTATTAATTTCTTCCATATCTTGGGAGTTCTGCCAAATGTCCTTGGGGCCCGTAAATTCTGAATTGTCTGACATCACTGAAACACGTCGTGCCCTAGACCTTAACATGGAAATTAGGACAAAAGGTCTGTCATTCTAACCCCTGCACATTACTTTAACCTTGATTAGTAGCGTCCATGTGTTTCAAGGATTAAATCTCCTTTCTTGTTAATTAGGCTTGAAAATCAAGATCAAACATCAAGAAACATCCTTCCTTAGGAAAACTTTCTCGCGCTGCCAGTTTGGCAGCAGAAACGGCCCGGCGACCGAAGGCGCCGCCGGGAGCCATCGCCCGCTCTCAGCGGGGACCGCCCTTTCCGCCCTGAGTGGCAGGAGCTCAGCCAATAACAGAGCGTCTAGGGCTCGCAGGCGGGAGTTTATCGACCCTCGGCCAATCAGAATTCAGAATTAGGTAATTGGGGGCGTGTCTTGAGCGGCGTCGTTAAGGGCAGGAGCGCGGCGTCACCGCGCTCGGCCGTGGAAGGGCTGCGCGGCGGGGCGGGGGTGCGTTTGCGGGACCCAGCTGCGCGGCAGCGGCACGATGAGCCTGGCCCTCAGGTCGGTACGAACACGGCGCTTTCCTTGCTTGCCCCGCTCGGGGCGCACAGCGCGGTGGGCGTCCCTCTGGACCGCGCCGCCCCGTTCGGGAGGTGTTGGCGGAACGCGGGGCGCATCAGACCGTGGCCGGGCCTGGGTCATCCCCGGCCTCCAGCCGGTCACATCTGATCCCTTTGGCGCGGCCGGGTCGGATCAGGCCCGTCTGTCTGCTGGAAGAGGGAAGGGTCCGGCGCGTCTGGCCTTGGGAGGTTCGCTTCTGGGTTGTCTGATGTGCTTTCAGAAGGCCTGTGAATAGGCATAAAGTTAAATTGCTCGGCTTTGTTTTGTTTCTAAATTCTGATTTAGTAGCTATTGCATAAAGGAGCCTGGCTTATGAATCCCGGTACCTGGCAAATTCTTGTCTTCAAGTGTAATTAATTCGCTTACATAGCACCTGTTATCCTTAATTTTCAAATCTAAGGACTTCATGCTTACTGTGGTTAAATTAGTGCAGAAGTGGCACTGAACTACTTGTATTTGAGTACTGCTTTGTCTTTTGATAAATTATTTTATGCTAAGCACTAAATGAAAAGTACCCAGATTGCTCTTTCAGAAGAGTTCAGTGTTAATCTGCTTTCAGACTTATAAATAGATTTCTTCATCATAGCTCACAAAATCTGGGTTCCCTGGATCTGAACTACTCTCTTGGTCCTAATTACGTAGCCAGCTCAGAGTTATTTTAGTCCTTCCAAGAGTTGTAGTAATCCAAAGCCTGTGTGAAATCATACTGTCTCAAGTGGTCTGTTAGGAACATCTTAACCTTTGAGGATATTGTGGTTAGAAGCAACTCGGCTTCTGCAACTTGCACTTTTCCTGTCTGTATTTGGGATTTTTGCTTCAGTGGTTGTTGAAAACTAAGTCTAGATAAGTGTTTAATCTTAGGTTTTGATTAAAATTAGCAAATTGCTAACCAAGAAGGGCATGTTAACAAAGAAGCAGTTTATTAGAGGGGATTTGGAAAGTTAATCTTGCAGTTTTGTGTTCACTGATCAGTAATCTTTATGCATTCTACTCTAGGTGTTGCAGCACTGCTTGTGGTGCAAAAGGACAAATGAGCATAAAAAGCCTATTCCTGAGAGCATAACATAAACTGTGCAGTAATTTAGGTTAGGAAAGACTTATTGAAGTAATCTAGTCCAGCTTCCATCTGATCATAGCAGCTTCTACATAAAGCTAGCTGAGGATGCTAGGAACATTTCATAGTTAGGTTCAAAAACTTTTTGGTGATGGAGACTCATTCCCATTGGAACTATTCTAGCATGTCACCACATGCACTGGGAAAATGTTTTCCCTTAGATCCAGCTGCAGTTCTTTCCCTTAAATTTTGTAGATATTGTCTCTCATTCTTTTACTATGCTTCTCTGAAAATATAAGCTTATTCCTAGACTAGCCAAAGAAAAGGGGGCTGTCTTTGAGCAAGATTTGCTGATTTGGAGGGCTTATCTCTTTCATATATACCAAAACAGAGCAAAAAAAATCTTCAAAACAGTGTGTATATGTGCAATCTAAAGGATTTTAAAAAATCCTGCAAGTACTATTTATATAAGAATTGTTACAGGTGAAAAAGTTGATTTGTAACACCTAATGCTAGCTTTAGTAGCCAGACTGTGTAGCCTAGTTTGGCTTCCACTGGTCTATCAGTCCCCAGATTTATTTTATTTTTTAAGCTACAGTGTAGAAACTAACTGTTTTCATAAATTGTATAATTTCAACTGCTAATCTAGTTTGAAACCTCAAGAAGCCTTTTTATCTGGTAATTTTTCTGTCCTCCTTTTTTGTTGTTGTTGCTGCTTATTAACAAAAATCCCTGTGCAGGTTTATTTTGGGTGGGAGGGAGACTGGAGGTGTCATTCAGATTTCACAACAGAATTGTCTATTTTGAATGTTATTTTAAACTGGGAATGCAAGCTGGGAAAATACTGACTAGGTAAGGTAGTGATTTCTAAAATTATGGTGAGTTTATTATTGGTGGAAAATGTTATGTACAGTAGCATCTTCCCCGTAGAAATCTGTTACACTACGTTTCATTTTCTTTGTGTAGGAATGAACTCTCAGTAGATAAAACTAAAAAGAAGAAAAGAAGAGAACTGACTGAGGAACAGAAGCAAGAAATTAAAGATACCTTTGAACTGTTTGATACGGACAAGGATAGAGCGATAAATTACCATCAATTAAAGGTAGAAGTTTCCTTTCATTTAAGCAGTTTTATAGCAGATAATATATCTGTTCCATAGTGAATCCTTAAGATGCTGGCTGTATCTTTAAAAACTTCCTTCAAGATGTCTTGTTGGGTTAAAGGAGTGAAAAATAACGAAATTTCTATTGGTATAAGAATAAGCTTTTCTTACCACTTTATATACTTCATGCATTACAGAATTGCTGTAGCATTCTAAATAAACCTGGTATAATTGCTGACCAGGGATAAGCTTGGACAGATGGAAAACTGTCCAGGGATAAGCTTGGACAGAGGGAAAAACTCTTGAAAAACTGTTTGATCAGTTTTAAAGACATTGTATAACTTAAAACCTGCTGTTGTTTTCACATGTGTAGGTAAAAGATGTAAATCAGATTTGTAAAACTGTTGACTGCAAGCCAGAGCTTACCTGTATTTTTGAAAAGAAAGCCTATGATTTGTAGGAATAAGGTGTGCTTTTTGAGGAAGGCTCAGTAGTTGCCCTTCCCAAAGAAGGATGCTCCTAATGATAGCTATTAGCAGATGGAGTTTAGGATATCTTTCTAAGTAAGGCCTCTCACCTGAAAGTCTACAGATTAGTAAATGGGGTTCACTAAACTCGCCTTAAATCTCTTATGCATTTTTATTCTAATTAAGACATCAAGAACAAAAAGTAGCTTTGGAGAGGCCAGTGTTTCAGTCACATATAGGATGAGATTTTTTTTTTTTAAAGAATGTCTAATCCAGTGTATTGGCTCTATAGTGTGGCTCTACCAAGTAATTTGAAGAAGGAAAAAGGTCTTATTTTTACTTAATTTGATGCTGTTAGTGTGTTAGGTAGAACAATTCTCTTCTCTTTATTTCAGAGTTCACTTATTTTATTTTTCCTGGAAGTCACTGTGACTAGGGCTGTGCTGGGAACTCTTGTGGTTATGGTTATGCGATTCCTGGTTATGGTATGCTTTGAATTCCCAGCTGTCATGATTACTTGAAAACCTCTTTCTTAGCGGTCTAATCAAATATTGTCACCCTGAAGCTTATACTGTGAAAGAGCAGAAATACATAAAGAAAAAATTACTTATCCCCTTCTCTACAAAATCAGCATATAGCATCAAATTTTGAATAACTACTTCAGTGGTTTTCCATGTGTGGTTAACCTGTATTCATCAGTTAGGAGGAAGTTAGGGTGTGTGTGCTTTGCAATTGCCTTCTAAGGTGAAATGGGAAACTAAATGTGAACTTCTGTGCTAATGTATAAGTAAAATATAGGTTGGCTTCTGTGGCTGACTAGTAAAGCAGTTAAAAGTCTGGTAGGACTTATAAATCCATGAACATACACACTGGCATACAGTTTGCAGAATGATTTTCAGTTTTGTCTTAAGAAGATAAGATTTTGAAATGGTTTTGAAAGTGAGGAATAAATTTACTTGCTCTCAGATGCATTTGGTTCAGTCAGAAAAATCCCTGAAAATGCAAAGTTTTTTTTTTTCTCACTGTAACTAGATGTTCCATTTCCTAATAGCAGTTCTAAATGCTTTTAATATCCCACACTCTTTTCCTTTTATTTATTTTATTTATTATTTTAACCAAACCGTTGATATGCTCTTTCTCTCTTGGGCAAGAAGGTGATTACTGAAATTAAAAGGAAAATCTGTTTAATATTTATTTTGATCCTTATCTATGATTGCACTTCCATTTTATTCCAAAAGGTGGCAATGAGAGCCTTGGGTTTTGATGTGAAAAAAGCTGATGTCCTGAAAATACTTAAAGATTATGATCGAGAATCAACAGGCAAGATCACCTTTGAAGATTTTAATGAAGTTGGTATGTGTTTGATTGTGTTTCTGCTGCTAGAGATATTTAGCCTATAATAGTGAGTACAATTTCAAAGCTGTACTTTGTGGACTTCTTCAACTATTTAAGAAATGGAGGTGTGAGATTTCATTTCATATTTTGCTTAATATAGGTCAGTAGTAAAGAAGATAAATATTTGTTTTCTGAATTCTTCATTTGATATGTAGAGATGAATGATAGCTACAGTGTAAAAGGAAGTAGGGTATACACAATCTCTTTCAAGCTTACATAGAGGAATAAATGCTAGTTTACAGTGTAGATGTTCTTGTCTTGTTCATGGATCTCTGTAAGATTCTTCTTCCGGCTGTGAAAAAGATATTTGGCATTGAATTTCACAGGAAGGAGTGTGTCAAGGTTTAACCCTGGCACAATGCCAGCGTCCCCATGAAAATACAGCTTCCCCAATAAGTGCTGTGAGATGCGATCAGGAACAGAGCAGAGCAGGCCCAAGCTTAATAACAAAGGGGAAAAAACTTTATTAAGCTACTACTACTATAAAAGACACACACATTAAATCTAGGATGAAGACCCTCCAAAACACTCCTCCTCTCCCCACCCAATTTCCAACAAACCACAGTGAGACACCACCCGGGATCCCTGATCAAGTTGCCGCCCTTCAGATGATCAATACTCAGGCCATCAAGGGAGAGAGTAGTCTCCCTTGCACCGTAGACCCCCCAGGAAACACAATTGCCACCCTTGTGTTTCCGTGTCACACATGGCACCGCCCAGAGAAAGTCTACCAGTGTGACACTCTCCTTTCCATGTCACAGTGCTCTCACCACCGTGCATGGACCAAGACTGCTCATAGGGCTCCTTTAAGGATGCTTTGCCACAGACCAAAAGAGACAACAGTTCAGCTTCTCATCTTGGGACCACAGTCTCCCCCCCATTTTCTTTCTCCCCCAGGGCTGAGGATCTCAAGAACAGAGATCATCTTCTTGAAGACAGAGGGCATCACCACACCCTCCTCAGCTTTTCTATGTTCTCTCCATTCCTGTGCTGGTAGTCGCTGAAGCAGGTCTCTTGGTTCACCATCGCATCCCCCTAAAAATGCAGTCTCTGTTGCAGGAGAATTTGGTTCAGTCTATGGCTAACAAGAAAAGTCCAGACAAAAGCTACTCCATCATCTCCTCCCCACCTAAAAATTTCTTCTTCTAACATCTCAGGTCCTGGACTGTCTCTCTTGTACTTCAAATCAAGGAGGAGTAATATTTTACAAAGCCTTCATTTCCCAGGAAAGGGTTAAATGTTTGGACTCCCTGGACGGCTGAAATCTGTGCCCAGAACTTCAACTCCCAAGGCTGGGCACTTTCCCCCCCCACTTCTTCTCCTTCTCCTCTGCTGGCAAATTCCCAGGTGCCGTCAGGCTCTCTGTCTCTTTCCGTCTGGATGGGGGAACAAAAGCTTCTCTGGTTCTCTCCACCCTTAGTCCGCAGGAGCTGGCCCGGTTCCAGACCCTTCTCCCCTGGCCTACCTCGACCAGGCTGCATGGCTTCCCATCCCCCACCCAGCCTGTAGCTGGGCAGGGGAGAGTCTGCAATGACCAGAACCAAAGAGAAACAGTTCCCCTGGGAGTTCTTGCTTCTAACCCCCTGTGTTCTCAGAGGTGTGTCCATGCCTTCAGTGGTCAGTCCAAATGCCAGTATCCAACCCCGACCGCTGATTGGTTTGACTACCAACTTCCTAAGAAAATTAACTTCCATGTCAAACCATGACAGAGTGCATACACAGACAACTAGACTACAGACTTCATATATTAAAAATATTAGAGAAGTTGAAGTAGATTTTAAATATTGTACTACAAGAATTTTCAACTGTTGATAGAGCCAGTAGGACTAGTTGTGTCTCTTGTCTGAAATTTGTGTATTGTGAAATTTTATGTACTTTGAGTTTGTAGTGATACGCAGAATTTTTAGACTTGATGTTACTTTAAAGATTTTAGGGGATTTTTGTTACACATAATTTATGCTTTTGCATACACTTTGTTTACCAAAATGTAATCTCTGTGGGTTTACATTTCTAGGTTATTATGTCTGTTATAGTTCATTTTGCTAATGATAGTCCATTTTCTTGAAGGTATTGTATTTCTATAGATTTTATGGAACAAAACACCCAAACCCCCAGTACTTGCTCTTGGCTACAAATAGCAATCATCTTAATGTATCAAAACAATTAGTGATTGAAATGTGACAACATTTAATTGTTTTACAGATTAGTACTGGACAAAATGTCTTGTTAATGACAGGTAATATTTTTGTAGTTATATTCCAAGTTGGAGAACATTATTTTTAGTTCTTTTCTGATTTATAAAGCCTATGTGGAAGTATTAGAAAGAAAATGAGTGTATTGATTTGATAGTAATACTAGTCTTAAAATTACATATTAATTACGTATTACATTATGTAGTATTACATAAAATGAATATACCATGCAATTACTTTTCTAATTCCTGATCTCCAGTCCCGTTCATTGTTTTCTTGTTTTGTCCTGGCTATCAATATCGACAATCATTAAGTGCTGCAAGAAACCAGGAAATTCTTGTAGAAAGCATAGTATATACTTGGAAGGGAATTGAACTAGTTGGAAAACTTGAGTTGAAGTAGCATACAGCTGTGGTGCCATATGACCTTCACACAGAATTAAATATGATACCACTTCTAACAGAAAGACTGGGGAGTTAGATAAAATAGGTTACTGAGAAGAGCTGTGAAGAGAGAAGAACTGTGAAGAGCTGCTGAATATTGGTAAGCAATTCTTGAGCTATCAATTTCTCTTAATGTTCAACTGAAATATATAAAAATGCAATTATATTTTGTCTTCTATAGTTTTGTATTTATAGACATTTTATTATTTTTCAGTAGTCTTTTTTGCCACAAAAGGTAACATTTTTCAAATGATGTAATACTGTCATGCAGCACTATTTTTTTAAAAGAAAATACTTAAATTTAGGGTAAATCTGCAGATATATAAACTTTATTACTGTAGTTGGCTTATATGAGCATGAAAAATTCTTTCCTCTCAAATTAGCTAAGCCAGAGCAGACATTCCATCTGCAGTTAGTAGCAGATAGTAAGTGGTTCTTCCTGTGCAAAAAGTGTTGATGTGATTTTAATGGCTTGATAATCCAGGACTAGCCCTGTAATACAAGACTAGTATGTACAAAGATGAGGAGATACATTATTGTTGGTTGGTCTGAAGTAATTACTAGAGAAATATTTATGAGGCAAGTTTGTATTTTCTGTTGCGGAAACTGACAAATGGTTGTCTTGAAAAGAATGAAAAAAGGCTGAAGAGTCCTTTCAGAATAAACATATTGTAATTCATAGCAGCATCCTTTTCATAACCCCATGCTTAGTCTTTTGTTTTCAGGTTTGGGGGCTGGGAGTGGTCATTTGGTTGGTTATGGGGGATTTTGGGTTAGTGTGGTTTTATTTAAAAGAGAGGTTCTGTGTGGATCTTTTTTCACTTAATTGTTTCAGTGTTCTCTCCAGCTCAAAACTATATCCTGATGAAAACATGTAGAGTAAAAAAAATTCACACCTTCATCTAAAAGAGCTGAGGGTGTTTTTTCTGAAAACTTGGAATTTTGAAAGAGAGGCATCTTGTGTATACTTTAAATTCCTGTTGGAAAATGTGTGGGAAGCGTGACTGTGTCTGAACTGCTGTGCAGCTTTCTAGTGCAAAAGTTATGTCCCAAAGAGCAACTCAGCTTGGGAAAACAGAGGTGAGAAAGAGAGGTCAGACAACAGCCAAACAAATATGCACATTGAATTCTATAGAAATACAAGAACAGGTGAAATCAGACATGTGTTCTTCATATTGTCTTAGTTTGCAAAGGTCATTCTGAGTTTACCTTTCTGAATTTTGTAACTTAAGTATCCTTTTTGCAGTTACAGATTGGATACTGGACAGAGACCCACTAGAAGAAATACTCAAGGCATTCAAATTGTTTGATGATGATGACTCTGGTAAAATAAGTCTGAGAAACCTGCGCCGGGTTGCTAGAGAATTGGGTGAAAATATGTCTGATGAAGAACTGCGGGGTATGATTGAAGAATTTGATAAGGATGGAGATGGAGAAAGTATGTGTTGGCAAATAAAACACCATATCATCTTGTTCTTAATTTTGTTCCCTTTTTAGGTGTTATTTTGTTGTGAAAATGTCCTATTTCATTTCCTTCTAGATTACTTTTATCTCAAGCATAATTTAGCTTACAAATAGTTCAGACAATTGTTTTTGACAGCTACTAATCCTGGAGTCTAAGAATCAAGTTGATTCATCACCATCTCTTATTCAACCAATGTCTATTAAAAGATGAGTGAAAGTGTAGTTGAAGGTAGAAGTAAGAGAGATTTTGTGTAACTACATTATGTTTTTATTTTCTAATTAATCAGTAAAAGCAGTAAAGTGCTGAGAGACAGTCTTTTGATCACTTACTCAATGTATCTTAAGTGGTGATGTGTCATTGTTGTGATTTCAGTTTTGCATATGGAGCATTAAGCTAATAAATCATGCTGGAAGTAGCCTGGGTCTATGTAGGATCAGCTTGCATGGCTCTTTAACATACTTCTGAGCCTTGAAGTGCTGAAAAGCATAGTGTGAAAAATGGGTCTGCAACTGAGATGGTCCATACAGAGTAGGCTGCAGAAGTGATTTACTAGATAGATAAAGTATGAATTAGTAAGTCAAGTTTGATACTATGCTTGTTAAATCTTTGTGAACACTGAAACTTAAAGAGTTTTTCATTATCTTCAAAACAACCTTGATTTTACATCAGAAACCTTAATACATGAATTTCAAGGATCACTCACTGAAGACCTTGCACCTAAAGACTGTATCAGTCCATTGAACACCATTCTTACAGGGTGGGTGACTCATGAGATTTCACTAGCAGGTCATCAATTTTTCCTGTCACAATGATATTTATGCTTGTGAACATATGTTGGGCTCAAAACTCACATGTATTAGTGGAAAAATTGTGTTGTCAGCCTTTTGACAGATAGTCTTTATCCTATTCAACGTAGGTGTTATTCCATTATACATATAATAATGTAATTATTATTATTATATGGTGGAAGTCATAGCTATAGAGGTGAGTGAAATTAGAATTCTTTGTGTAAATATGTTTTTTCATGTGTTGATCTCTTGGAGCTGCCAAATGATCTCTTTTTTTTCCCTTCAGAATTTCTTAGAATTGTGGATCAATGTTCTTTTGTCACATTGCTATTTGGGTACTACATATGGAACATATACTACTAGCTCCTTTCAGGAGGGTTACTGAGTCATTATTTTGTGTCAGTGCTACATTTTTTTAAATCAAATTGATCAGCTAAGACTAAGTGGCTCAGTTTCCTCTTATTCAGTCATCCATTCATTGTCTTTGTTAAAACAATCAAGCAGAAGATTGAATATGAAAGAATGACAGCATGTTTGTGTATAGTGCTGTTTATCCTTAATATTCTCTGTTTTTTGTTCTTTAAAGAAAACAGGCTGTTGCTAGCTTTTTAAGATTCATTCTGAGAAAGTCAATTATGTTGTGAATCACCATTTCATTTGTCTTCAAACACCTGGGTCATGTGGCAAAATCATGCTGTCATCTAACTCTCCTTTTCCTGCTCTCAAAAAAAAAAAGTTTGAAACTGTTAATTGTTAGCATTTTTTATTGATACATCAAATACAGATAGTAGCACTTTTGGTTTAAACCCTGTATTACATTTGAGAGATTGTGTTGCTCACAGTGAAATAAGGTATCTTGTATGGTACTTAGGTTACATGAACCCTTATGTTCCCAGCAAAATCACTGAGCTGTGCTGGTACAGTACTACACAGATTTCTGTAAAAGTATATTTGACATATTTTTGTCTCCCTTAGATATCTAAGTAATCTTACTTTGGTATTCTTGGGTTTAATACTTACTTCTGGTTTTGAGCACAACTAACTTGAAAAACTCCGTGGTGTCAGTTCATGCAATTTTGGTAATCTTGCAGATGCAATTGTAGGAAACACTGTCCAGTCTCATGTCTCGGATTTTTGGCATAGAATTAAGAAAAGTACCCAAACCCACCACTGAAAAAATACACACCTTTAACTCTCAAGATTCTAAGTAAATGTTCTCTTTCTATTAGCTGTGATTCTAGTTTGTTCTTTTATGATTACTTATGTCATGGAGTTGAGGGAAATCTGATGCCATGAAAAACGGTGCCTCTGCTTTCATGGTGCTTAACTTGTGAACAGGTTCTACGTCTGAAGGGGACTAACTGGGAGTACTTGGGTTACTGGGAATTGTAACTACATGGCTTTTTGAAGTTTCTTTGGATGTTCCAAAATTTATTTGTCATTATAGTGTTGTATTTCCACTTTGCGGCATGATTTCAAGGATGTTGTAAACCAGAGAATATTTTTGAGATGATGTTTGAATTTGTGCTGCTACTATGTTGTTACTGTGATAAAGCTGTGGAAATGCTTTTAAAGTCATACAGTGATGGTCTTTTTGTGTCTTAGAACTAGATGTAGCTGTGTGATGAACTGGTATTTCAGAGCATAGGGCCCTGAGCTAGACTAAATATACTTGTTTACTATTTTTTTACATGCATCACAGCAGGACATATTTAGGTTTTTTGACATTTTTATTCCTTAACATAATTGAATTTCTTTAATTTTCTTCTAGCTGTGAATGTAGTTCCTTCTTTGCAGTTCTTTGTTTAGGAACAGCTTGGGCATGTTGGCTAGGATGGATAATTGTCTGGGCTTTGTATATGTCTTGTCTTTTCCATACCACCATCTTACTCTAATCATTCCCCAGTACAGTAATTAGTTGCAGAGTGAACATGTTCACCGGTTAACTCTTTTACAGGGGCTATGTTTTAATGTATGAGAAAGATCAGTACCTCAGGTATAACTGCAGCAAAAGAATTAATGAATGTTAATTAATGTATTATTTTGACTTAATTTCTTCAAGTGCATTTGAATAAAAGTGCATAACAAAATAAAATAAGAGAAATTGCATAATTTCTGTTAATTATGAATGAAGAAAGTTCAGATGGGAAAAGGCTCATCAAATGTCCATTTTAAATCTAACTAATTTATGGTATAATTGCTAAACTATCTTAAAATTTGTTTTGTATTTGGCAAGTGTTACAGAATGGGGAGATAGGAATAGCATTGTTTGATCTGTGGTGGTAAATTGGGTGTAAATGTTTTGACTTATAATTTTAAGAATAAAACTGAATTTAGTCATAACTAACTCAGGTATTGTTGCTTGAGAAGTACTTACTTAATAAAATTTAGATACCATTCTTGACATTTTTGTAGACCTTTAAAATAATACTGTTTTGCATAGCCATCTTACTTGTTTCTCAGAGATTTTTTTCTATCATATTTCACTTTTAGAATATTTCTACTTTTATAATTAGAAATAATATAAGTGATTATAAGTGAGCTGGGTTCTGGGTTTAGTATTCCACATAATGAGGCTTGCATTCTGACTTCATGTTACATGAAAAAACCTGTGCAAAACCCTTGTTCTAGAAGCAAATTTGTAAACACTTAGAGTAATGGATCAGATGCAAAAAATAGTCACAGAGAAGTCTTTAAGTAAAGCACAGATATGCATTATTTCATTTCATGGTTTATTGTTGTTTGCTGTTTGTCTAATGATTTTCTTTTTTCTTTTTTTTTTTTTTTTGCAGTCAATCAAGAAGAATTTATTGCTATTATGACTGGAGATATTTAGCATTAGAAGAAAAGAAATTAACTGACCACAAAACGGTGGAGTTATTGGCAACTTCCATTGCAATGTTTTGTACTTCATTTATTTTGGTAGCTGGAGTGGTGTGGAAAGTTAGTTGTCACAGGACCAAAATAAAAACGGGTTACATGCACTGATAATTCAGTACTTTGTATCATTAAATATTTTCACTAGGATAATTGATGTAATATTTGAGAACAAGTAAGTAATGCTGAATTTCAGAATGTTTGAGTAACTTTGTAAAATAGCCTTGTCTCAGATTTCTAAATTGTATCATAAAAGAACCATTTGAGGTTTGTGACTTTGTGTTAGCATTAGTTGTGACCTTAGTTTTGATAAATGAGGTTTGAAAAACTTCAATTTTAATAAAACATTCTTTATTACTACTTGAATGTGTAATTATTGTAGTTCAGCCTGAACTGAACTAGAAGGGACAGTGAATCAGAGAAAAGGGTTTTTTTCTTTTTTCATTTATAAGCTTTTACTTCTGCTCTTAGATGAACTACAACATTAAATGGGCAAGCTTATGCATCTTCAAAGATGCCATTTATTAACTCTGTTACCCCTGTATATGATAACAAGTGACATGCAACTATGCATAATTTCAAAACATGCTTAAATCACTCGGATGTCTGCCAGCAATTCTCTCCCAGTATCCACAGTTCTGATAGTTGTGGATACAATGACAGTGGCTAACTTCCCGCAAGCCAGGTAGTATGCTTTAGAATCCAATGGCAAAAACATCCCACATGAAATATAAAATCTATGTTTAAAATCCATTAAGAAATCTGCAACAAATCCCCACAACTTCTAACCAGTATTTTGCAATCTTAGAAGATTTGTGTTGGGTTCTGTTAATTGGTTTGTTCTCTGTTCTCTCTGTGTGTGGTTGCACCCCAAGACCCCAAGTTGCCTCCCTTTCCCAGAATGTCAATCCTACCTCCAATCCTCCCATTCCACTAGAAAATTCCCTGTCCATGAATCCCCTCCCAGGCACCTTCTCTGTCACTCAATCCTCCATCCCCCTTTCTCTGGAAACTTCCATGAGAGGTGTTGAGTGTTGGACTGGGGCCAGGAACTCCTCCCATTAAGCCCTCTCAAAGGTTGTTTTAATTGTCAGTTATCTTCCAGTTTCCCCCCCTTTGTTCCCTTATTGGTGGACAGCTGAACTCCTCCTTTATCACTCCCCCTGTATGTAAAGTGGTGTTCCTCTGATCTCAGGGGCTCTCCGGAGTGGTACCTCCTGAGGTCAGGAGCTCCTCATTCTCCTCAATAAAAAAACATGGACTAAGTACCCTCCAAAGTGCCTACTCCCTTCCACCACTCCTGAGGTCAGGAGCTCCTCATTCTCCTCAATAAAAAAACATGGACTAAGTACCCTCCAAAGTGCCTACTCCCTTCCTTCACCATTGTCTGTCGTGTCCTCCCGAGGAAAGGGCTCATACCCTTAGCCACCCTTCTGCACTCCCGAGTGCAGAAGTGTCCCCTGCGGCAGCGCAGGGAAGGGCAAGGCAGCTGCCTGGAGGATTCTGCAACAGATTTGTTTGGGAGGTGAATGTTTAGGGGAAAAGATTCAGTGTTTAGGACTGAGCCTATGGATGGTTCTTAACAAGTATTTTCTAGGATCAGTATGAGAATTGTCCAGTATCTTCTGACTTTGCTTTTATTTTTTTTTTTTTTTTTTTGGTAAATTATTTCAGGGACACTTTTAATTTCTGTAGACAATCAAAGTGACAAATAACTGGAAAAGTCTGTTTGTAGTCTTCAAAAAACCTTTTCCTCTAAAATCCTACCTTTGAATGTGTCAAATGTTCTAACATGCTGCAGTGGTCTTTAGGGGGATGGTGCCATCTCTGTAGATGGCTGGTGTTTATTTTTTGATAGGTGACCACTTACTATGTGTAACTCTTCCATTAAGATGTACTTCGTGTCTTCTGAATTGAGGCCTTATCTCTAGCTTTTGCAATATACTTGGTAAACCTTATTTTATTTTTGCAGACATGGCAGCATTTGATAGGGGCCAGGTAACAATAGTATAAGGTTCCATAAACAGAGGCCAGTGACCTGGAGAGAGGTCTTGTAAATCACTTAGAGTATGGGAGTGACACAGAAGAAGGGAAAAAGAAACAATGAGGATAGTGATACTATTTTCTCAATAGTACTGGTACTAGTGTCTCAATGTTTGGTTTTACTTTTTTTCCCTCATTTCATTGTTCTGGAGATTTTGCATTTCAAAGCAATGCTTGTTCTGTGCTGCTGACTGTTAATCTTGCAGTTTTGTTTACTGGGGTTGTTGTAATTCCTGTTGTTGACTTTTCTTGGTATTCACCACCTGACAACAATTGTGACAGATCAGAGACCAGAGCATGGTAAAATCTAATCTCTAAATTTGCAACTGTCAGCTTGGCCCCAGCATTGACACTATATTCAATTCTCTGTGCTTTGTGGGGTTTACACCTATCCTGGTACTTTTCTCATAGTTCTCTTGGTGTATCATAGGGTATAGATTCCCAGTTTTTTCTTTTTATACTTTGCCTGAAATCATAGAGGAAGAGAGTAATTTGGTGGCACATTTATAATATCTATTGTAGAACAGTGTCAAGGTTCAGCAGTCATCACTACATATGTAATAGGTGTGCTGTTGAATGTGTCCCTTATTTCTAGACTCGCAAAAGTGGATTAATGTTAAATGAACGAGGTCTGGCTTGTAGTACCTGGGACAAATATTCCTCTGTCACCTCCGCTATGGAGGACAGTGATGTCTGGTGGAAGTCTAAAAATGGCAGTTTAAGAAATGCTGTAAGCCATTGCACTGAAATCACTGGAACCTCTTTTTAAGAGCTTATAGTAACAATTGTTTGTAACTGTGCTAAATATCAATAATCCCATTAATTAATCCCTAATTAATTGCATGTAACCTTGAGGAAATTGAGAACTTTCAAATTAATAAAAATACCATGTTGGAATGCAGTGTACACCAAATACTACTCTACTGGCTTATTTTAGAGCTGTCTTTTACATACTAGGTTTGTGACTTCAATCATATTTCGTTTGTGTTTATTCATGGGAAAGTTTCCATGGCACAGTTAAGTCATCAACAGTCAGGCAATGTTAAAGTTACATGTGCTGCATCATGTGGAGGCTCTGCTTGAGTTTAGAGACATCTGGAGTGTTTTGCTGGTGTGCTTGACTTTACCAAGTACAGCATAGCTGTGCTTAACTGTGCTGCTGGAGCTTGGCAAAGAGGAAAAGGGAAACTATGACACCTTGTCTGGCAATAGAGTAGAGGCCAAAGAGGCAGTTTGTGACAGGAGGGATGAGCACAGAGCCACTGGGAAGGGACACAGCTGGCCCTGAGCTCTAAAGCTAAGCCACAGGTGTGCATGAGAGGAATGGCAGCCCAAAGGGGAGGGCATCAGGGTCCATGTTGATCCCTTTGTCTTTGGTCTCTGCAGTTCATAGTAGAGTTCATGGATACAACTTCTCTTCCTGCACTGTGGCTGCAGCTCATAAAGATGTTTCTGTTGTGACAGGCATTGTTGGAGATTGTGTGGTGGTTAATCCACTAAGCAGTGTGTGGAGAAATCCTTCAACTGTTAAATCCCTGTCCTAAGAAAGTTTTGCAGCCTATGTGCAGTTCTGGGATATTACAAAATAAACTTCGTTAGGAGAAGTTTTTATCACAAATTACACAAGAACAGAGGATAAGGACAATTGCACCAAATCCATTTGCCCTGTAGATTGCTTGTACTTTCTCATAACCCCTCACACATTTGGAGGTTTTTTTTTTGTTGGACTCATATCTGATGGATGCACTGCTCTGTTGAGACAAATTTCAGGAGAAAACACCCTGAAATGACCATTTCCTCTAAAGAGAAAGGGATTCAATAAATCTCTTTTCTTCTGCCAGTGAGAGAAATGGATACCAGGGGGCAAAAGTGTAAAAACACTTGTTTATTAACAAAAAAGAAAAAGGGTGCAAGGCACAGGAAAGGAAAGAAAAGAAATTGAATAAGTGCTAGATACGGAAATTGCGGAACCTTACCCCACAGAGACCCAACAACAGCTCTCTCGGCTGTCAGGAAATTTCCCCCTTGGTGCAGTTCCCGTCACAGCCGGCAGGGGCGCTAGTGGCTCCGCAGCTAGGCCGGGCGGGTGCGGTGATTCCCGCGCGGCTGCAGGGGGCGCTGTAGCGCGAGTTTCAATCGTCGCTCTCACATGGTAATGGCTAACACAGCCGGCAGAAGGGACGGGGGAGTGGTTTCCTTTTCGAACCCCAAGGGGTAGCCGACGGTGGTGTCCCTACGGATAGCAAAAGGAGCTGTAGCAGGAATTTCAGGAGAAGCAAGCTGGAACGGCAGGATGGCCTCATGCGGCGGTAGCAAGCAAGCGGCAGCAGAAACTCCGCAGCTGCAAGCCGGCGGTGGAGAGGGGTGGAGCTTCAGTGTAGCAAAACTCCCGGCGCAGAGGCAGGGCGAGGGGTGGGCAGCAACAGCCCGGCTGCCGAGAGCAACACCGGGGCTCGCCTGGCTTTTCTGTCTGCCGGTGGCTGCAGCCTGGGTCCGAGCCCTGCGGGGCGGGCAGCCCCCAGCGGGAAACGAGGCGATCCCGGGGTCCTGGGGGGGCACGCACTGGCTCTGGGCTTCCACAGCGAAAGAAGCCAAGCCGGCAAGCGATAAAACGCGGGGGAGGGGGTGGGGTGGGCCCAGCAGCCACTCTGGGCACGAAACAAGACGGATCAAAAACCCCTCAAAATGGAATGAGATAAACCAATACACACTCATATAAGCAACTCCTTACTTGTTTTGGTTGAACTGGGTCCTGCTATTAAGCAGTAAATGGCTGTGACCGCAGCTTGCCTTAGTGCACAAGGAACCTAATTGAAGCAAGAGCTGTGTTTTCTTCGACCTTTCAATTAAGTCAATAGGTTGTAGAAGATACCAACTGGCATTAGGAAAACTTTTGTATAACTCATTTTCTTTAGTTAATATAGATGTAAGTCTGTAGGGATGCTTTGAATGTCCCATTTTTAAGTAAAGAAAGTAAAACAATTCTGCAGAGGGAAAAAGAGGACAGTGTTTTGGTGCTTCTCTAAGGTACAACAAGGGAAATCTGTTCAGACACTTTTACTAAGATGTTACACGTATTAGCACAAAATCAGTAAAGTATCATATACTTCAAGAGAATGTACAAATGTCTTAACTTTTATGATTGCATAAACGTTACATCTACTGTAAAACTGTTGTTAAGCAAACGGAACACATTGGCAATTACCAGAAGTCAGAAGTGATAGCTCTCAGAATACATAAGTGGGAAATTTCCATATGTAGATCTTTTTGAAATGACATATGAGCGTATTAGTGGTGGAGGTTGTATTTTCCACCTTTTAGCCTTTACTATTTTGAAAACCACTTATAAAAGAGTACTTAAATGAATTTCAAGGAAGAAATAAATTTAATGGGATAATTCCTTTAAAATATTCCTCTTAAAGGGATAAAGAATGGGCTTAGCAGGAAGGGGCCACTCTTCTAAATAAGATAATTAAAATATTTAGCAGAAATGGTTTTATAACATCTGGATAATTTTTTTAAAATGGAAACTATAATTATGAATACTTTAATTAAAATTTATTGAAATGAACTTCTGAAAGGGTTCTATTTTGTTTGATTTTTTTTTTTTTCACTTTAAATTTTTTTTAAAATTTTGTTTGATTTGAGGTTTCTTTGTTTCAGTTTGGGTAGTTTTTTGTTAGTTATGCATTTGCATATTTTTCTTAAGTGCCCTTGAACTTTGACTGATTTAAAGCCTACTTTATTGGCATGAAAAGGATTTTGACAATTTGTGTTATCAAAAGCTTGCAGCAATTTACATCAAGTTCTGTAGCCTCTTCCTTCTTTCCCAGGTATTGGCAGGCGCTCTTCCCATTCCTCTGCTGGAGTCAGAGACATTGCAGCACAGTGACTGTCCCAACTGTAAGTGAAAATATGGGAAAAGAAAGAAATATATTAGGGAACAGTTGCCATTGGAAAAGGAGTTCTGAAAACTCTTAAAATAAAAAGATCTATTTTAACCCAGTTGTGATGGGGTTAAAAAAGCCCAAAACACAGCCATTTGTGCTCTCCTGATTATATGTAGCAGAGCTGCACATAGAGGTTAAAAGATGAGAAGTGTGCTGTACCTGAAAAGGAAAGTAGTAAAATGTCTGTATGGTATTTTTGATAGCTATATATGTAGCCATCGAACAATCACATCCAAACGACCCAATTAAATGAAATCAGTAAAAAATGCTAGTTAATGTAGATCATACTGGGCAACCCTTAAAAAGATATTTAAAAAGGCAACAATTCAGTTATTCGGCCCCCATTGGAAGTTACCTACTTCCCCAGTACTCCTAAAAGAGCAAACCATAATCCCATTGTCTGAATGAAGACCTCTTCCGTTAAGAAAATAGTCGGTGATGTATAGAACTGTATAGGTTAATTAATTATGCTAGTTTATAATGGCTGCCACATTTACGGAAGCAGTTACAGTGCTAACAGCATCTATTAATTTTTCTGTGAAACACTGACTTTTGTGACTTGGAAAAATGTTAACAGGATTAATTTTTCTTTCTCACACAGTTTTTTTGTTTGAGAAATTGTTTATGCCCTACCCAGGGCAATCTTCACTGAAAGATTTATTTATATTACTATTGTTTTAAAACATAGATGTTCAAGATGTTACTTGATGGCTTAATGAGACAGTTCAGTAGGAATATATATCGTTCTGGCTATGCATTATGTTTTTAGAAAGTTGCATGAAAGTTAACCATGTCTTTTCATGTCCACTTTCCTAAAAGCAGCAACTTCCACTTGCTAATCAAATGTGACACTTAGCTGTATTCAGAGAAACGAAGAACAAAGTTCGTCAGTTATGGTTTTACCCACTAGGGGGACCCATTGTTACGACTAAAAGTGGGCTCTGAAGTTTTAAGTAAAGCCAGCATGATCAAATACAAGGTGGAATTTTTATACCTGAATCTTTTCTCTCTCTTGGTGTGCACGTACACCGTAAAAAATCTGTGGGCCTTTTCTACCTATTTCCCCGAAATTTGCCAACTAAGAGGCAACCTCTGTGCAGCACAGATAAGGACTATTTTGCATGTATTGAAGGCTTACGTTTCTGTGTTGTGTTGTGTTTTTATATATCTTTGCAGATACATAAAAATAGATAACAAATATTTGGTTGCTTGTGGTGTGCAGAATTTACCGAGAAAATATGTACTTATTCAAAGATAGGCTGGTAATTTTATTTGATTTTCTTTCTGAATGGAGGGGAAAATGTGTCCTTTTTTTGTTCTGACAGCCAGATAGTACACTCATGTCCTAATTTTTTCTTGCCTCAAGCAGTCACTCTGCTTTACTCTGTGCTTTGTAACTCGGTGCCCTGCTCTTACAAAGGCTCCTTGCTATATCTTCTCATGTGTGCATTTCCCCCGTACTAGACTCAGCTTTGTTCCGATTGTGCTGCCCATCAAACTGTCCTTCCTGTCTCCTGGCTCTGAGGTGGTCCAGTGAAGAGGATCTGTGGCTGCCCCTGTCCCTTACCTCATGATCTGTCCCCTGCACCATGCCACTCCTCAGCATCCCTTTTAGCTCCTGTAAGGACCTTGCGGCTTGGCTTGTCTCTGATCCTCCCCCCTCTTTTCACTAACACCATCACAGCCCTTACCTTGCTTAGGTAGATTAGTGAGGAGCAGATTTTTAAAATGGTCTGGAATTTTATAAGCAATAAAATGGTCTGGAAGCAATAAAATGGTCTGGAAATTTCTACATGGCAGCATTTCTTGATCAGTGGTCACTTCACCTGGTGGTGTTAAACCTTTTCTCCACCTCCTGTGCCCATGTCTGTGTGCGAGGCAAAAGAGGAGAGTCATTTTCTTTTCTTTGTTCTGTTGCCTTTTGTCAAGATGAATTTGTCACCCAAATTCTAAAAAGTTAAGGCAGCATATTTCTTAGATGTGAAGTAAAAAGCAATATAAGTTATTCCTTTATACCCAGAGTGAAGTTATTTTAATACTGTTTATAATGCTATCAGTAACTATTCTTTTTCTCAGAAAGGATGCAAGCTTTATTTATCCTTGCTATTTCACATATTTATTATTTTAATTTTTTCCCAGTTGTGATTGGAATGTGATACAGTAATATTTCTTTTGTTTTTTAACAAGGATTTTGTATTTAAATGTGCTCAAATGAGTGAAAATGAATTTTTGAATTAGTATTTACTGAAGTAAAATTTTCTTTTCTTAGATCAAAGACTGATAAACAACTGTACTATGTACAATTTAAAAACTTTCAGCAAAAGGCCTATTTGGTTCAGTTCAATGGCCCTTTTTGATGCATTGTGCAGAGCACTGAGATGAAATATTCAGGTCACATCTGAGTAAGTAATGGATCTGCAGCTTGATTTCCACAGTGAAAAACAGGAGATGGCCATCTCAGTCGCCAATGCCTTTGGCCCCTGAACCTCATTTTTTCAAATTCCAAAGGACTTTGGAATTCCTCTGCTACCATTGGAAAATAAGTACCTACACATCCCTTGGAAGCGACTTTCACTTCCTAAATTACAAAGTTGCTTTTGCCATTATTATACTCATCCTGTGTTGGAATCCTGATACACTACCTCTGGCAGACTTCCAAATTTTTTTTTTTACTAAGTATTTATTATTCTTGTGAGTTTAAAAAGAGGATAAAAACAAACAGCAGAAAATTTTGTGTGGTTGTGATAAAGTTGAAGGATAAATCTGCACCCACTTCTCCCCTGTTGATATTAATGTGTCATACAGAGCTGAGCCTGATGTTGGCCTTTCTGGGCTAGTCTTTGTGAATCCAGAACTCCTAATAATTCCAAATACAGAGTGGAAGGCAGGTAATTCCCAGGCCTCTCCCTCTACTTCAGTGAGATGAAACATGATACATGTCAAAATTGTGGGGAATGGCTAATATTTTGCAAATGGAGTGGAAATTAAATGTGTGTAAGTTCTCTAATCCTCATGTGCTTGATCTATTCAAAGACCTGCCCCAGAAAGCTGCACTGGAGCAGCTGGAGAGGCAGTGTTAGGATGGAACACAGTGGGGGAGGTTTTGTCACAGGTGCTGTGGGCTCTGCTGCATACACCAGCAGAAGGGACATTGTCTTCTTCTTGCTGCCATTGTAAAGACTGCATAAGGTGCAAACTTACAGCTCCCCAACATTTTTTGTTAGGGTAGCTTTTTTTTTTTTTTTTTTTTTTTTGGTCAAAGGGCATCAGAGACAAAAGAGATGTTGACATCTGAAATTATCGAGTCTTTGCACCTACATGATACTTGTCTTTTGAAACCTTGCATTGTGCTAATTAAAGGCTCAGCTGTATTAAACTGGTACCTGTACCCTTGCTTTTTCTTAAGGTTCATGGAACGCTGTGGAGCTGTTGCATCTCCTGTTACAGCATAGCTGAGTACTGGACAGGGTATGGAGGCTCCCAGTTCTTGTATCATGGTAGTTTTAGGGGTCTTCCGTGGGGACCTTCTGCAGACATCTGACAGTGAATTCATGGTGCTGCACTGAGTGCATCCGGCTGGTGTGTGTTAGAACACAGGCTTCAATGCAAAGAAATATGTTAATTCCAATTTTGTTCTTGAAAAAAAGAAAGGACAATATATGTAATCTACTAAGAAATTATTGTTTTTAAGCTGCTATGAAGATCTGTGATCAATAAGAGGTAGAATAAATGACCTATAATGCCCCAATTACAATAACAGTTATGACCTTGTAACTTAGTACAAGCTCATAGCATTTAATTTCTTTTTTTTTCTGATTGCTCAATGTGTACCTAAAAATGTGCAGTGGGTAAGTATTTATATCATTCATTTGCGATCATCAAAAGATTACTTTTTCTTTTCTTTAGCAGGTCTAAAAATCAAAATAACCTAAATGTGCTGCTAATCTAATTTGATAGCAGCCTGTAAACATGTGCTTTAGAGAACCTAAGAATCTGATGGCTGTTTCTGAGTCTTTTTTTCTCTTTAGTTTTGGAAAGAAGTATTTAAATGGAAGGGTCATGATACTAAAATTAATAAACTAAGGAGTGACTGAAAGAAATATATGTGTTCTGAAATTTATTAAAATGCGTTCTTTTTGTCTAAAAAGAGTTGGTGCCAAAAAAGTTGTCTCAAAATTATGTGAAAGATTAATTTCATTATTCATTTGTTTGTTTGTTTGCATAGCTTACAAAATATCTGTGTAAATAAGCACTACACCCTAAATCCAAACTAGCAAGGTCAACAGCACTGGTCACTAAGGCCAGAGCATACAATTAAAAAACCCCAAACCAACTAATACAAACAAGAATATAATTACTTCTAATTCTTACTGTTTTTTTGTAAACTGTTCCTGGTGTATGACCGATTCCTATGCTTGTTTTATATTCTGAGACACACAGTAGTATGACTCCAATATCCCTCTTTTAAATTGCTGTAATGTTAACTGCAGTTTGAAATAACTGCAAAGTTTAATAAACTGTAGAATTACGTGAAATTGCTTTATTTCCACCTGTTTTTTCTGCTCATTAGAATCAAACTTTTTGAATTGTAGCTGGCATCCTTCCTCAGAGCTTGATCTAGGAGAGCATGATAAATTTGCATATTTTGCTATATTTGGATTTTAAAATCCTAACTTAGAAAAGACAAACGTGTAAATGGTGGGAATTCAGTGAAAGGAATCCAGAAAATCTAGCAGGATCTACTAACTTGCCATTTAATCTAAATACAAAATAGGCACAGCAGTTGTGCAACTGTATGTTTGTATACAGCTCCATATTTTTGACTGAAAAGAGAGCTTTCTTAATATAGACTGAAGTGTGATTTTGCTTGAAAAAGTGAATTTGTAAACTTAGAATCATGTTTATTGTCTCAATGACTTTTCATATTCCAGACTTGACATGTACACTGGCACAGCAACTTGTTTATCTTATCTAAAAGCTCAATCTGAGGTCAGCAAGACTAGCTGCATTCAAGGGCCCAAAATGAATGCAACAGTATATCTGTGGGAATGGTTGCGTAATTCAACATCTTATCAAGTCACCACATCAATCCAGGGTTGTGGTGGTGAAGACTATAAAAATGCTATTGCCTTGTCTCCAAGCTTCTCCCCCCTATAATGTGTTTTCCTGTCTTCCTCCCTTCTGTTTTCCACACAAAAGGGAGCTCATGGAAATGCCTGGTTTCTCCCCAAACTACTAAACATTGAAATAAAGACTGGGAAAACAGCAAGGCTTTCAAATGAAGGAAGTAATTGTCTTGTTGCTAACCTAAGGCTAGGCTCTGTTAAAGGAGTCATTCACCAGCAGCAAATCCTTTTCCATGCACCCTTCCAGTGCCACCAGCTCTGCTCATCCTGCAAGGTGCTTTTTACATGGATTTGCGCCATCACAGTCCCATTCCTGGGAATATGTAGGCCTAGGTAAACAGGAGGAATGTGTGTGCTTAATACTTGAGGCAGCCCTGAAGTTTTGCTGACAAGTGCCTTCACAAGACATAGGGGAGCCCATCTGTGACTCCTGATGCCACCCTAAGATGAGTGCAAGTTACTGTATTTGGTAAGGTTGTGGCTGCAATGCACAAGTATGCAGAACTTTTATTGTCTGTAAACATAATACAAAAGAGCTGATTCAGCCCTTTTGAAGGGAAGAGTGCCCTGCAGTCCTAGCACTACATAACCCAAGGCAGACTCACCTGTCAGTGGATCAGATATTAGAGCACTGGTTCACTACCATTGGAGTCTCAGGCTATAAATGTTAGGGGTTTTTTTTTAAGTGCATTGTGAAAGACATGACAGGATGCTGCTTCAGCATTGTGTGATGAGATCATTTGGTTTTAGATAGCCCAAGTTAAGTATAACTCTGAGAATATCCTGATGAACATCTACACAAACTGATTTTCCATCCTGAGAGATTTTATTGTATTAATAGAAGAGTTTTGGTGATGATGTTTTGGTTTGGTGTTTTGGGCGTTTTTTTGGCTCGTGGGGAGTTTTTTTGTTTTGAACAGAAATTAAGTTGTTGCTGAAAAATGAAACAGGCTGCCATCCGTTTTTCTTTTCTGGGCTGAAGTCCTATTTTACACAGCAGTCGCAAAGAAAAAGCAAATTCATCTCTAGGTTCAGCAAGAAATATTGAAACAGTATCTCTGTCAAGATGAAATAACTTTGTGATTTACATTACAATAAATCCTGAACTTTAAGTCCTCCAGACTAAGCTAATCTGTAAAGTACTTTATCACTGAATCAACATGTGAAACTACAGTGACTGTGTTTGTCCCACTGTGGTGCCACTGAAGAGCACGTAGGAAAGCAGATTATAGTGCATGGAGCCATGTGCATCGAAGCTGTGATATAACTTAAATGTCTTCTGTGGATTAATAGAGTAACTTGCTACTGCTGTAGGAAGTAAAGTTAATTTTTTTATTAATGTAGAGCATTTAACATTTTAATTTACATGAATCAGGATGTTTAGAATTAAGTTTAAAAATCTGGGCTGATTTTCTAACAATAATTCTCAGATCATTTCCTCATCTCTTGCTACCCTCATTAATTTTATTTTCGTTTTTTAAGGATAACTTGTGTATCAGCACAGATATTACAACCTTAATTTAAATTTTTTTGGCTTTTGTCTCTTAACACATGTTGTTTAAACACAACCTTTAGTAGACATGTCACCTCTGGCACTTCATTTAGTTTTCTTTTGTTCTTTTTTTTTGCAGAGAAAAGAATGAATATTTCAGTTTCTTTAATTTACCCAGTGGTCACTACCAGACAGCATATAATATTCACCAGATGGTGTAAATGGGTTATTAGGTAGTTATTAAAACAGGAGTTCTTGACACATTATCCCATAACAAAGCCCCTGGTTTTATTGTGTCATGGCTTGCTTGGAGCAAGTGCAGTGTACAAGTTCCTCATGAGTGAAAGAGGAGGAGCAGATACTTGTCCCTGTGGTGCCCAGTGACAGGACTTGAGTATATGGTGTGAAGTTGTCTCATGGGAGGTTCAAGATCGATATTAGAAAACAGTTCTTCACCCAGAGGGCACTGGGACAGGCTCCCCAGGGAAGTGGTCACAGCACCAAGCCTGACAGGGTTTGAGAAGTACTTGGACAATGCTCTCAGGTACATAGTGTGACTCTTGGGATGGTGCTGTGCAGACTGAGGACTTGGACTTGATGATGGCCCTGTGGGTCCTTTCCAACTCAGGATATTCTGTGATTCAGTGAAGTGTTGGTAGGAACCTGATACCATGGAAAAAGTTTATCTGGTCATTCTCCAGTCTTTGGGTCATGCCACCAGTTTCTATTTTACTTTTATTATATGTAGTATTCTGAAGCCACTTACATTGTCTGATACATGTCAATCAATATATGTCCCTTATCTTGGAGCTTTCAGTTGCCTGTGTATCATTCATTACACCTTCTGAACTGGATGTATGTATATATTGTTATGACTATATATATAATGTATATATTATCTATAGTCAATTGTTACGTATACATACAATACATATTTTTACATGTATATGTACACATATATGTGTATCTTTTTTGTTGGATGTATATACATGTATTTGTGTGTATATATATTCATATATATTCATATATAAATTTAAAAATCCATTGGGATTTGGGATTACTCAAGCCTGCCTGTGATAATCCAAACCTGGATTTGATAATCTGGGTCAAATCAGGAAGAAAGAGAGGAGGCCAATAGGAAACATGCTGAAGATAAAGAAGGACACTGATGTGCAATATTTTAAAGAGGGATAAACAGTTAAAAGCTGGAAGGACAAATTAAAAGTGTTGTAATGAGAGAAGGAGCTGCAGAAGCTAAATATTCTAAACTATAATCAATGGGAAACTGTTCGGCAGTGTAAGATTTGCAGTTTTGCACTTGCTGTGTTTCTGAACAGAAATCACTGAAAATTTTCTGTTTTTTTTTTTTTCCTTAAGACAAGTTTAGAAAGTGTCTAAATCAGTGCTTTTACAACAAAACAGTTTTCTGTCAATAGTTGCTTTTCAGCTTCACTTTAATTAGGTAATATTTTTGACAGAAAGTTTTGAAATTGCTAGACTGAATCAATTTGACTTTTTTTTTTAATTAAAATATCTAAGTTTGGTGGTGTAAACAATATCTTTGGAAGCTTAAGGTATTTACAGCTCAAAAGCAGCTAATATCAAAATGAAAAATTTAGAAGTTTTGGGAAGGGGAGAACTTGAGAAATTTCACAAATTTCAGCTGTTGGTTTGTTCACATTGCTCATTTGCTCTTGCCTTTGATAGTTTCCACTGAGATTTTACATGTTTGATTGCCACATTGTTAGGGATACATTTACCTTCAGCTATCTTCTGCCTGCCTGTGGCAGGGGGTTTGAAATTAGATCTTTAATGTCCCTTCCAAACAAATCATTCTGTGGTTCTATGATTCTCTAACTGTTCCTGATAACATTTACCTCTGAGACAGCAGTGGTGATGCCAAGGTTATATTTATATTGAAGGACATGTCAAAGAGTGACACTAGACTCTAATAGGATGTTCCTTGTGCTTCTGTTCAATACGACCTTAAATATTTAATCGGGTCTTAAAACACAGGAGTCTGTCCATTTATTTGAAGTTGGATGGAGGGGGGTTTCCCCTTCCAGTTAATTTATAGTTTTCACTCTCAATTACACAGCAGCTCTACTTTTTGGAAGATCCTGGATTTATTAAAAAACACTTATTTTCAGTAAAAGAAAGGCCAAAATGTTAAACACAAAGTGTTTCTCCACATTATTTTAGATTCCTTGGTCACCTTCAAGAGCTATTTAATGACAGCATGCTGCAAACAGCTGGCTTCCTAAATTACACTGTTGACTTCCTGTCTGTTTATGTGGCTGTCATTCTAGGACACACCCCCAAAGTGAGTCATTTCTTAAAATAAGACCAAAGAGTGTGGCTTTGTGAGACAGGGGAACTTTAAGTCCCTCTAAGAAGAGAGCAGTTAATCTCAGCAATCTGTTCACAGGGTTAAGAAAGCTATCACTGGAAGGAAAAAGTATTTTTCTCGAGTTTTTTTTCTTTTTTTTTTTTCTCCCTCCCCAAGTTGCAAATAGATTTTTGGGGATTTTTCCAGGGAACAAAGGCTTGTCCATGCAGTCATAAGCCTGCTTGTATCAGTGGTGGTTTGGGAGGGTTTAACATAGGCTGTATTGTGTGCTGGCTGTAGCGGTCTCCATGTGTGGTTTAGTGAAGTTCTCTCAAAGGCCAGCACTGCAAATATCAGTGGGCTTGTAAGCAGGCCAGGGCTGCTTCTGTCACAGGCAGTGTGCTGTTGGCTTCAAATGTGGACTTTGAGTGCTCTACAGGTAATGGGGAGCAAATGCCTCTTTGGGAGTAAACATAATCAAAATAGAATCCCTGACACATAAGATGAAGACGTGATCAGTAGGGAAGTGCCAATTTCTCTACCGTAATTCCTTGGTGTGTTGGTGTCCCCAGAGGCGCATTAATGATGTCCACTCATATGATAAATGTTTCCCAAAGCACTGGATTTTCTATCTAGCCATTATTGCATTTGATGATGTTGAAGGTCCAGCTCATTCCTGAAATTGTTCTTCCACCGGCTCTCTGTGAACGAATCTGCTCAGTGTGGTGTGTAGTGGACCTTCCTTCTTCCCACATTTCCAGAAGCCCCAGGCTCTCCACCCCAGGAGTGTCACCCTTGTCTACAGCAGACCAAGAACTGGGTAATGGGTTTTTGAGTGGATGGTTTTTGGGTTCTCTAGACACTGGAGAAGTTGTATCCTTGTGCATTTCAGGTTGTTGGGGACACTTGTCTCCTTCCCCTGCTCTTGCTTCTTCAGGGACAAGCTGTCACCATTCTGCTGTCATGCTCCCCACCTTATCTCCATGGGGTCCTGTTCCCTATGAACTTCTGAAATGTTCCCCCTTCCCCTTTCCGACATATCAAAATGTAGGTGAACACGTGAAGTAAATTTAAAGGCTTCTTGTCTAGTTTTTTCTGCCCATTTTTTTGGCTGAAAGTCTCTGCAGCAGTAATAAATCTGAGATCACAGAAAGAGTTCACTGCTGAAAAGAATTAATCTTGATATGGTTTAAGCATTAATGAACTCATTTTTGTGGGCCTTCTCATTGATATTTGAGGATTATTAAGGATATACCACCAATTCTTACTATGGTAAGGAAGGAAAAAGAAACAAAACCAACCATTGATGACTCAAAAAATAAATTATAGATGTCTGTTCATTTTAGAAATAGTATTAATCTTCTCAGAATGATTGTAAATAGCTTTAAATAAACTATCATATACATCAGCAATTTATAAATAATTTTATCTCCTATTTTATTTAGATTTATACAGTATTAACTGTAAAAAGCCCAACAGTGGCAAGAACTGTGGAAAAATATTTTTCATTAGGAAACAATGTACTGGAAATTTATTCTGTTGCTGAGCTGTGTGAATGTGTTGACCATTTGGTGTGAAACAAAGCAAATACTCAGGTTGTGAAAGGTTGTTTTCTCTCTGCAACTTCCTGAATATTGCCATAACTGGATTTGCAGATAGGTTTCTGTGGCCTGCAGCTATGCACAGCAGAAGAAATTGCAGGCATCTTTTAAGCTGAGAGAGTATTTTTAGATGTTTTGTGGGCTGTGTGTCAATTATTTTGTAACATAGAGTTAGCAAGGAGTGTATGAAATATATGTAGTGCCTTTTGAGAATATTTTGAGGAGCATTGATTCTGACACATGGAATATAATTTACAGAGATGTAAGTTGCATCATTATAAAATTATATATTGAGTAAACACCACCCCCCCCAAAAAAAAAGATTGACTTCTGTATGTGGTCTTGTTTGCAACTTAATGCAGGCAGAGGCTTCTCTCATGATCATATCATAACAAGCCCTACAAAATATCCAGGAGATATTTTCCACAATGATCTCTCCTGCAGGCTCAGTCCTGTTCTATTCAGTGGCACTCAGTATTAAATTTGGGTACCTAATGGCAACAGAAGCCAAGCTATGGACCCAACAGAATATGGGTTCTTATATGGTGGTAAATCAGCCGTGTTGTTTTTTTTTTCTCAAAGATAGAAAAATAAATATAATTTTGAGTTTATTACAATGATTTGATTTTGAAAACAGTCTGAAAAAAGTCACCAAGTTGATGTTTTTCTCCTTTTAAATAAATATGAAGGCCAGTGAGCTTCCCAGGGAGGAGATCTTCTTTGCCCACCACCTTTTTGTGTGATTTTCATCAGTAGGCCATGATGATACACCTGGAAGGATTTCCTCACCTTCTGAAGTTTGGTCATCCTTTTTTGGCAAGAGATGTAGTGGGGAGGCTCACTGGTATTGTAAAGCATCATTTCTTCCTATAGAAACCATGACCAAATTTAAACCTGTGCTTGCAGATTTAGTGCCTGACTGTACAGGTGCCTATTTGTTGCCATTGAGGCAGGACAGGAATAATGAAGACTCCAAGTCAGAAGGCAAGAAGAAAACTTATTTATTTCAAATACACTGCTCCTTTTATAGAGCATATTGTGCAGACCAATTCATTAGTCTTAAAGTAAAAACATCTCACACCATTGGTGTGCTGTGAATGGCGCACAGTGGCAGAACATATCTATAAACGATGTGAACAACAAGAGACATAATGAATTATTTACATTCCTTTCGAACTCTTTCCCAGGCTCAACCTGGTAGAAATCTCTCCTTTTCTCTCTGACTGAACTGAGAATATCCACACCTATTTGCAGAGACCATTGACCCTTTCACTGCACTTAGGCAAACCCTGGCCAGATACTCATTTTGAAGTCACCATTCAGACAGTGAAGGAAACATCTAGTAAAAGTAACATCTAGTAAAAAGGAACATCTCTGAACTGAAAATTTTCCACCCAGATCTCAGCAGGTTTCTAGTAGTTACTGCTTCTTGTTGGAAACAACTATTATTAGATACGTTTAAAATTTCTGCTTTCAAAATGAGCCATAACGTTTCACCTGCTAAAACAAAACAAATCAAAACAAAAAGCTCATAAAAACGTAGCTATTCTGTCACACCTCACAAAAAGGTAGCTACTCTGTCAAACCTCACTGAGTTTCCAGAATGTTCTTTCTTCTAACCTGAGCAACTGACCCATCCCTTTTGATAACACTGGAGAAGCTGAAAGTATCTACTAAAAAGTTGCTTCCTTATCCTAAATTGTCACATCTCCCCTATTAACACCCCAGCTAAAAGCAGTCAGGTCTGTCCCTCAAGGCAGAGCTTGGTTAAACTTTTCCAGATTCTTGTGCTGCTGCCAAGCAATCTCAGCCCAGTTGTGTGTTCTGGGCTGAACCTACAGGCACCTCTATACAAGTAGGAACTGGAGATTGAACTCTATAAATCCTGAGGCCAAAACTAATCTGAGAAGTGTTTTGCAAGAATATTTAATTCTATGAGGACTCAGACACCATAATAAGATCATACTATAGAGGTCACATAAAATCACAGGAAGCTGTCTGGTCTTCTCCTTGTCCTCCTATGTAAAAAAACCAGTGATGTCCTCTGCTTGCATATCACAAAGCTATATTTCTCTGATTAGTATAATGAAACTGCATAACATTTCTCACTGGTTTCTGTAAAAAGCCACTCTTCAATGAAGATTGTGTAGTTGGATGAAGTCTTCCATAATCTGTGCTGATCATTACAAACAGCAGCCAAAGACTTTGCTCTTTTAAAAAAATAATTATATTTATTTAATTATAATAAATTCAAAATACTTATTTTCAAATAAAACTGACAGCATGTAAACTGTGTGGCACATTTTCTATTTTAGCACAGAAAAGCATTAATACATACTTTGTTTTCCAGTGGCCTAGAAGTCAATGCTAAAGGATCAGTAGCAAGGGCATTTACTGTAGATTCCTACTTACTATTAGGCCACTTGCCACACAGATTCAGCTAGTGCTGTGCAGAAGACATGACAGAAATACACACAAACATCAGATGAACTTGCCTAAAAGTAGTTCATCCAATCAAGGAAGAGCGTAGGGTGCTGAGTAAAGAGTGCATAAAGCCCAGCTTTAGGCAAAAACATTTGCTCAAGTCTCTGCCAGTTCAGCAGGACAGTTGATCTGATCTCAGAGAGTAAAATTTGCATTTAGATGTTTAAATCCTAGTTCTTGAATAATTTAATTTTTCATATTTTATCTTCACAGTCCTTGAGCATGCTCCAGAGTGAAGAAAAAGAAGAGTGAGGAGCATGGCCTGCAGGATTTAAGCAGACAAGATATGCAGCTGCTGGAAAGAGAGCATTAGCACAGACTAATTGACAGCTTGCAGAGAGGACAAAGCTCTCTGGGGAGACTTTAGAGCTTCTTGGAGTGGCTGAAGGGGCTACAGGAGAACAATTCTTGTTCAGTTGGTGCAACACTGGCACAGACTGTCCACACAGAGAAACTGTGGTTGCTCCATCACTCGAAGTGTTCAGGGTCAGTCTGGATGGGGCTTTGAGCAACCTGATGAAGCAGATGTCCCTGTCCATGGAAGTAGGGTTGGAATTAGATAACCTTTCAGGGTAATTTCCAAACCAAACCATTTTATTGTTCTATATGCATCTCTCCTACAAACCTGGCCTTTATCACAGGACATTTTGAAATATATTTCATTGTCTACGCTTGGAGTTTTCCAGTAATCTACCTCTAGTAGAATATCATACAGACAATGGTAATAGGGATACTTTTCTTCAAACTAGCTTAGTAAGTTTGAGTTTGCTTCTTTGGAAAGCTTCTGCATTCTCAGCTAATCTGGCATTATTTCTGTGTGTGGCATCAGATTTTCTTCTTTACAGCACAAATCTGGGCCTTGTTATGAGGCCAAGAGCAGAGTAATTTGGACCATACTTTCCTCTTCTTTCTACCTTCATGACTTTTAGGACTTAACTGAGTAGCTAGAGGGGTGAGAGAATGTGAGCTTATTAGTTAGCTATAGGAAAAGTGTCTCTATCAACCCTCCCAGATTTACTCCACGTTAAGAACAAGTCTTTAAGGAGAAAATGAAAATAAATATAGGAATTCGGGAATTTAGAGGACCTGTCCCTTTCTGGATGACTTTACCAGTATATTTTCTTTTGGTGGAAACTTAAAATAGTGAAAATTGAATGGTGACCTTTGGTGAAAATTCAGCGTTTAGGGGACAATCCAGTGTTTGGTCCTCCTTCTATGTTTACTAGTCAAACTGAGGAGTTGTCCTCTTTCTGCTTCTGGTGTATTGCAGATGTTTTGGAACATTGTAATGTAGATGTTGATGGAAATGTATAGGATTTGGTAGGCTTTAAAATCCATCTTCTGAAGAAGCATTTCTGAACACAAAAGCTTTAACACAAAAGCAAATTTGTGACTGGGAGGAAGCATGAGATAATGAGATTTTTTCATGCACTGAGTATGATGGTTTTTTTAGCTGTTTAGTGTAATTGATCTCTAGTTAAATACATCACAGATAAAATGACAAGTATGCAACAATGCTGAAAAAGAAAAATATCATTTATTATGAAAAAGATCTGTGTGAGAGTTAGTTCCACAAATATTCACTTATCAGGATGCTAGATATAATCACTGTCATAAAAGACTTAGTTGGAACATGACAATATCTCATGTTGAGACAGAATGGGTACAGCTGTCTTGTCAGTGTTTTCTTGGGGCTACATATGGTACAATTTTTCCATCTATTCCATGTGACACATTAGCTATGCTGAATTAAAATACTATTACAACTTTAAATGTATTGAAATGTTGAGAAGGGAGCACTGCTTCTGCCTTGGTTATTATTTTGGTCATTAAGAGATAAGGATCAGTAGCTGAAATTAATCAGTACATTTGTGAGAAGAGAGAGATTTATTTGCCAGCACATAAATCTAACATTCAAATTCTTCCTGAAGTTTGGGTTACTGAGTAGCAGCAGCATCAACAGAGACCTCCAGGTGAGGAGCTCCTCCCAGTGTGGTAAGCAGCTGGATTATACGGCTCCATCTCAAGCAATGTTCACTTTTAGGACATCTTCCAATTAAATTTCAGGGTTCCAAGTATGACATCAGGTAAGGTGGCAGCAGCGGTGCTGTGCCCATGCCCAGCTGTGCTTCCCCAGCTTGTGCACAGGGTCAGACCTCTCAGTGCACAGTACACTCCACAGCTGGGCACAGGAGCTCAGACGCATCTTGGAGCAGATTTCCCAGCCAACACAGCTGCTCCAGTCTGCCCATGGCCAGCAGAGACCCTCTGCGGCATCTGCTGCTGTGCTGGTGTCATTGTGTTCTGCACAGCTTTTGTGGCTCTCATATCTCAAGCCAGGGAATTAAATCTAGCAACAAAGTGGACAAACATTTCCCTTTCTGCAACAGGCCCAATATTGAGAGTACTGGGCCTTGTCTTCCCTGCTGCACTTAATGGCACTTAATACTTGTAGTGTGTCCTTTGCAGCTTTGTCCTCATTATTCAACATATCCCAATTAAGCCTAGATCAGGCAGGCTGATTTCAGGTCTGGACCAAATATTGCACCACCTGTTGAAATCACAGCCAGCTTCTTGGTTCCTGGTCTGGAAATTATAGGATGAGAGGCACTTTCCTCTCCAAAAACGTCAGTTATCATGGTACTGTGTGCATGCCTGGGAGCTCTACTTGTGTAGCTTTGGAAGCAAACATGGAGAAAAAACAGTGGAAAAAGGCAAGGTTACTGCTTCCCTGACTGAAAGATAGAAAAAAAAAAAAAAAAAAACAACAGTTCTACCAGTGCTAAAACCATCTGGATATATTGAGACAATATAAAGAAAACAGTAAGGGGTTTTATCTGTGGTTGCCACCAAAAGGTGTGCAATAAAAAGGCTTGCATTGTTCTAATATGACTTCCTTTGGAAGTACTTCATTTGGTAAGGACTTTTCTTTACACAAGACAGCAGCTACTAACAGCAGAGTCATCACCTGAGAACGTACTACATGAAAATTAAAATTGCTTATGACACAGATCTACATTGATAAGGCAGAGAGAAGGCAGAAATGCAAAGAAATTTGTAAATAGTCTGATGCTGTAGAACCATTTTTAGGCTTTACAAAATTTACTATTTTTAGGGATGTCACTACTATCTCCTACCTAGAACAAAGTGCTGTGAGAAAAAAGGGGAATAAGTGAAACAAGCAGACAGAAAAAGAAAAAAAGAACTTATTAGACTAAGTGCACAATTAAGAGCTCTGATACTGTGGATATGATAGACATGAAAGAAATTTCCAAAAGTGTAATTTTTTAAAAATAAAAAGCTTGCTTTATTTGGGAAATGCCAAAAGACCTGCTTCACAGGTTAAAAACCAAAACCAACCAAACCAAACCAAACCAAACCAAACCAACAACAACAACAACAAAACCCCCTCAAAAAACAAAATAAAAAAAAACCCACCAAAAATTGAATGCATTGCATCCTTTTCCAAGGGTTTGAAGTACCAGTAAAGGAAGAAGAGCTTACAGGTACTGTGGAATTGTGTCAAGGAAGAATAAGCTTTGTAATCCTAAAAAGTTTTATGAAACTCAATTGTATATGGACTGAATGAATGTTTAAAAACACACTGTGGAATATTTTGAGGTTTTTCTAAACAATAGAAACTAAAAAAAGAATACACTTTTTGTAATGAGGTTAATGATATGGCTTTACAATGGTTGGAGTGCCTCCATTTGGAGGAGAGGTTAAAGATGTCCAGGAGAATAAAGAATATATCAGTGATATAGAAAGCACTGCTGAAAAATCATCTAATGAATCGTGAGCAAAATTTCCTTTCACCTGTGTTAGGAACGAGAAGGGAACAGTTCTTACAACCCACTAGGGGACATTTTTTAAGAAATGGATGCTTGATATTCTTCACTGTTTGGTGTATCATCAAAATCATGATTTTTTGTTTTTGAGGGAAAAGAACTCATATTCCTTAAATTGGTTTTCAAGATGGGATTTGTCAATCTTGCTGCTGAGATAGGTACCAAAAAAATCCCATCCCATTTCTGTGGTTAGAAATGGGGATCCTGAGCTTTGGCTACTCTAGATCTCTTTGTTACCTCTCACCCACCCCACTCCAGTCATGCACTTTTGTGCCAGGCTGGTTTATCTGCATTATTGCCACCGACCTTCTTCAGGGCTGGTAAAGGTGGTTAATGCAAATACAGTGATTTCAAGAGTTTCCCAAAGTTGGACAGTCAACTTTTACAGGGTAGTCAGGCTGTCTAAGACAGTTTTCATGGCTGGCTCAGGGTGCATGAAATTTGGTGGTGCCCAGAACTGTCTTTGTCACTGTGCTGACTCTGGAAGCAGTGTACGTGTATTTTATTTAATAAAAATCAGAGGACCATCTGTATAACCAATCCATCAATTCTGTGGCCATGGCAGAATAAATTTGGATCAGGATTACCCACTGGTTTACCATGTTAGTAGAATTCTGGAATGAGGGCCTCTGGCTCTGTTGGTCCCTGGCAACAGAGACCAGAGACCAAATCCACCTTCTGCACATCTGTCCTGTGTGATGCCACACTGCATATTAGTCATAACCAATGTCCCATCTTCTTCCCATCTTGTCCCTACTGTCATCTTCCACTGGGCTACCAGTTTCCTGCCTCCACATCCTCTGTTTCTCCTAAAATTTTACTCTCCTTCTTGGACAACCACACTCTCCAGAGTACATTTATTTCACTTGCACTGAAGGACAAGGATGGATGCACAAGTTGTTCCTGATCCTCTTTTTCTTTTCCCTTTCTGGTCCCAAGTAAACAAGGCAGATGATCCAGTGTTTTTCATATTGTATAGCTTTTGTCATGAAGCTGGTAGAAAAGCCACAAGGTTTGATATTTTTGCAAACAAAATAGTTTCTAGTTTTAGCCTTTCAGATATTTCTGCACTGGTGGTCAGAAAACTAGAAATCATACAAAAAATCATAATTCTCTCTATTTATATCCACAAAGCATTTTATTGCCTGATATCAATAATCTTCAATGTTTTTGCTTTTTTTTTACAAATTTATAATTAACATTTACCAGCTAAAAGTAATTGAATGTGCAAAATAATGTGTTTATATCTTGTTTTCATTGCAATCTTTAAAACACTTTTAATTATAGGAACATAATGTCTAATCTACTTTAATGGAGATCCTGGAAACAGCAAGCATTATTTTAAGGATTTTTTTGTAGTGAGAAATAACAAAATATATGGGAAAGTAGGTGTCTGTCAATCCCATCACTCTGAGAACAGCTTTTTTTTTTTCAAGTGTCTTTGTTTGAAGAAACCTGTCTGAAATGGAATAAAGAAGAGATCTCAAGGACATGGTGGTAATGCTAAAGCCCTGCCCCATAGCTGTGGAATCTCAGATTTGGGTGTAGATTAGGGGTTCTAATCTGTGTTAGCTAGCTGAGCTCTGTGTACCCCCACGCACCCCCCGTGTTTCTCCCCCCCCCGCGGCAGTCCACTCCAAGTCTCTCACTGTTGGAGCTTCAGCCCGTCACTCCTGTAACCACTCCCCATCCTGTCCGGAGACTTCAGCGTCTGTCATCCTGATCCAGCAACCCCGTTCACCCCAGAGCCCGGGGTCCGCCCCTGTTGTGTCCCCATTAGTCACCGTGGTCCTCATCATCACCACAGTGCCTGTCCCCATTGGGCGGGAGGGCTTCTGCTCTTCTTGCCCTGCCCCCGATAAAACCCCACGCCTCCCGAAACTTGAGGCCACATTCCCCCACGCGGGCGCTGGAGGTGGGTCACGACCTCTCTGCCGCAGATCCCGCGACCATGAAAAGACTTTCAGCCTCCCTCATGGGTGAACTGGACATTCCTTCGCTTCTTTGCCAAAGTCCCTCGCTTGCAGCAGCAGAAACAGCAGCCAGCCCTGCCTGGACTGCAGAACAGAGCTGCGTCCGGGAAAAGCGGTGAAACCCGGGTCCCGGAGAGAGGTGGTGCCGCTCTAGGCACTGGAGCTGCCCGGGGGCCGGGGGAAAAGAACGCAACGTCGCACATAGCCAGTATGTTTCATGGTGCATAGTCTTTGTTGAAGACTCTGGATCATGACTTACAACATATTCACCTAATATCTATCTACAACAGGCTCCCCATTTGTCCCTTGTTCAGTCACTAAGGGTAGTGTTAATAAATGTGAAAGAATTCAAAATCACTTCAGTTATTTAAAAACCTTAATCACTTTTCTCTCTCTGTGATTCTTTTCCATGTTTTCTCCTATCTTTTATCTTTTGCATTTGAGGCTTGTCATGACAGGCAGTGTTTCTTGCTATGTAGAATATGAAGGAAAATGGGAAAGTGCCTGGGTGGACCTCATGACATATTGCTAAACAAGAAATAATGAATGAGCTTTAGTAATTATAACAGATGGCAGAGTGCACCCAATTTTCATGTATTATTTGAATAACTATATTTGTTGTTTGTTTGGGATACAGAAAGATGGGGTTGACTGATGAGGTGGTTAAAAGATGGTTTATTGCAAAATCAGTCTTATGGAAGGGCAAGACTGTAAGGTTGTTACATCTAAAGCTATCACATCAGCAAACTATACATCAGAAACCGTTATAACTTTAGTTATAATGTCTTTTATAAATTTCTTATCCAATCAGCTACTTCCACAAAGCTTGCTAGCATCTTCATAAACCAATTGCTAATTGCTATGTTTTACAAAGTTTTGCCACAATGCAAATAGAATATCAATTCTATAACTAGTTCTGTTGTTAGACTTTAATTGTTTTTTACTATCTTGCTTAACATATTTATTTGCTTACACGAGGCATATTTCTACTTGCTTAAAACATATTTCTGCCTAAACTACAAATCTTTATTCTTATTTTGTGCTTGTTTCACTATTCTATTCTAAAGCTTCAAGCCTTCTCCAAGGTCTTAGGTCAAACACTGTATCCATCTCTATCTCTGAGCTTGTATGTTTGAGGCCTTGGGACCTCTCTGTGCTTGCATTTCCCACATTTGTTGAAAACATACCTCTAATTTTTAAGATTTTTTTTTTGATATTTCACTTCCAAATACAATTTAGCTTGAAATATTTCTCTGACATTTCATTTTGCCCATTTATTGAATTCAAGTCTATATTTCCAGCATTCTTTCTGTCTTTTATCAAGGCTGTATTTATTCTCTCTCCTGCGTTCTTATTGTAATTGTGCATTAAGTCCTTGGGAAAGTTATGTTTTTCTTTTCCATGAATGAAACATGGACTGAATTTACGATGGCAGGGTGATTCTTCTTGACCTGTTGTTTGGATCTGCAAGAGCAGATGAAAGTAACAGCACCTATGCATTTCTTGAGTAAGGTGTAAAGATAAACAGCCAGTTCAGAGTCTTTTGTATTAACTCCCTGATTCAAGTTCTTCCCCTTAAGAAAGAGGTGCACAATTAGCCAGGTCTGTGTCCCTTTACCTTTGAGGTAAACTCTCTAAGACAGCACAGTCTGAGCACATAACTCTGCTTTGTGTCAGATATCGCTATTGCAATGGAAAAATATGTTAAGACTGAATGTCATACCTTTGGGTAGCCTCATGTGTTTCTGACATGGAATCCATTATATCAGCCTGAAAAATGATCACTTCTTCAAAGCCTTCTGAAGTACCTAGCTGGTCTTAACATAGGCATATTCCATGTATTTAGGGTATAGCACACCAACATCATCAACCATGACTAATAAATTCTTTACACTGAGAAAATCTCGGCCAAGTACAGGCCTGTATAGTGAAGTGTTCCTGGAGTGAAGACATTTGAAAGACATTTGAATTCCATGGCACCACACAGAGGACATTCATCTTTCATATGATTTCCTCTGTTGTAACAAAGAACAAGATTTTTAATGTGCAAACCTCATTAAATCATCCTTGGGAACTTAGATGCACAGTGTGATAAAGGCAACAACTTTCAGTACCTAGAGGCAATTTTTTCCATATGTTTTGCATCTTGGGTTTTAGGAAACATAAGTATTTTAATGGATTTTTTGGCACTATTTACAATATAAAATTTTAATTTAAGGATGCCTTACTCCAGTTTAAATAACATAAGGTTCTCACTTATTACAATGGAATATCAACCTGTGTTTTGTGCTTTCAGTGTATAGTCAGGATGACTTTGGAGAGGATGATCTAAGCTATCAATTACCTAGTGCTACAGCAATAAGGTATAAAGTATGAAAAATATTGAAAGAAACTGTTGCAGCAGATAGGCCTGCTAGGCCCCTCTGGAGATTAGCTGCCTAAGGGCAGAGAAAATGCATAGTCATGCTGACTAGCAAAAGAACCCCTTTTCCCGCGCCTCAGACCCTCTGTTATTTTCCTGTAAGACAATAGGTCAATTTGTACCCTGACCTGCACCATTGGACCATTTCTCAAAACCCCTGTACCCTATAAAAACCCCTCAGTTTCCCTAGCTCGTTGGAAGTAAGCTGTCCCTGAACCCTTCACGGAAGATGAAATAAAGATCCTCCGGTGGAACCTCACACAGCGCTCCCCGTCTCTCTCTCCCTGCGTCTGCCCGAGGCACCCCAGCAAGCCTATGAGCTGAAATCACTTCTAAAAGAGCTGAACACTGCTTAAGAGCTGCATATCACTATAACAGCTTGCTGGGGCTAGCCTGTGCCTGGGAGCTCTGCCAAAGGTGCTTGGGCAGGAGGGTGTGCAGATACCCTTCTCACCCTAGAACACCAAGGCAGCCGGACCAACTGAGCACCACCGGGACCAAAAACAATAAGAAACCATTGGCTTTTAGACATTCTTGAATTTACTAAAATTTTTATGCAAGTGTTTCAGCTATTGCATTTCTTGAGTTCCTGGGATTTAGCAAGACCTCTTTATTCAATAACAAATTAGTACAATCTAAACTGTTTGCAAACCTGGAATTTGGTTCTTTATTTGGTGAAAATAAAAATGTAGTACTACTTGGAAAAGACAAAGATTGTCATTTTGCATCACAAAGAGTTGGCTGACTATGTCTAATCCTCAGGCATTTGTCAAGCCTAGGCTTCCCTTGGGAGAAGATTTTTACTGAGTGTCATAGCCTTTAGAGCAAACTAGGACATTTGATATATTTCCACATGGATAGCAGCATTACATGACATCTAAGTAAACTTACATTACCTATTAATTGACAGCTTAAATCTGTCTGGCTCAAGGATAACAGACAACTGTGTGAAAGCTGAGGTAAGGTTAGAGAACAAATGTCAAATGTCCCTGGGTTTTATCTCATGAGACAACTGGAAGTCCAGCATTGTTACCTGGATTTAGTTTATATCATTATCTTTTTCCATTCTTTCTTTTTGAGAAACATGCTTTTCTGCAAACAGAATAGACCATGGGCACTCAAACAAGATGATCCTTTTTTCCTTTAAGTGTGTGGCTTCTATAATATAATTTCAGAAGATTTTAAGGTCTGTTTAATGTATTTCTGTAATCAGGTCCCTTAAGACAATTTTGCAACTCCAAACATTTATGCAGTCCACTATATAATAGAGACTCAGGAAGCTTTGTATCTCTCTGCTGTCTGTTCCTCTCTCTGAAGCAAAGCATCTCAGTTTATATGAATGAAATAAAAAAAAAAAATAGAGACTAATAGGCAGTCTACATGCAATTTAAGATGCCTAAATGACTTAACTAGGCTTTGTGGACTACTGAGTTGAGATTTTTTTGAAAAAACTTGGCAGTCTTAGTCATTGCATCCTTAAGAAGTTAAAAGATAAACTTTGTATAACCTTTATCTTCATCACCTTCTGCATTTGTTTATCAAGTGCTGTCTTAAGCGAGTAGCTGGTGTCAGAGCAAGAAATAAAGTTTTACAGTCTTTGTGCAGACTTGAGGATGATGAACAAAAAGAATGGAATGAGAAGGCAGATAAAAAACATCCATGACACTGGAGTTCCATTTAAAAACTGAAAGCTGCCCCTTCTGACCTCACTCATTCGGGTCTGATTTAGTTGTATCTTTCATCTGGAATTGAAGGTAAAACTGTCCACTTCTGCTCTCCAAGGACAAGGTGCTCACACGTTCCAGTGTGGAAATAGCAGAGATTCTCATATTTTGAGCTCAACCTACATCTTCTGGACATCTCCATCCTGGTTACCTGCCTACTATGCAGAGGCCATGTGGCCCCTACTAAGGAGCCGGAGATTATTTGAATTAACTGTCCTCCACTCGGGATGAGTAAAACAGTATTCATGATCTTTTATCTCATGGAAGAAAGTTCTCTTTGATCAGAAAGACTGGGCACTGTTCTGAAAAAAACATCTACTGGGATCTTTACCACCAAAAGACACCAGTCTTATTCTGGTGACACCAGTCTGAATCTCTTTCCTCAGGTCCAAAAGCAAAGATGATTTGTGATGATTAATTCTTCTGTGAAGGCATTAAAACTTTCTGCAACTGCAGGAATGAGGAATGTCAGTCTATGTGTATGGGAAGCATCTGTGAAACAGCTGATGTGTTTACAGTTCAAACCCAAACTATCCCTCTGAATTACCTCTTGTGGGCTCATGCCTTTGTGTCTTTATAAAAACAAAATCTAGACCAAGCCTGAAGAGATGGTAATCTAGTTGCTCTTGGCATCTTCCGCTGTCAGATTTATCATTGTTTATTAACTAAAAAACAATAAGCATGATTAATTGGATTAAAGTGAAGCTACTGTTCCTTCCTGATGTATACCTTTATGAAATTTTTTTGGATCAAAATCAGTAAGAAATTACACTATTGTCACCACTATTTCCAGTATTTCAGCTGGTAGCATCAGGACTACAAAAATCGTTAATATAAAAAAAGTTTCATAATTTCTGCCTGATTATGTTTTGTGGTTCAATTATTAAGTACTGTCATGTTTAGATTGACTCTAATGTGATTTCTGTACCAGGTTTATTATCAGAAGTATTGTAAATATAGCCTTCTTTCACACATGACTTCTTGCACTTGTGTAGGTCTTACAGGCTAGAAATTACAGTATTACAAATTGTCTAGGAGTTAATATTTATTAAACAAGACAATAAAAAACCAAATATGCAATTTTCTGACAATGCTGTCACACTGCAAATCACAGAGGAGCTTCTTACCAGCAAAAAACCTAGGTAAAGAATAATAGAAAATAACTAATATAATGAGAAGGCATAATGAAAACACAGACAATGGTATAGTTATTAAAACCATGATGAGAAGGCTACTGTAAGACAAATGAAAACAAACTGTCAAAAAATAAAATAGCTTTTACAGAAGCCCTGTTCAATGTTTTTAGACATACATAATAAATAGTATATTTATTTCTTTTTGTAAAGTGTGTCAGCTGCAAATTAAGTTTTATAAATGCATTTTGTAGTCATTAAGGCTTGGAATTATTCTAAAATTAAAAGTAATTCTAAAAGTGTGAGAAAAAAAGTATATCTGTTGAAACTGGTGGCATGTGCCTGATGATAGATGCAGATAGTCTGTGACCTCCAAAGGGCTAATGGGGTATCTGGAGTGCCATGGACACACAACGCTTCCATAGCCACCCCTGGTCTGGCAACAAAAACCAACATCATTCCTTGGTGTAAAAAGAAAGAGAAAAGCGAATAGTCCTGTAAATGTTATTTATCCCCAAAACATGTACGCCAGAATATTTTGAACTGACCCTGCTGTAATTCCCTGGGTGCTTTGTACATCAGCTTTCCGGACTTGACAATTGGGCTCAGGACACACAGATACATCCTCCTTTTTATGATAGCTCATTCTTCAATTAGAAGACTTTAATGAACCCTCAGACTACAAAATAGTGTCATGAAAGCAGTAAAAAAGAGGCAGGCTGAAAATTCACTATTGAGGTTTCGCTATTTGCGGAACCTTTTATTAAATCTTCCATTTTGCTGCAATTTACAGGCAACTCTAAACCTGAATTTCAGCACATATTTTCTTGAGGAAGCTATTACATTAATAACTGCACATGATATGCATAGTGAACTATAATGTCTTACAGACATGCGTCGCAGTGCGCTGTATCATGCTGGGCAGCGACAGCAGGGGTGCGACCTTCCCCCTGTGAGCTCTGCTATTCCCAGTTATTGCTTAGTCCGATGCAGGAACAGATAACGATGACATGGGACTTGGGGTAAAACTGGTTGGATTTATTGGGTCCACGACCTGGGACCACAAGACAAAGCCCAGGGGGTCTGCAGAGGTTTTTATAGGGGCAGTGGTATAGGGCAACCAACCAATGAGGGCATGGCAGGGGAGGAATCTAGGTTAGGATTAACATTCTATAAACCTATCAGAACAGGAGAGGGGAATAATACAAAGAAACAAATAGGGTATCGAATTCTACAATATAGACAAGGAATACTCTGCAAAAACGGGTAGGGATAGGGAGGATTGATAACTTGGGAGGGAAAAAGTTAGGGAAGAGAATAATGGGTAAACAGAAACTTAAAGCAAAAACCACACCACAGCAGATATGTGGGTAAAACAGTGGATTTTTAGTATCTGAGAAAGTACAACTTATAAACATAGTGCAGTAAAAATGTCTTCTTCTCTGTTCTCACTGGGTGATTTTCAATTTATCTCCTTCCCACACTATCCTAGCACTTGGTGTATCCCTCTTTAAGCCAGGAATCCTAAGATGCATGAAGTCTGGATATTTCACTCAGAAGTTCTCAGGCAGCTGCACAAATGAGGAGAAATACGGAAGACTAATGAGAAAACAAATCTGATCTACACTGCCATACACTACAGCAACCAAGAGCTTGCTCAAGACTTACTACTCTAGAGAAAGCAGTAAGTAAACCTTGCAAAAAGTACTACTGGGGTAACAATTAAGATGTACTTTGTACTTTTTTTCATTTAAAGAGAAATGTTTAACATTTAAAGAGAAATGCTTTAACATTTTAAAGAGAAATGTTGGTTTGGGGCACACATCCTTTTTTTCCCCCTTCGAATCATAATCTTGCAGGCAGCCAGTACAAGCTATAATACTTACTTTAAATAGTCAATATTGATCTTCTAATTTGTTTTTTTTCCCATGGCAGAAAACTGATGTCTGGCTTGTCCTTACTGTCACATTCTCTTTTTCATTTATAGAAATATGAAACACTTTTTTGAAAACACTGCTCCATATTTATCTGTAACCTTCCCGGGCTGTGCTCTCAAGCAAGCAAATGTTATTCCTTGTGGCACTTAGGTAGATGATTTAGTGATGGACCTGGCAGTGGTGGGTAAATGGCTGGACTTGGTGACCTTAGAGGTTGTTTCCAACCTAAAGGATTCTATACCTCTGTCTGGAAGTCCCCAGGAAAAGGTTTAGGTGAACTTGACATGGTATGAATCATGGTAAAGAATATGTGCACATACACTCCCTTCCTTCTCAGAAGTACTATAGCTTCCTTGCATAAAGGAGTTTAGGCAAAAAAGTGTGAAAATACAGCATTTAAGCTTATCTTAGGCTGGAAATGCAAGATGTGGCCAGGGGTATGTATTCTATTGCCATGTTAGAGGTGGGGCAGTTATCTTCTGTAATTGGGCCACCTTTTAAAACCAGGTGGGGCAGTTTTCTTTATCTCTTCCACGACCTATTCTCCCTCTGGGGAGATATCTTCTGTTAATGGGCCATTGAGACTCACTGCATGACTGATAAAATTGCATCATCCCACTGGGAGATGTTCTGTCCAGGAGGAGGAGCCAAGCATTCCTACCTGGATACAATCTGAGATTGGAACACCACAGGCAGGTTTTTCTTTTCCACTGGATTCCCAGAGGAAGACCAGGCCAATCTACACCACCGCTGGACCTTCAGAGGCAAACTACACCCTTCTACAGGATCACTGCTTCAACAGAACCACACCTGTCACTCCAGGAGGACTGCAGCCACCATTAATGAGACTGCTACCAGCACCCTGACCAACAGGGTGACAGGTCATATTCTGACTCTGTCAGTGTTGTTTTTAATACTGCATTTTTATTTTATTTTTGTTTTTTCCCTAATAAAGAACTGTTATTCCTACTCTCATATCTTTGCCTGAGAGCCCCTTAAAATTATAATAATACGGAGGAAGAGGGTTTACATTTTCTATTTCAAGGAAGGCTCCTGCCTTCCTTAGCAGATACCTGTCTTTCAAACAAAGACAAAGCTGCACCATGCATTGTTCCCCCTCTGACTGCAGAGGTCTGGACAGATACAGAAACTACATCCTGCTAGCTATCCAGTGGTTATTGGCCTAGACTGAGAAGGCTCAACTCAGCTACCACAGAAGTACCATAAAATTTAACTCCCTGAAGAGATTTTAGGGACATATTGAAAAAATAGAACAAAGCAGTTTCCCATATTACCCATTTGAGGTGGTTTGCTTTTCAGCACACAGTACTTATCAAGACTGGTACAACTGGCCATGCCTGCCTGTCGTGTGAGAACATATTTAGCAGGATCCTCAAGTCCCCTCAATTCCATCAACATGTATTATGAATGTTGATTATCTGAGCTTATGCCTTACTTCACTTGAGACAATTTACCCCTGTCAGCTGTAATGTTCCTGGTTTTCTGCTCTTTCTTGATTTAAAATACTCCTCAACGAGTTCAAATATGAAAGTTCCAAAAACCATGATTGAGTCATAATGAATCTTCTCCCCTGACACAGCCCTGCCAACTCAGACATTAACAGGAACTGTAAATGATTTGTACACAAATTCATCTATGCCACTAGTTTACAAGGACTAGAAAAAAAAATCCTCCTTTTTGCTGTCTCTTCAATCTGTGTGCTAAAGAAAATTTTAGGTAAAATTTGGCAGTCATCCAGCCATTTCCTAGGCTGTTTTTTTTAATGTTTAAACACAGGGCAACATGAAGATAATGTGATGCACCTGAAGAGGAGGTGGAATGACACCACCCATACACCTTCCTTTCAGCTACTTAAATTCATTTGTCGTGTTAGACTTGCACTCAAGTCTAACAAACCAAAAATGCACATGTGGATGCACTTCTGCTTATTAGCATCATAAAAGCTCCCAATCCAGCAATGCTAGTCATGATTAAAACAGTCTGTAGTACCACAACCTGTTGATTATGCTATGACAGACAGGTATAGTGCCATACTCCTTGCTCCTTAATGTTCCCATTTTAAATTGCATTTTCTTCAACTTAGTGGGAAAAAAACAAGAAATGCAGGTCAATGTGGAACATGAAAAGGTCTCTGATCTCCTCAGGGGTGAAAAGACAAAGAGAAAAAAAAACAACCTTTTTTTTTTCTGAGAAGCTTTCAAGAAAAACAAAAGCTGCAGCTCTATTTTACAAAACACATTTAAACAACCTAACACTGAATTATTCATGCCTGTTCTAAAATACAAGCTTTGTAACCCAGAATTAATTGGCTTAAGGGTGGGTATATATCTTCTCATTGTAAATACTTTGTCAATTGAAGTACAAACATGTTCTGTGCAAAAAAAAAAAAAAAAAAGATGTTAACACAAAAAGTGTCATAAGCTTAAGAATATTATCACCTTCCTTTTCCTAATGACTTTGGACAAAGTTTTACTTTTGAAGCTGACAGACTGACTGGATTTTCACTGGTTTGAAAACTCAGACCTGAGTTTTTTCTAATGATTGGATTTTTTTGAGGAGGGAATTCACTGATTCTTCCAGCATGCAGACATAATTTAAATTTCCATTTTTCTTATCAAACTCACTCTGCTAGGATTTTTCTGCAGTTAATAATAATTTTGTAATATTTTAAGATTGGACTTTTCTATTGGAGTCCTGTTTCTACCCAGACAATCACCTGAACATCTGTGAGGTAGCTCTTCTTGGAATATGTTCCTGAAATCAGTGTCACTTCTGGAAGTGCAGAGTCCAAAGCACCTTGCCTCTTGAGTGGTGTGATATAAGAGAATCACAAAAACCCAAAGTGAAAAAGAGATTGGGGCTTTTCCAAAAAAAAAAAGCAAATCCTTTTGCAGTATAGAAATCAATTTCTTGCAATGAAGCTTTTTTTTTTTTACTGTCTTCTTGATTAGGTATGAAATGCTTTTTCTGTTGATGCCTAAATACCAAGCGCATTTGGAAACCTGTGCAATTGGTTTCAGAGAGTAGGCGCTATATTTCAAACAAAGGCCTATTGTCCAATGCTGCCTACTAATGAAGGAAAGTTATTTCTCATAAGAAATTCCATCTGTGCCCTGTTTCCTTTAACTAGGCTTTTGAGAGTTACTCACAAAATAAAATTTCATCTCTTCACAGAATTCATGGTATCATTTAGCTAATGGACTCAACTCTCAGCACTTTTGTTGTGGGTGGTGGGAGGAGAAGGGTGACTAATTAATTTCCAGGCTCCTCTGATCCCATGGCTGTCATTTAAACTTTAGGGTCCTGCTGGCAACAACAATCAGATCAGGCAGTCATCCATGGGACCACACATTTGGCTCTGGTCTTATCCTGGGCAGAGGGGAGGGAAAGAAGTGACTGAGAGAGGCATCTGAAGACCACTGAAGTTTTTTTTGCTAGATAGGTACCTTTAGCTGTCCCATTAGCTCTGGTTAAGAAGTGACTCTGTACATGGGTATGTTTGGTAGGCATCTGTTAAGGCTCTGCTCTGTTGTTTAAAATGGGAACTTCAGTTGCGAAGGGGAAAGGAAAGTTGGGGGGTGGCTGCTGCGCTCTCCCATCCTAAGGCACCATGAAGACATGGGTCTCCTTGTTCTTGTCCCTTTCCTCTTTTCAATCCCCCAGAGCAGCCTCTGTGGCTAAATGTTTGCCCTTCTGTGTCTAAAATAACTGTAGGTCCAGTCTTGAGTGTTGGTCCAGATTTTCAGCATTTCCCATGGCTGAAAACTATGACTCCAAACCCATGGAAACCTATGGATCCTGACATCTCCACACCCAGACACATCCTTTGCTGGCATCACACCATGCCATTTTTACTGCCCTTTCATCTCAAAACCATTTCTCGTGCTTCCAATAGCTCAGATGCAAGTCGTGTGGACATTCAGGTCAGATTTGGGCAAGGTTAATGAAGATGTTAGGGTGTGATGTTAGGGTATGAAGTTCCACTGACTCTGTTGGGAAGCTAATGCAGTTTTTATGATCTCACCCTAGATACCTACCTGGAAAGCCTTTGGAGCGGGTGGAAGCTGAGGTCAGACAAGCATCCTAATCCATTTGTGAGATTTGGAAACCATAGCTTTAAGCCAGTTTATAGTGATTTGTAGTCTTAATTTGGTGATGTGCTGATTATTTTCTTATGTGGACAGGGCAAAGCACTTTTCACAAGCTCTTGTAGTTCACTGGCAGTTTAAGTCACCTGGAAAGCATCATGATTATCAAAACACCAAGAAGCTGGGAATTCAGAGGAATGTGATCCTCCTCACAGGGATGGGAAAGACGTGACATTCTCTTATTTTCTGTCACTTTTTTCTTTTGGGATTTTTTGTTTTTTTGAGCTGTGACATACCATAGCTTATATGGGAGGTGGTATGGCACAGATGAGAAGTAAGAGTGACAAATGGCTTTCCTTTTATTTGGAGGTGTGAAATATGGTGGGAGATGTTGCAAACCTTAATAAGGCTCTTATTATTGTACTACCTAATGACTGCTGTGTATATATAAAATATTACTTCATTTTACAGAGATATTCAAATGTTCAAGAGCAGCTGATGGGGTTGGACATGCAACTGGTAGTTAATTCCCCTGTCTCCAAAACTCAGATTGCTTCAAAATTTTTCAGAAGTTGTACTGCTAAACCCTAGTGTTTTTGACAAAATCAGCTATTTTTTACCAGTTAGGTATTGTGGCTCCTGCACTTCAAAACTAGGGCTTTTATTCCTCAGAAAAAGTACTAGCAATTAAGTTAAAGGATATTTTACTTCTGGTAAAAGAAACCCACACAAGATGTGACAGCCAGGTGGACAAAAAAACATGTAAACTCAGGGGCAGGAAAAGATATAGTTAGAGGTCCAAGAGGAAGCAAAAATATGCAGTAGAGTTCACACTGTTCTTTGAGGTTGGAAAGCTGTAGCAATGCGTCAGAGCTGCACACACATGGCAGAGTCAAGGCACTGATGATAAACACCACTGGGATGTATTTCAGTTATCAGGTGCTGTAATTACAAGCTTGATCTCAATGTTTTGAAAGACTGCTATGGATGGGTTGTTCCCCATATAAAAATACTTTTTATTTATAAAAAGAAACATTATCTTTCTCCATTTTTTACAGATAAAAAAGCCATAGCTTAAGATGTGTTATTCCCAACTAAAATTTTTTATATACTACACGTCTAAGTTATCCTACATGTAAAGGCTATGGTTGTGCATAAGGAATGACAGAGGAAGCCATCATGCCCACACATAATAATATAGCATTATTTTATTTCTGCTGTCATGTCTCTTCTAAACATCATCACACCCAACCCGTGGCTAATGCGGCAGACAAGACAGGGAAATAACAAAGAAGACCTGAAAGAACAGAATTTTCTTTTTCTCAGTGGCAATGCCATTCACCCAGAAGGGGGAGATCTCAGCCTGCATGCTGCAGCAGCCAGCACCTAGCTGGTATTTCAGCTCCAGCTCAGAATTTGTCTGACACGGAGATTTCAACACAAACCATGCAATTTGGTGCTGGAGCACACTGGACTTCATCTGCTTAAAAAGATGCGCACATACATTAATCACACTTCATAATTCGATAAACTGCTAAAAAATTGCACATATTTTCATTTTAGCAGCTTAGGTCCTGCAACGAAGCTCACAATGCTACAAAGACATTTAAATTTTTCACTAATATGTCATGAGCACTGCACCTATTGCAAATTAATGAGTCTCTGAATAGCACTGTACATTTGTCATTTGAATTTATGCTAATGCACTGAAATCTCTTGATGATGTTGATAGTCCACAGCAGCTGCTCAAACTATAGAATATACATGCATATTCCTTCACGTTTTATTCATCTTTCCTTGGATTTTTATGATCTATCATTTGGAATGCAGTTCTGCAGCTGGTTATTGATAGGACTGCTAATTCTCTTTGAGTTTACACTGCAGGCTTGACCTGAGTAGAAGTAATGGACCAGCATTGAGAGAATTATGTACCTCACACAGCAACAACCTCACACCAGTGGGTCAAAAGGAGTTCATTTAGGACCAATGGTATTTACAAAGAGTTGGCATGGTAACTGGTAACTGTTCTCCCCCACCCCCCAATGAAGTCTAATTTATTTCAGTCAGTCAGTCAGTCTGAGGCTCATACAAATGATATGTCATTGTAGATTGTATCTTTTCTTTTTTGCACCTAGATAGGAGTAAAGGCCTGTCATGCAGCCTTCCCACCCAGAAGAGAGTATGCAATAGCCATCATATGGGAGTGACTGCAAAATGCTGGCCAAAGGCAAGACCTTTCCATCCAGAGTTCAGGTGGTGCCATTGTATAATGAAGAACAGCATCAGACTGAATCCATCTGGGATCCTGACAAAATAACAAAGAAATGAACTATTGGGAAACTAGTAATAAAAGTTTCAAAACATTTATCTGTGAGCTGTTTTGTATAGGAAGTTTGAATATTCCAGAGTAGACTGCAGTCTTTACCAACTTTAGTTTTAAACATGACAATTATAGAGCTGCTAATATACCCAGGAAACAATTATTTGAGCTGCCTAATCATTTTCAAATTACTCAGAAAAAATCAAGCACAAAGAAATAAGTAGCACAGATACAGAAAGTACAGCTTGTTAAGAATCATTCCACTTTTTTTTATTCTCTTCCAGGTTTCACAGGGACAGGGAGGCTTAGCAGTTTAATTTCAAAACATCTGGGAGCAGTGATGCTGTACAATATAGTGTGTCCTTTTGTTCGCAGCAGGTTCTTTCAGAGGGAATGAAGCTGTCACATGAGGGAACTTGACTGAATTAGCTGACAAATGTCAAAATTAGACAGATGCATTCTGATGACTTGTAAACACTGTCAGGAAAGGGTTTAAAAATTTAACCAGTTCATCTCTATTATCTCAGAGAAGCCCTGGAGCTGAACAATGGCATACGTGAAGGGAAAAGAGAGCAGACTGACTCCACAGTCTCAAAGCAGCTCTGAGCAGAACTCTCAGGAGTGCTACTTATCATCTATTTGTGTGCATGTGTGTGTCTGTGTCTGTGTGTGTGTGTCTAACATTTTAGCACTATTCCTAGGGCTAAAGGCCTGCTTCAGATAAATGTGCTTCAGTAAGAAGCAGCAAATAGCTACTTTCCTATAGCACTGTTGTTTTCCCATCAAGAAAGGTAAAGACATTTTCACTGTTCTCAAAAAACTTTGAAATGTAAACTTGTTCGATTGATGGCTCCTTCTGGTCCTGGCAGCCTTTTTGATAGCTGGTGCTCTTTCTGGAATACTTGTTAAAAGTGTCTCTGTAGCAAAGATGTTGTGGTTTTTGTTGGTGTCTTTTTTTTTTTTTCATGTAATTTTTTTTAAAGTCATTGCATGGAGGAGCAGAAATAGGCTCTTGTCTTTAATAGAGTAGTCTGACAGGTGAACACTGCCCTTTTACTCGATAATAACTTATGAGTTTAGACTGCTTGAAAGCAGTTTTTTCATTTAAAATTTTCAATCCTTTTTGAGCACAACTCCTGCTCAGGAAAAGTGGCCATGGCACCACAGACTGTTCCAGAGGCTGTGAGTATGTCAGGATTGGAGGCAGTTACATGCATCACTGTTATGCACTTTTTAAGACCAGTGCATTCTACAGCTATTAATGCCTCCCTGCATGGATATTGACCCAAATTTGCAATGGGATGTGACTTCAACCTGAAAGATAGCATCCCATGTTCTCTCCTCCACCAGTGTCCATACCAGCCCAAATTCTGATCTATACCAGCACAGAAGCCCCTGTTCTGGTTTAATGAGTACCTGTCTGTTTGAGGCAGCCCATCTTTCAGAATACAGTGCTTACATACTTCTTTGTCAAGCTCACACAGCTCTTAGATTTGGAAATATTTTGCTTTGCAAATGTAAATAGTTTCCTGAAGATTGTCACATATGCTTGTTTCTCATCTCTCATGCTATCTTTTCTGACCCTGCTAGCTCCATCAATGAAATGTAATCGTAAAAGAAATCTTCCTGGTTGAAATAACAAGCAGCGTCGAGGGGGGTTTTTGGAGTAATACCTTGATGCTAACCACCACTCACCGATACAGAGAGGATTGAACTCGATCAGATTTTTCCATTCCACTTTTTCTTTCATTGTACTCAATGTAGCAGTTAAGTAGCTATCATCATTATTAAAGATTATGCTGCGGCAAAATAGCAGGGATCGTTTACCACAACAAACCCAAGAATCTGCAAATGCCTCCCAGCATGTCTCATGGACTAAATCTTGTCCCTCATTCTTCCTGCACTAATCTCACTAGATCCTTTTTTTTATTTCTTTGAAAGGACTTGCGCAAACTCAGATTGTAGACAGTGAATAATTCAGCCTGCTGGCAAATAAAGACATGGCAGAGGAAGAGGTTGGCAGATCCACATGGGCTATAAAGTCCTTATAAAGAAAGGCAGCTAATCCTGATAATATGCTATGCTAGTCATGTCTGTTGGTAAAATATACAGTACTCAGTAGTCTCTCAAGGCTCAGAGAAGTCGCTCAAGGCTCAGAGAAGACTTTTGTTTCTCAAAAGTGATAAGTTTTTTAGGCTTTTGTAGTCTTTTATGTTAAAAACCTTCACAAGTGATTTTTTTATCAGTGTGCTTGTTAAGTGAGAGAATATTTGATTTTACTTTGGTTCTATTTTAGCTACAACAATCAGTTCTCTGAACATCTTTCTAATGTTTTAGATTTCTATTAAAAAAGCTTTTTCTTTTTCAGATGACTATCTTAAAAAAACACGTGCACAAGGTAGTAACGCAGATGAACTTCACATGGTAAAGTTAGAAATCTACAGGGAAAAGGTGAATTTGAATCAAAATCTGAGCATTCTAGACCCCATATACTCAGTGTCATTGGACATCTGAGGAATTAGGAGCTGGATTGTTAGATAATGTGGGTCAGTCTTGCCATGTTGATATCAAGAGGTTGATCTATAGGGATCATCAATCTGTCACTCTGTGAGATTTCCTTATGGTTCCAAAATGAGATGCTGACTGCTGATTGTTATCATCCCCAGATACCGAGCTTGCATTTGATCTCACACCTTAGCAGTTCTACAGAAGTCTTGAAAGTATTCCAGATTTGAAGAATTAAAATATAATTTTAAAACCTCACCTATTTAATTCTATTGTTTCTTGTTCATGTTTGGAAAAAAAAAACATATTCAAACCTCATTACAGGTCACAGATAAGAGTTGTTTGCAGCTTTTTTCTCTATTCCAGGAATACCTCCTGTCTTGCTAGCATAACACAGGCAGATAGAGTTCAGGGCCAAGCTGGGGATGCATCTCAGCATCAGGAATGAGGAGTGTGGTCTGCAAGATGATGCAGGTGGGAGAATTTCATCCTTGCTCTTTTCATCTCTAGCAGTTTTTAGCAAAACACCCTCTACTGAAGAACAGTCTGAGAGCTGGGTCAAGCACACAGAAGATCTCCGAAAGTGTAAATTCATTCCTTTTAGTTGTTGTTGGGAGCTGGCAGTTGAAAGTGGTAGTGTGTGCAGTACCTTCTCTACAGACTGGAGGTATGTCCCAAAGGCATGGTGATGAATGTTTTCTGATGTTCCCAGTATTACAATGTATTTCTCTACCTTTTGGAAATAAGAACATAACCAGGGAATAGCATTTAAATATCTATATCGACAAAGCAGACTTATCCCAAATTTGATCCCTAGTCCTGAACACTAGAGGACTCCGCAGATGGCAAAGTCTGCAGTCTAGATGGCCCCCAAAAAAACCTGGTGCTCCAAACTTTAGACATATCTCTGTCCTAAATAGAATTTTTTTTCAAAGCTATGTATTTAATTTCATGCATGCAGCATGCCCAGATGCTGCTTGTGTTTTTGAAAGCAGATTCTTACTTTTAAAATTCCATATGTGGAATTAATGCTTATTATCATATCAATTTTAGGATTTTAACTCAGAGGAGGTTTTGCAAGAGACTCAAAATTTTGGTGTGTTAATCTTCTCTGGTCCTACTTCTCAGCAATGGTCAATAGCTGCAGTGGAAGAGAAGCAGCATCGCTTTCCTTCTGGACCCACGGTGCTGACATTACTGTGTGAATGGTATGCTTGATCAACCAGTTCTAATGGTTCAAGTGCTGTCTCTGAGGATTTGTCCTTTCTTCTTCTGAATCCCTGCCTAACATGGTTCCCATGTGCTGTGTGGAGCCTTTAAAACTCTTTTTGCTTTGTAAGGCAGAGGAATCACCACATTTACCTTATACCTCTGTATTTACCTACAGATAAAATGCTGTGATTCTATTATGTACTGGACTATAGGTATATGTGTGTGGGAATGAATCAAAAGTCATATTCTAGTATAAGTTCCACAGATTTCATGCTCTTTTCTACCCCTATCACCAGAATCACAGGTTGCAAAGATTCTGCTTTGCTCAGAGGGACTTATGGTCAAACTGGGGCAAAGAAAAAAAAAAGAAAAAAAAAGGTTTAAAAAAAGTTAAAAAAAAAGTTATCACACCATACTTCTTAGTAAGTTCTGTTTTCTCTTTCAACCAGCCAACATAAAACCCTTTTCTCCTGGCTTGAACAATCTTTTAAAGTACTAACAAGTGTTCTGTTGTTTCTAAGAGATTCTTTTTTTTTTCATTGCTCCAGGGTTACCACTCTAGTAGATGTGGAAAATCTTTGTTCATTACATTATAAGACACTTTTGTGTACCATCTAACTGGACTTGGCCAGCAAAGAAGAGCAGATATGTTACCCGCTGAATGCTTTTTTCCTCATCCCTAACATCCTAGGATATTGCAGACTTTCATATTCTAATGGAGGTTTCTTTTACCAGTGACCAATGTTTCTTCTACTGTCCAATGCGTCTACAAGTTTCTGACCTGTTATAATTTCCCCACCTGCAGTGCGGTTTCTGCCAGTTTTCCTGTCAAATACTGAGAAAATTAATATGTTGCCTAGAAAATCTCTATGCCAGAATGTTAGCTTGTGTACAACAACATCTTAAGTCTTCTCCATTATATCTCTGTGAGACCTGCACTGAAAATCAGGGGAGAAAGGGCAATTCATAAAATGGATTTCACTGCAGGCCTTTTGGCAATCCTTTGCCAACTCTCACCAAGCAGTATCTTTGATCTGCCAATGGTAGGTACAGATAAGAAGCACTCCAGGCTTATGAAAATGAATTTATTCTTTGAAAATATTGCATATACTATTTGTGTATGACAGGAAAAATGCCCAAGTGCATTTCAAACACACATTTACTCAGTAATGTATTCCTATTACCCAGTTCTCTATCTGGGCTATTTTCAGAAATTGAAAGCACTACTTCTCTTTCAAAGCTAGCCACTTCCTTTTTGACTGTCTTCCCACTCTAAACATAAAACAGGTGCATCAGCAATATTTGGCAAGTACACACCAAAAGAATTTCTATCTTTAATATCCAGCTTTTCATGTTGTTTGCCTTATCTCAGTCATTAATACTGATTCAAAGCAATTGAGTATTACAGCACTGACTACAAGCCAAGTTAGACAAGAGTTGGCAGGGGCTACAGCTGTGGGAGGACCTGCAGGAGGAGGGAATAATTGCTTCTGTGAGCTAAGCAATACCAGTTATAATACTTCCTTCATATTTCTCATTTGTTAAAACAGTTTTCTTTTTTCTTTTATGAAAGGTGACTGGACTGATTAAGATTTCCAAATGCAAACAGACAACTCATCTCATATCCCTCGCAAGGAAAATAAAATGGAACACATTTCACAGAGAAAAGATGAATCCAAATGTATTTGGCAGGGTCATAAACAGTTAAAAACTAGGTCTTACATTGCAGAAGCTCAGGGATCATTAGCCTGATGGTATCTTCAGATGATGTAGTCCTCTACAGATTGTTTTTAAGTGTCAAAGTACCCATGCTTTACATTGTATTAGAGAACAAAGGTGAATTAGAGTTAAATTTAGAAAACACAGTCTTTTAATTGTTAATCAGAAAAAAACTCTCCCCTAGTTTCAGATGGGAGCATAATGAAGGAAGATCTGTCATGAGTTTAACTTTGGAAAAAATAGTAGCCCCTAGGCCCTTGGGGCTCTGGGATAAAGGATCACTGGTTGGTGACTTGCAGTTTCATGGGTTACAGGCAAAGCAAAGTAATTTGTGAAGTATAAAAGTCCAGAACTGGTGCCTTCTTCCCTTACCATGTCACAGACTGAATGCTGACCCCTATAACAACTGTTCAATTTTGCTCTCTTTTTCCCCTCTTGTAATGCCTTTCCCTTCCTTGTATTTCATCAGGGGAAAAAATTATATCTGGTCTGGTGTGCTGTAAGCATACTATAGTAATAAAAGTAAATTAATCTAATCTAATAAATATTACTAACTGCACTTACACTGCCAGCTGTCTGTGATATGCAAAACAAATTTATTCTGAGATATGTGAACTCTACTAAGTTTTTTTCTTAAAAAAACCCAAAATCACTGAAAATAAGTAAGAGTTAGAGATTGTTTGTGTCATCTCTGTCATACAGAGAAAACTTCAGAGTAATTCCACACTCATCTTCTCACTCCTAAATAAGATGTCTTGAAAACAGGGAGCTAGAAGGGGTATAGCATTAAGTTAGTACATTAGGAGACACCCATGTATTTTAGGACATGGAACTGAAAATTGTGGTTTGGTTGAGTATCTTGCCATCCTCTAGTGCCTATCTACACAGATAGATGCAAAATGAAGGCAAACTCATGGAATTACAGGTCACCTTTGATGTCCTTCTCCTATGCTGATGGTGTCCCTGTGAAGGTATCTACACTATTCCATTCTGAATGAGACTACTTTTGATGTTTCTTATCATCCATAGATACCAACTTAAAACACAAGTTATTGTGCTTCAAAATGGTTTTTACATTGCCAAGAGACGGCTACAAATTGAGAGATTTTTGGACACACCTTGGCTTGCACAGTGTGCATTCAAACCATTCCATTCTCTGCAGTTTTCAGTGCAAGATGTTGAGGCCATCAGCATGAATTCTGGTTTCAGTATTGGGCCCCTCATGAAAATAAAGACAGTGACATGCTTGAGCATGTCCAGAGAAGGGCAACAGACCTGGGCAAGGGTCTGGAGAATAAGCCTGGTAAGGAACAGCTGAGGGAACTGTGTGTGTTCAGCCTGAATAAAAAGAAGCTTGGGAGAAAACTTCTCACTCTATAACTACCTGAAAGGAGGCTGTAGCTGGGTGGGATTCAGTCTCTGCTCCCAGGTTGCAAGTGAAATGTTGAGAGGAAACCATCTCAAGTTGAGCCGGAGAGGTTTAGTTTGGATATTAGGAAAAATTTCCTCACCAAAACAGTGGGCAAGTCCTGGCACAGGCTGCCCAGGGCAATGGTGGAGGCTCCATCCCCAGAAAGTCTTTAAAACTTTGTGTAGATGTAGTGCTCAACGACATGGTCCAGTGGTGGACTTGATGATATTAGAGGTCTTTTCCAATCTAAATTATTCTATGATTCTATGACTTTGCTAAGGAGTTTTTCACAAACAGTTTTGTGGGTGCAACTCCACTGGAGACTGCTAACTCTTCATTACAAGCAGCTCTGCCCTCCTTGTAAAGCCATTTAGACTCAGTCTGAAAAGGAGTGCGTAGCTCGGATCTCTTGTTCTGCTTCCCACTGAATTTTCTTTAAGCAAGCTGGTAATGACTGTCACATGAAATCCGTAACAAGCACAAGGCAACATTTTTTGAGATCACTTTGAGCTTTTGGTAAGGAGCAAGTGGCCCCTTGCAGCCCATCCAAATCACTGACTTCTGTTGAAACAACTCTCTCAGGCTGTTCAGGGAAGTAGTGGAGACTTCATTCCTGGAAGGATTTAAAAAATGTGTAGTTGTGGCACTTGGGAACTTTGGTTAATAGTCTTTGCAGTGCTGGGTTAAGGTTTGGACTTGAAGATCTTAAAGGACCTTTCCAAGCTGAACAATCCTATGGTTCTATGATTCATCCTTTTCCAAGGAAGTAGGTAATTTCTATTGAATTTAAAACCATGGTTGCATTTGGTATTGTGGTCAATCCTAGCATATTCTTCCCAGTGTATTTAATTTAGTTGTATCAATGATATTTCTGCTGCTCTAAGCACATAAAGAGATTACTAATTATCATTCTTTTAAAGCATATAGGAAATGAAATTGTACAAATGAAAGATTTAGAATTACATGAGAATTACTCAGGACTGATATCCATTCTCACAATTTTTGGTTTTCCCTCTCATCTTTCCAGCAATGGATTTTTTTTTAACTTAGAAACGGCTTCTGAAAAATCATTGTGGCAAGTCAAATGTTGAAACTGTCTCAGTGTTTCTACCACTAATGCTGTTTTGTATTTTACATAATAGGGTTTTTTTAAGTGCACTGAATTAAAAAAGTCATGTGGCAAGAGTTATTCTGTTTTATTACAAACTTAATAACAATTTTTGTTTGTAAAATATTCACAAGCAAATGGTTGGATATATAGCTGTGAAATGTAAAGCTCAAGAAATTAATATGTAAAAAAAAGCCCATCAAATATACACATATTTTGTGGAAAGAGTTAACAAGCGATGTAAATATGTTGCAAGGGTGGTGATGATGGTATGATCTGATATCCTCCAGAAACCCAAGCATATAAATGGGAGAATGATGTTACTTGTGTCTGTTCCCCCCCTTGAAAATTTTCATGAGGAATCGACACCTTAGGCATGAAAGTAAGCCAAAGGGGATGCAAAGATGAGCCAGCCTCTTTATTTGCAGTAATGATAGAGCTATTTATTGAACCTTTATGGTCAGAGACAAAAATAGCTTATAAATAAGAACTGAAAGTCTCTCCAGAATGGTCATCTTGGAAAGGAAAGTGCCATTAACTGAGCAATCTTTCCATGGGTATTTTGTCAGCATGTGAGAGATACCCTCTTTCTTGCTGGATGTGGCTGTGTTACTGACACATCCAGGAGATGAGTTACACACAGGTGCTGTTTTTTACTCATTGTAGGTCAGCAGTAAATTAGGATGCCACAAGTATTATGCATTAGTGTACAGCACACTTTCTCTTCATAATGCTAATATTATTTAATTTTGCAACATTAATTGTAATATTAATTGAATTAAATGTCTGTGTGCCTTTATAAGATTAGCTCTCTTTTTTGTCCATACACACCTTCAAATATGCTCTATATAAAGGTAAGTGTCCACATCATGCTGGAAAACAGAATCATTACATATCTTTATCTGATTCGGAGATATATTTGTGAGACTATGGACCCTGAAGGGGTATTCACTTAGCTCTCATTTTATCTTTTTTTAAAGCCTGACTGTTTAAATAGGAGAAGCTTTCCTAATGTGGCTGCTTTCTCATCTATCTCATCTTTATATGGCTCTTTTTCCTCCTAGCTTTGATTTATACATGTGGAATGTTTTTGATCAGATAACACCCAAGGATATGTTGCTGTCTTCATTCAGGACATTGGTTTTGTAAGCTGCAAAGCTGATAAACACTTATATGTGCCTTATTTCCTCTTCTGCACAAAGATTGTATTGAGACATCAGCATATCTGGGGAAAATGTGTTTTTTAATAATATAGTTGTTGTTGTTCATTTTAAATTCAACACTACCATATTTGATGTTTGCATCTTTAAAAATTGCAAAATGGTGTCCTGTTGGCAGTAATGAATATGAGTCTAACAGAGAAGAAAGAGAACCTGCCTTAATGTTACTTTGTTATAAAATTCTTATCTGAAGAAAGAACCCTTGAGAATATTAAAACTTGACTCTGTCTGTTAGATGTATGAAAGATAGAGCTCTTTTTAAAACCAACATTTCTTTGTTGTCTCCACAGTTATGATGCCTCACACAGCAGTTTTTCCTTGAGAATAAATCCTTGAGACAGAAGATAAAACAAATTCCATGGACTGGTGACTGGCATATACCAACCAGAGGCATATTCACATGAGAAAACTGCTCAACAAATATTTCATCTATCTGAGATATTTTCCAGCTCAGTTGCCTTGCTATTCTGTTCCCACCACATTCTCTGCATTGCACAGTGGAAAAGCAGAGAGATTCAACTTCTGCACCGGACTGGGAATGCTAGGAGTGCTTCAGATGCTAAATACCAGGTCAATATTTTTGTTGTTTCAGTTGGCACTGAAGAAGGGAAACAAAATTAATATTGGTTCTTTTCTCCAAATAAAAGAGCAAATCTGGGAAGGGTTAGCTATAAGACTTAAAAGTTGCTTTATACAATAGCTAAAAATTCTGATGAACTAGGGGTATTTATGCATTCAATATAAAATTATGAAAATGTCACAATACTGACTTCCTTGTCATTAACATATGGATCTAACTATGTAAAAGTACAAATAATAGAATAAAAGGGAAGCATTCAAAACAATCTTGGATTCCAAATAAAGAGGAAACTGAAGTATTATTATAGAGGCCAATTTATTAAAAAAGTTTTTTCCATTAGCTGGGCAGGTAATTTTTAGCATAAATTTATTGTAAAAGTTCTAGTGCCAGCCATAAGGTCTGTGTGTCAGTGCAGTGCGAGTCGTGTGTTATGAAAACAGCAAAAAAAGCTATTGGATTTATAAGAAGACTAAAAATAAATTACTTCTTTCAATAACAAAATTTTACAATTTGTTGAATGGTTCACTTTTCAGAGGAAAAACTATAACAGAAACTAGGAAAAATAAATTCATTGTACCTCATGGAGTTAGATAAATTAATAATGCACTAGTCTCAGAAGCAGAGAAGGAAAATAGCTGATAGTTGTACAGCTTGTTCCTTAACCTTCACACAGAAAATAAGGCTAAAACTCCTAGTTAATTAGCTACAATTAAACAGTATATGTGAACTTTCAGAACTTAATAATCTAATATGCCTGTGGAGTTTTTTGTGTTCAGCTGTAAAGTAACCAAACAGCTGTGCAGCATGCATTTGATAAATTTGAATAAAAATTTCCTCAAAAAAATCATTATTTGCTTGCAAATTAGGAAAAGAGGCTAAAATTTGTTGTATTAATTATTTAACGCAAAACTTTCACTCAGCTCTCGCTATTAGTAAGATGGGAAATGAGTCATAAAGTGCCACATAATGGAAGAGTGTCAGTGATCAGATTCTGTCTTTTTACCTTTAACACACTGCCTATATCCACTTGAATGTCCCAAGTAAAAGTGGGGCTGTTTTAGCTATATCCCTGTTGCAAAGAATCATGACATGGATTTGGCATGGTCTAAAGCTCTGAATCTGGATAACATTGACACGGTGAGCACCATCTCAGCATCCTTTGGAGCAAGATCATGTTCATAGGAGCATACATAGTCTAAGGAACCTAAAGATGCAACTGCTGGAGGGAGTCCAGAGGAGGCCATGAAGGTGCTCAGAGGGCTGGACCACCTTTGCTGTGAGGAAAGGCTGAGAGAGTTAGGCTTGTTCAGCCTGGAGAAGACAAAGCTCTGGGGAGATCTTAGAGCAGCTTCCAGTTCCAGTAAAAAAAAGGGTATGGAAGAGAGCAGAGGGTCTTTTGAGAAGGTCATGCAGTGATTGGACAAGGGAGAATGGATTCAAACAGAAAGGAGATTATTAGGAAGAAATTATTCGCTGTGAATTTGGTGAGGCACTGGCACAGATTGCCCAGAGAAGCTGTGGCTGCCCCATCCCTACAAGTGTTCAAGCCCAGGTTGGATAGGACTCTGAACAACCTGGTCTAGTGGGAAGTATTCCCGCCCATGGCAGCAGGGTTGGAATTACATGAGCTTTGAGGTCTCTTACAGCACAATGACACTTCTGTGATTCTGTAAATTACCAGTAATTCTCTGGTACAATTGATGGTAAGACTTCCGTTTTAGGTACTGCCTACTTTTTGGCCTTCAAAAGACAAAATGTTAAGACAAATTGAATGGATGGATATTCACCATAATCACACTGGATGAGGCAAGGGTTTTTTTTCTATTCTGGGCAGGAAAAGAAAATTTAATGTAAAATTGTACAGAAACACATGTAACAGCGATGTCTTAGATTAGGCAGCAGCATTGTGTCTCAGATTAAGAGGGTTGTTTTAGAGGTCTGGACTATGGTAATCCTACTTATTAGGGAATCTGAAAATAAATGGAATAAAAGAGACCTATTTTTAAAATGTTTTCTTATACCACCATCAGGTGAAAAATAAAAATAATAAGAAAAATGTACCTTTTTTTTAACCTAGAAATCTAATGGAAGATTTTTCAACAACAGGAGTCTTAAATTTTTTGCCTTGTTAGATTCTTTAAAAAAATGCCTGTTTTTTAACAGTGTTGATCACCAGTGCAAAAGTCAGGGCCCCATGAGAAAATTGCTTTATAAACAGTGTATCTATCTGAGTTTTATTTCTAGGTGATTTTCTCTGCTTAAGCTCACTTGGGGCTTTACATGAACTTAACTTTTGTAAATAGGACAAATTAGAGAAACTTGCCCACAGTTACATTTTTACCTGTGCTGATCCCTAAATTCACCTGCAAGAGAAGAAAGATAACAGTAAAATCAATTTTAGAAAGTCAAGTCCCTTAATTAACAATGCCAAAAATTTTCAACTAAAAAAACAGATTGTTGTAAGGATCATGTTATTCCATCAGTCTTGAGAAAATTCTGAACATCTGATTGTTAATCTTTTGCTAAAACCTGTCAGTATCACCTTAATTAAAATGGGCTTTCCTTTGGTAAAACTTTTCATGTCAGAATTATACAGACTTACAATTCCAACATGAAAACTACTTCTTGGTGAGTGTTAATGAGATGCCTTCATTTGCTTTAATGAGGTACAATGCACAGCTTCATTTATACATGAGAAGAGAAACAGTAAGATTTTTGAGCTGGTTTTTGCTCTGTAATCCAAGAAAAATGTACAGACTCTGCTACTCACCATTAATAGGATGACATAAAGAGTTGGCAGCATTTTTCTGCCGAATGCCCTAATCTCATGTGGCTACATTTGAAAAGTAGAAAATCGTTGTCATCTCATATAGATCCTTACAATGCACCGTATGTTTCTAGTGAATGAGCATCAAACTGACCCTGTGGGTTTATGCTGCATATCCTGCCAGTCCATTGATTTTGAGGCTACACTGAAAACAAAAGACTGGCTTAGAGAATGGGTCATGAACTCACATTTAAGGGTATAATTTTGCACAAGTCAGAACAGAGGAGAGACAATACTGTCCACCAGACAATAGCCTGCAGTATGGGGAATGCTAATAATGCTAAATTTGGACAGCTACAGGGTCATGCTCTTTCCACTACACTGTAATTATGTACCAGGAAGAACAGTACACAAGAGGTTAACTTATTTCATTTGCTTTTTATTATGCTTGGGAATTTCATGCATATGCAAGGCAAAATTCCATAAGAATTATATTGTTGGTTATCATTAATAGCTGCTTGTTATGAAGTGCAATATTCCTACCTTTTAAAATTCAGCAGGATTCTAGACAGGCCTTTCCACTGTTAGGATCTTGGCCAATAAATTACTCAACAGGGTGCACAGGGTGGCTGGAGCAATATAATAGCATCACCCTTGGAAACTGTGGAACAGTATTGGTAACCACAGGAGCAAGGGGCACTTCTTCACAAGGATGTCTTTCACTGGCACAGACGGTCAACCAAAGGACAAAACAAAATGTTTCAGGCTAGATATAGATTTCAAATAGAGCAGATATTTGGCAAGCTGGAATCATACATATAAAGCTGACTTTGAAGAAATGTCATGCAAAAAAAAAAAAAAAAAAAAAAAACGGAAGCATCCAATGTTACCACAGGAATCTGAATACATTATGTAGAACTTTATTAGCTGGGTCTCATTTCAACAGGAAAAACAAGTTGGAGAGAAGCAAACCTCTGGGAACAGAAGGATATGGCTTCTGTGCTGGCTGTTTCTCACTGACCGTTTAGTTCTTGTGACTGCATTTCTGGGAGGGTTTCCTAGACAGAGGTTATCTTCCTCAGAAGCTGGCTAATATCAGATCTCATTGCAATCCAACCTGAGACATTTCAAGTTACTCTGCGTATCAGATGTCACTGGAACTCTCCATACTCTTTTATAGATAATTCTATATACTCCATCAGTGTGCCAGGTAAGGGGAAAAAACTGTTTAGTATTTTTTGTTAAGATCAGTTCTGTGAAGGAACTGAAAGGTGTGATTTTGCTTTGCATCCTTGTTTTTGGGTGAGCCCCTATGCACACTGTAAATTTTATATAAAAGAAAACCAAGATACTTTTGCAGGCAGGAAAGCATTCTGTCTTGCACAGACCTATTCTGGAATAGATTTTCCCACCAGGGGTTCTTGTGTTGTAAATACCCCTCTTGTAACATGTAAGAACATGTTCACCACTACCTAATGGAAACAGTCTCACCTGAGGCAAGTGCCTTAGAAAAGTTTCTGAAATCTCCTTACAGTAGGTGCATAAAACAGAGGGATACAAAAGCTCACAGCTGGGTGCTTTTGGCTTTCTAGACTAATGGACCCCTAACTCTTTGCAGCTGGAGTGATAAGACATGAGGACTGTCATCAGAGTGAGTCCAGGATATGACTTGAATTAATGCTTCTGGATCTTAAAGGCTGTCTGCACCAGCCTTGCTTCAAAATGCATCACCTGTACACTTAGTATTTTCAAAGATGTCTGACAGTGTCTGAGCTGCCAGTTCAATATCAAGCTGCCTAACAGCAGAAGCAGTCCTGAATAACCTGCACATACCCTTCATGTGCACCATGCACTCCCTTATAGATACGTGCCTATGTAATATTTACATCCTTAATATACTTCAATGTAGTCAAGGGCAACTTTCATGCAGTTAAAAATGAAATTGCTGCTATCAAATAAGATGTGCAGTCACTCCTTAAGAATTGAGAAGATTATCTCTGAAAAGCCTTTTCAAAAATTCTCTACTGTTATTAAGATCCTAAGAAAAGAGCTCTTGAAAAATGAGATAATTTTCTGAATGTAAAGGACAATATAAAAATAAGTTGTTTATGAAAGTTTTAGACTAAACCAGGTTCTTTATTATTAAACAACAGTTCATTTTGTGTGCTAGAGACACTGCATGCTTTTATGACACTTCTACATATTAGTTGTCCAATTTTATCAAAGTTGTTAATAATGTACTGATTACAAGCATTGGGATCTGAATAATATTTTCCTTTCCATGAAGTTTCTTTCCCAGGATTTTTTGACAGATATAGCATCTCATCATTAATGTTATTTCTCATTACAGACTCAACTGAATATTCACATGAAAGATCAAATCACTGTTATTTTGTCTTGTCATTATTTTTCCATGTAGATTGTTAACCCATCATTTTTATCACATTTTACAGTAGTTGTTGCATTCATAGCATAACTGTTAGTCCAATTCATTATACAGACTAACATTTTGGAGGAGAATTTGAAAAGAAAACTTCTTTATGAAATCACACATATTAATGTGATTCTGCCTCCCATTGTTTTCCCCTTTAGTGCTTCCTGATTTCCTGAGAATTTTTCCTTACTTTCTAATTCAAGTTTTTCTGAATTTTAGAGTCATCAAAGAGCTTTGATACGCCTTACTGGAGCTGGTGCCAGATTTAAGGATCAGAGAGGAAAGGACTATGTTCTTAAAACTGAAGTCCGAAATTCAAAAGAGGGGAAAAATTTTACTCTGTCCTTGATGTTTTTTTTTTTTTTTATTTGGAGCTCACACCCATTAAAAGAGAGCCTCATAAAAAGAAGAGGATAACTACTGATATTCTAGAATATACAGACTTTTTCTTCTTTCTTTTTTTTTTCTTTCTTCTTTTATTTTTTTTTCCTGTATAGACAGAGAAGCTAAGGTATTCAGAGTTTATAGGCTTTGGCTGATGACAAATGTTCATAAAGCAGGACTATTTATTTTATATTTTTTCTCCCAAAGCACCTAATTACACAAAAGCCCCATGTGACCTTGGTATAAACCCATCAGACTAATTCCATCTCATGCCATCACAGCAGAAATTGTATGAAATCTGTGGTTATTACTCATATCACATTGGCATCGGGAAATATTAAGATTGTTAGAAACAGCAGGAAGCCAAGGAAGTGTTAAGGATGGAAATAGATGGGAGAGAAAAAAAGATAGAAAAACTCTTCAATGATAGAAAGCAGTGTTGTTGAGAAATGAAATTAATTCCCAAAAGAACACAAGGAATATTTTGCAAAGTCAAGACTTACACTTAGATGAGCTCTTTTCAAGTTCACTGTGTCGGTCTTTTCAAAGAAAAGAACAAATAAGCCTAAATCACTTGATTTTTCATCCCAAGGATATCTTAAGCTGATCTAGGATGTATTTCAGATAAGGTTGTACACTTAAATTGGCTGGTGTAGTAAACTGAGTTATGCTCGTGGAGATGTCTGCACATCTTGAATCTAGCACAACAGGACACTGGTGTCCACATTTCACAAGAAGTGATAAAGATGTTTGAGACGATGGTGTAGTTTTACAAAACTCAAGGGAGGCACTGCATATCTGTAATTTGGAAGCCAGTAAAGTGAGCTTAGATAAATGAAGCCTCACTTCTAAAAAAATAAGATTTATCCAGTTATAAGAGTTGAATGGGCACTTACTTTTAGTCTGCTCCTGCTATGGAAATCAATTGGATTTTCCCCCAAACAGAAGTGACCCCTGAGACTTCATATTGAAATATGGCAATTACCTATAGAAATGGAATAATTGTATTAATGACTGGCCAGGTAATCAGTTTTGAAAATCAGTTTCAAAAATGTTGAAAAACAAAAAAGTCAAACCATCCTGTGCACTCATCCCAAGCAGAGAATTCTAGATGTAGATACAAGAGATTTTATATATAGATCTTAATCTATAAATGTTTGATTTGGAACAAAAATTTATTTAGCTTTAAAGTAAAAAAAAAACCAAAAAAAAAAAAACAAAAAAAAAAACAAAAAAAAAAACAAACCACCTTCCAAGTGATTAAAAGGACCAGTGAAGATTTAAAAAGTAAAGCAAATGCTGCAAAAATGCCATAAAATGATGAGTTACCAGTCCATCTGAAAAAAAAACAAAACCAAAACATCAAACAAGAAATCAAATCAAGAGTTGTTTGATCTATATGTAAATATTAAGTTCTGCCTCAGAGGAAAAGCAAAAAAACAAACTTAGTAGAAAGAAAAGGTTTTTTTCAGAAACCTATTAATGATAATTAGGAATTCGTTACCACCTCTCATAAATTATGATGATGATCATGTAGTTCCCTAGAAACGTTATTAGAACACCTCTCCTGTGAAGATGTTGTTCAACTGGGAGAAGAGAAGGCTCCTGAGAGACATTGGAATACCTTCAAGTACCTAAAGGGGCTTCAACACAGCTGGAGAGGAAATTTTGACATGTGCTAAGACAAGGGAAATGGCTTCAAGCTAAAAAAGGACAGGTTTATGTCATCTATTAGGGACAAATTCATTATTGAGAGTGTGGTGAGGCACTGGCAGAGGTAGCCCAGATATATTGTGGATGTCTCACCCTTGGAAGTGCTCAAGGCCAGTTTGGATGGTGCTCTGAGCAACCTGGTGTGGCAGAAGGTACTCCTGCCCATGGCAGGGAAGTTGGAAATGAGATCATCTTTAATGTCACTTCCAACTCAAACCATTCTTAATTTTTGATCCAACAATAGACCTAAATTCTTGCCAAAAGAAAAAAACACTTCTTTCTGGGCCATACAAAGTTGCAAAAGAGGTTTTTTACCTGTCATTCAGAAAGACATAATTCTTAGTATTAACAAGCTGTAACTTGTGCATGTGTATTTCATTGGCTTGTTCTAGTCAAGCTGTCATTTGTCTCAGCAAAATGCTGTTTGGTTCAAATAACACTAAGGAAACAACTCTGAAGATTTTTTTTTTAAAGTTGAGATTCTTGTTCAGCAGCTGTACACCTTTTCTCAAGTCTGTTTCTCAGGAAGGGCCAGAGGCTGGCCTCAAACATAACCAAATAATTCCTCAGAAAGAAATTAAGGGTTGAATTTACAAAGGAGATGCTTATTGCAAAATCCTACCTTTGGTCTGTGATTATAAAAGCAGTTAGGCTGGCAGATGCTTGATGCTTCTGAGCACTCCAGTTGTTCCGCTATCCTAAGCAGCAAGCCATAAGGGCATTGCTGGGAGGGGTGATAGAAGCAGCACTTCTGCAGGTCATTTCAGTTCCACGTGTCCAAAATGAGAGCAACATGCTCAACAAGGCCATTTCTGACTATGTGTATGGAGCTGCTGAACTCCGAGCAGTCCCTTCTGTGAAGATTGTGCCAGCCCCCAGTGGGCTACTGCAAGCCTTTGGTGAGTTGGCCTACCCCATATTCCTGTGATAAGACATGTTTTCTAGATCACTTATTAAATAAAAAAGAGGTATATTTGTGCTGCTGTGGAACAGGATCTCCTCCCCATCTCAGGTGAAAGTATTGCTGTCATGAACTGCAATGATTTAGGGTAGTTGCTGGTCTCTGCAATGCCAGCTACTGACCAGCATGGCAGTGGCACCAGACAACTCCCTGAAAATATGATTCACCAGCTATACCAGCTATATGGCCTAAGATTTGCCTTTGGTTTTGCCCATGTCTTCCCCAGGTCAGGTATCAGGACACCCATAAGATAATAAGGAAGACAACATCTACCTCTTAGTCTTAATCTGAAGCTAAAACAACAGAGAGTTGTTTTAGTAATTATTATGAGTTTCAGAAGTTTCAACTCTGTCATGCTGATCTTTCCTTTGCAAGACAGTGCTGCCAGCCCCATGCAAAGCTTACAAAAAATTACTTACTGTCTTTCTAATGGTCTAAAAAACCAAAGACAAGTTTACGGTCTACTGCTGTCCTGATGCCACACTCTACACTTTTGGACACAACTATTTCAAGCTGAAGAGTAACATACTGAAGTAGCTTCAGAGATCAATTTTGGTAGGGTATTTTATTGTTGCTGGACTATAACCTTTGGTAATATGTGAAGCACTATTTCCTGATGGCTATCCAACATCCATAAAGTTGTGTTTCACAGGTGATGCTATCTGCATATACAGAATCCAGCATTTTTCTTCACTTCTCCATGGAAAGAGACCTGGAACCTCCAAAATGTAGGCTCTAAACACATTTGATCGGAGACGGATAAATTTGTGGGACAAGAGTGTACCCCCACCCACTGCAGATTTGCAAGCAGTTTACACTGCTACACTTACTGTGCTCTGGAACAGCTTCCCAGTTTATTTCCCTGTGAGTGTATTAACAAGGTTCACCCAGTTCCCTCCCAGTCTCCTGCACCTTCTGGGTGACTGTTTTTATACAGTGCAGGAACTGCCTCTGTGTTTGATTTCCCAGCAGCTGAGGAATATACCTATTTGAATTGGGTATGTAAAAAAAATTTGAAAAGGAATATTTTCTTCTGAATTACTCTCCTACCAGTCCCTGCCGAGAGCTTGGTTTCTTGCATGCCACACTTCTGATCTTCACTCTTGCAGTTGCAATATACATGTTCAACAGTCTCCAGGAGACAGTTTCAGAAAGCAGGTTCCTGGGTCTGATGTTGCCTTTGTGGCACAGAAAACCTTTGCCAGCCACAAGTGCATGCTTGCAAGTGCAGACTGGATATGGGATATACCTTACTGAGGCTGGCACTCAGTATTTCATGTTGGTGCAGAATCAGTGTTTTGGGGTTCTAATAGGTCAGGACAAATAAGTTAGTGCCTTGTGCATATCCTGCAAACTCTTCAAGTTGTGTTAATGATCAGACAGTAATGAAAGACACTGTCAGTGTTCTGGTTTGGAGTTTGCTGAGAAGAAAATTTAAAAATTCCACAGCATTAGACCGAGAGGAAAGTAAGGAATTATTTTGTACATAGGTTGTCTGTGAAGAAAGAAACTTAAACTTTGTAAATATGGTACTGAGGCAATAAAACAACTACTATTACGATAACTTCATTTTACAGAACTGTTTGTGCATATTCTATTGGCTCTCTGCTCATATTGCTTCATTCAAATCAACCAGTTAGCTTATGAAATGTGGACTCTAAAAGCCCAGTGTTAACACTGCATCCCATTGCCAAACAAAGCAAAAATCTTTCCACTTTGAAATCAGCAACTTTCTGTGATCAACTGAATCTGTTTTCTGATGAAAATTAATGTAGAATTCAGATCAATGAAGCATATGTGAAAGAGAAAGAAAGTAGGTGACTGAAAATTAGTATGGGTAACCTTCAGTTTCCATATCTGCACATCATAGTTAATTTTAAAAAATAGCTTGTAGTATTTCCAGCAGAAATGGAAAACTGTGACTGTACAGTCTACAGTGAGCTTGAATCATAAAAACCAAATGGAATATCCTGTAGATTTTCTACAGATCTGTTCTATGCACACATTCAAATTACCTTTAACAAAAGCAATAAATTGCTGTTGCTGTCATAAAAATCTCTGTGTGCTGTACTAACATGCTGCTAATGAAAAGTATCATAAAAAGCAGAAGTTCAGATTACATTAACTTCAGTACATAAATCTGGTTGTTCACCTGTATCATTTTACTGGGATATTTTTTCTCATTGATTTTTAAAGAGAAGCAGGTGTGTGGTGGTAGTGACTAATTCATGCTGCAAAACCAAGAAGTTGTGTGGATTGCTGTTTCTGTGATGTCTCTTCCCCACCCTCTGAGCTCTGCCATAGTTTGGCAGAGATTCAGCTCCTATATGAGGTAGCGAACATAGGTCCTATAGTAAAGAGATGATTAAGTAAGGTGAGAAGACAAAAAAGCAGGGACAGTAACTTCCTGTGGAGCTCCATTACTGAACTGCTCCCAGGAACTCCATTAGCCTGGGAAGAAAAGAGCAAAAGAGTAATGACAGGCTGCTAAATGCTCAATACATGGCCAGTAAGTGCTACCCCCAAGGATGTCCAAGTAACTCATTGCTACATTATGTTCTGCCCATGAGGTACATCTTTTCCTGCTAATTCTCAGGTAAATTGGGAGAAAAACGTTCTGGGAGTAGTTCAGGAAATGATTAATTTTGTCTCAGATGGTGGCATGCTTCCTCCAGCTTCATCCAGCTGAAATGTACGTTGGCATCCTGTTAGGGAATTGTTAGAGGCTTGAGTAAGCACAAATGCAGATTGTGCTTATCATATTCTTGTCATGAGCTGATGTGGTCCAAGCAAATGTATATCAGAAGTACAGAATGTAGAACTTCCTTTAATAGCCTGTACATAAAAATAAATGGGTCTTTTCTGACATTTTTTTCTTCTCCTGGGGCAGAGGGGAGATTGGCATCCCATTAATCTGAGATTATGAAAACATGACCTGCAATCCAAATAGAGTCATTTATTAATCTATTTTTTTTCTTTTTAAGCAGACATTGGTTTCCAGAACCTCATCTGAGGAAAGGTGAGGAAAGCTGCAGAGGCTATGATGCTCTGAGTAGACAGGTCAGACATTTCTTTTCATGATCATACTTGTAGCTTGTGGCTTAGGCTTTCCAGACTGCTTGCTCTGGACTTCATCTTGCAAATTTCCCAGAGTGTTTGCAAGGTCGATAGCAATAGTTGTTTTAAAACTCACGTCTTATCATACCTGAGAGTGGGAAAGGTGGCTGCAACCCCACTCCACAGCTGGTCTTTCTCTTTACAGAACCAGCTACAATGCTGTCACTATGAGTGCCTATATAATATACCTCTCCTTTCTGTTGTCCAACATTTTCCTGAGAACATATTTCATCTTCCCACACCCATGCTGGCAATGCAAGTAACTCTGAAAGGGACATTGCATTTCATATTTCAGAAGCTTTCCCATTGTACAGACATTTAAAAGTCCTGAAAGTATTAAAGTTATATATAAGGGAAATTCGAGTAACATTATTAATGCCTGTCATTTTAAAGATAAAAGCATTTCCTCAGTCTTCTTGTGATCTGATTGATTAACTGGCATATAAAATTAGTACCTTTCAGTCTTTGAAACCAGGTAACATCTTACTGACCTAATTCTCCCCAGATCAACATACAGCCCCATGAAGGTGTGAATATTTTACAGGGGCCTGATTCTGCCTCGGTAGGTCTTGGGACCCCTTGCATATATGAAGAGAATAAAAAAGGACTCTTGAGGATAATAGCTACATTTTCAGTGCGATATAGGGAAAATGCTAATTGTCACTCTCTAACCTTAACTGTTCACATAACTTGTATTACAAATGATATGGTATCTTTCCAGTGTTTCTCTTTTTCATTCTGAGATATTTATTGTAAGCATCAAGTATATCTGAATGTCCTTGTCTAACTGTGGGTGAGATACCCAGTATCACTAAAAGAATTACCGTGAGGAAACCATTATTAATACACAATATCACTCTGCTACTATTGTTAGATCCTAATATTTTTCAACCCCTATTTCCAGTGAATTTCATAATAAAATTACCTTTAACAGTAAACATCTGATGTTTATTCTTCTCAAACCAGCACAAATAGACTACTGAATAAAATCTACACACTCATTGAGATCAATGAAATGAAGGAAATATTATGCCTTTTTACCAAGTAAATGCATGTTTCTTCCTTTATTTTTCTTTTTTCTTTTTTTTTCTTTTCCATTACAGACTCTCAAACAGAGTTTGAATGTAAAGCTCTAAACTTGGCATCTGCAGTTTTCAATGAAGTTCACATGCTTTTGGATTCTTAGAAAAAATGGTTAAGCAGCTCATTACATACACAGCATATATTATTTTTCCATGCTGCTTCATCCAGCTCAATCCTATGGGACACAGAGACTGCCTGAGAAATGGGCAATGCCATTGATTCCCAATGAAACCATTATAAGCAGAGAAATTCAAAGCCCCCAGGGATGCAGAAACTCAAACTTTACATCCCTCCCACCTTTACAATGGCTGCACAGCTTTAAACCTCTTTTCCATATGAAAGCTTGGGCTTCTCTTCAGCTAAAGGTACAGAAACCTGCTTAGAATGCCTTTAATAATGCAGAGTATGGTCTTAACTCAGCGCTTCCCAAGCTATTTTCTCTAGCTCTTGCTTCCCTCATGAACTCTGTCCCTCGCTATAATTAGCTCAGTCCAAACCTACAATATGGTGGTTATCCTGCTTCCTTATTTGGAGCCAGCTCATGTCCTTCCCTCACTGCTGCCCTGAGCTGGTTTTGCAGACCCCCCTGCACTCCCACTGTGCTGGGGACAAGCCCTACCATGCTATTCCTAGTGTGGGAATAGCTGCCATGATTAAACTGTTTAAAACTGACAAGCCTGAGAGGTTTGATTTATTTGAAACTAAATATAGCTTCTCTAAACAATGAATAAGTTAGGATTCATAGTTTTTCAGGAATAAATGACATGCACATTCACCAGAACAAAGAAAATTATTAAACATAATGTTTAATAAGTAAGAGTAAGAAGTGAGTAGGTGAAACTAAACTGGGGAAAACTCTTGGCTGTAGCCCATTATCTTCTTTTTGAGATGACCCTGGGCAAGAATTACTCATCCATTTCTTTGCTTGCACAATGAACCCTACCTTCATTTTTCCATATTTTTCTGCATTTCTTAATGCCTCCAGATCCTTTCCTTCTCACTCCATTGCCCCTTCCCCTCCTCTGCACATTGCCTTTGACTTAGCCAAGGTGACAATGCTCCAGCCGGATGGTACAGGCAAGGGTTGTGGAGCCACCTGTACCTGCTTTCTCCATGTCAGGAGAGTTTCTCTCCAGAGAGACACTGGAGTGTCTCTTCAGGCTCTCTCATGAGTTGGACGCTGTCCTGGTGCTAGCTTCTCGCTGGTCATTATAGGATGGCAAATACACAGTGCTCTGTTGATAGATCTAAAAGGCTGGTGTTTTCTTGAGGCAGGTATTGTTAGGCCTAATTTTACCAGTATTTAATGCCAGGGGTTTTTTGTTTATCTTTTTTTTTTCTTTATGAGCAAAAAATCACATTGTTTTAAAACAAGAAGTCTATGTTAAAAAGCTGTGTAAAACCAATATATTGTAGCCAACACTCCAGGCTTTTCTAAGTGGGTCATTTGGAAAAAAGACCTTTTACTTTCTTTGCTGCTTTTCTATAGTCACATGTTTCTAATTATCATTTGTATTTTACTTTGCTAAAGCTGTTGACAAGCTGTTACTCTGTGTGTGTGTGTGCTCTAGTGTGTGTGTCTGTGTGTCTCTGTCTTTCTGTGTTTTGCTTTATGTGTGAGAGAAAAAGAGGGCAAAAAAGAGAAATGGTACACATGCTATGGAGGGTTGCTGTCTGCAAGAGTCCAGCAGCATAGAAGGACACATGCACTAATTTTAAATTGAGAGCGGCCAGATCTATGGGATGAAAAAACCCAAATCAGTTTTCCAGTGTTTGTGTCCTTTCCAAGGACACAAGCTAGCTTCCCTTCAACTTGTCTAAAGACCCTTCATGAATATTTGTGCTCTCTCATGCTGAACATAGTGTAAAAAAGACCATGAACAGTGAGTGGTTCTTTGCCTTCCTTACAAATGCAAGTTGGAAAGTGACTGAAGAGATGACTCTATGACTGGGGTCAATACTGAAAGAAAAAATGTTTAAAAAAACTGCCAAAAATATTTCTCTATGTGTTTTGAATATAGAAAATCTGCCATCAAAAGCAGAGAGATATTATAATTGCTCACTGCATAGCAGTTCTTACACTTAGTCCTGATAATGAGCACAAGTGTAGACCAACCTGAACTTCTCACAGAACAATAAGAAAATATAATAACACATCTTGACTTCTGAGTGCTTTGGTCTTTTTATGTCTAACAGCACAGAGAGATAGAGCAGCTGTGTAGTTATGGGCAGTATGTGGCAAAGTCCTAGTGCTGATCCTGAATGGATATGAAACTCCAGGCAGGCATTTCTGGGTGCAAATGACAGTGGGAAAAGATGAATGCTCTGCTTGGAGAATATATGAGAACTTGTCTGGAGGAACAGAGCTATGGCCACAACTTTTTGCTTCAGGCACAAGGGTATCACTATGCAGGGAGGGTATGCTGGCTACTCTATAGGGAGTGTTTGCCCACTGTCTGGGGCTCCAATAGAGTCACAGCAGTTTTGGGATGAAAAAAAGAGGGAAAAGGACATTTGAGAGATTTTGTTGAAGTAGACAATACGTACAATGAATACTTTACAAAACAATACTGCAATCTCTTTGCACTAGAACTATGTTTCTGATTTCATCAATTGGTTCCACTTGAAGATAAAAAGTGTTGATGCTTTGGACAACAGACCTTTGGAACTGGGTCACTAGCTTGTCTAAAAGGGAATGTTTTCACTATATCTGCTTCAGCTGGGTATTTAGTCCTTAATTAGTGGCTGATCTATTATACTTCCCTATGTAAACTCTGGTAGGTAGTCGTAAATTTAGTGGTACAATGAACTGTTTATAATTTAAAAGACCTTTGACTTAGTGTAGTGATTCATTGGGCATTCGTGATTATTTCATTTGTACAGTAACTGGAAAATGAAAACAAGATCCTTGAAATCTGACATAGGGTTGTACTCATTATTCCAGGAATTAATTTCTTGTTATGATTTCTTACAGGAAAAATCTGTTTATAAAGAAGGCGGGAAAGGGGAAAGATCTGTTATCTGTTAACACTGCTTAATGAAAATAATATTATAATTTCATGTGAAAGGGAGAGACTGTATATTATTTTAGGAAGATTCATGAGGCAATTCATAATGAAAATGCAATTTTATTAATTTTTATTGAGACTGCTTTTCATGAGTTAAAAATAGGCTGTGCAGAAAGAGCACAGGCAAGTGACAGTTATAATGAATGGCCCTGATTCAGAAAAGCACTGAACAGGTCCTGGATGTTAAACTTGATTTTTTGGATGTCAGTTTTGAAACAAGGTACCCATATTGACCAGGCTTCCCAACAGCAATCTAAAATGTTGCTATGACAGTTTTCCAGGATTCTTTCCTTGTTGGCTATCTGTAGGTGAATTCCAAAATGAGGCACAAAACAGCATTTGTAGAAAACTGAGTTACCTAAATATTTGTGCTAAAATGGAGCTGGCATTTATTTTTTATATGCGCAAGTATCTTTGTGTACACACACACAGAGACACAGACACAAATAAGTGTGCATCATTAACTTTCACTTGAATTTGGTGTCTTCTGGTGCAAGACCTACCATCAGCACTGTGTGGGTCTAGGAAGTTATTTCATGCCTGGCATGAACATCTAGCACAGGTGTGCAAATGCTGTGGCACTTACCTTGTGGTCATCATTTACAGACCTTACCCTGCTGCATTCAGGTTCAGAATTGTGTAACATCTTGTGCTTGTCTGTTTGGGCAAAAACCTTGATTTCAAAATGGTAAAGAATGGACAGACACTTATTTTCCTGAAAGGGTTGTACTTAATACGGCAGAATGGCAGAACCAAACTGAAATCCAACCAAATGTATCACAAACACACACAAAAGAATTCTTGGTCTGAGAAACACTTTTTACTTCAAAAGTAATCCTCATTATATATCTCCAGCCTGAAGCAATTATTTCCATTTTGCTAAGTAAAACAAAATCTGTAGACAAACCACACATCACTTGCTTGCTTATCTTTGAGATTAACAGAAAGATTTTGTTGATGATCAAGAGATGGGAATCAACCACTGTTTTGGGGACTTCTGTTATGAGCAAATTAACACACTGCTGATGTGGTTCACCTATGCTTTGTGTCAGACTGCACAGCTGTCATGTGCAATCAGTTTAGTACAAATCTCCATGGGGGTATTTTGGAGGCAACTGAAATTCACCAGGGCTACCTGCATGCTTAAGGGAAATCACTGTTCAAACATTTCACTCAGTGTTGTGGTTATTCACATAAGGTCCCATTCAGACCCAAACTGAATGTCTACCAAGCAAAGTAAGAGCAAGCATGTATAAGAGTACACCCTTGGTGGTCATATGCCTAACTAACCTGACCAGCCTTGAACCTGGGTTCCCTTCCAACCCAAGTTATTCTGTAATTATCTAGGTTTGTAGTGGCTTGTACCTTCATGTCCAAGCCAGGTGTGTGTACCTTGCATAGCTGTGTTTGCCCATGCAGCTCCAGCACCGTCCCACTCCCCACACCAGCTCAGCAGCAGCTTGTTATCACTCCTGTCATCTCAAGATATATGTGAGTTACAATTAAACAAATATTTTTATAATCTGAAAGCAGTATGAGCAATACTTCTGGTCTCTGCTTTAATTCTTGTGTCAGAGCTTTTCTGTCAGTGTCACTTATATGATGCATTGCCATGATGAAATATAGTAAGTAATAAGATGTTCCTGAGTTTGTCACTAGGTTTGCTGAATATCTTCCAAGTCTTCTCTGCTCTGTTTCCTACAGGAAAGCAGCAACACATACCCATGAGAGAAACCATAAGATTAAAAAAACACCAGAAAATCTGGAAAGAAATGGTTAAATTGACCTACATACTAGCAATTTTGCTGACCAGATTATTTAAAAGGCTAAAAGGCTGCAAATGTCAAATCCATACATGTATCAGTAAAAATGATCATGATAATCACAGCTTATGAAATACAGCTGAAATGCTTCATTAGGTACTGACAGCTTCTAAACCATGTTGTCACTTTCTGAAAATGTGTCATAGTGGCATTTATTATTATTTTCCTAGATATGGAGAGAAAGAAATACAGAATTCCACTGTGAAGCCTGGATGAGCTGAAAACAAGTCAAAAAGGTCTATTCTTTATGCCAGTGGTGAGATCATCATTCCCTTTCAGCAAAACAGGACAATGTATAAAATAAAACTGCTCTTAACCTGTTGGACACTTGAATCCCATGGATTTCTTGTACTTATTCTATTGAAAAGAAGGCTTAAGAAGTACAGATTTCAACAGCTTTTCAAATGCCTTTTTCTCCAAATAAGGAAAAGTAAAAATTAAAGGTAAAGTGAATTCACTGCTGCATTCATATTACATTAACTTCCCTTAGAAATGGTTTTCTTTTAAAAAGTGTTGGTTTGGCTTTTAATTTTTTAAAATTTGTTTTCTGAAGATTTTTTTTCTCCAATATGTTTTACCATTTAAAGATACAGGATAATCTTTATTTCTTCCATGTAAAGACCCATTCCAACTTTACAGGGGTTATTCTTAGAAAGAAAGGAATATTTCACTCAGAAAAAAAATGGTATATGCTTGTGGGAAAAATACGTCCTTGTGTAGTCAAAAGAAATGATATGTGCCTAAGAACCCCATTCAAAAAATGTTTTAAGTGATATTTTATAATGTCTGGGCCTACTTCTGCATAGCTTATTAATGCTATCTTTCCTGGTAATGCCTTAAAATTAGAATCCCAGGCTGAGTGTACAGATATGCAGTACACAAAGAAAATCCACCAAACTGACCTTTGAAGTCCCTCCAGCAGGGCATTTTCCAGCATTATCAACTTTTCAAGTAAGTGCAAAAGTGGTCTATGTAACAATTTTCCATCTATTATATGTAGCCACCAAAATAATTCACCCTGTAATATGGAGAAATCACGTCTACTCTGGATTACACCTCTTTTATTGTTGTATAAGGATTCATAAGGATTCCCCTTTCTTCTTCTTCTTTGTGTACTTTGTGATCACCACAGCATTACTCTGCCCCAGGAAGCAAGCAAGCAAAGAGTGAGATATAGAGGTTCCATATAGTGGTATATAGAATACTCCTCATCCAGATAAAGATGGTGGCAGGGAGACTTCAGCTATGTTTACACCAGCAATAATTAGACTGAGACCGATGTTAGCAGTAAGGATGAGAATAAAATTAATTGCCTGTGATGTGGTCAAAGGTCATGTAAGAGCCAGATGAGATCATCTTATATTTTGAGCTATTAAATGAAAAAGAGGTTAAGATTTACTTATTAAGTTAATTTTCTAATCATTCTTATAAGTTTTTAATGAATGACAAACTGACTCTGGATACAAATTTATGATTTCCCAAAATAACAATTTGATTGGTTTGAGTGATGTCTTGCATCAAGTAATCAGCGTTAATTTTGCTTCTGAAGCAATTTGACTTTGCCAGTCTATCATATCTTCCATGTGCACAGCTGTATTTCCATGGCTGTGTCCCTATTCTTTGTCTAGTGTAATCCCCAGAGCCCAGAAAGAGTTTATTCTGCAATCTTTCTTTCTGTCCTCTGCATGGACCACCTTACCTGTTCGCCCATTTGGCTATTTTCATTTCTTTATCTGAGCTTCCTTGTGCTATAGCCAGTGACTTCCAACTACATCAAAGCCTCAGTTTCTTAGCAGGATTGGAAAGTAGTGATAATTAAATTGAGAGCAGCAACAGGTGATGACTGTGGGATGACTTTTTTCCTCACCATAATCTCCAATAAATAACTAAACAAAGATCAGGACGCTGTCCCTAGCCACTTTCTTGATGGCATGGATGATAGAGAAGAGGGAAAGGACAGATGGGCTGCTCCTGGCTGAATGAGGCTAATCTAACAAAGGGAGTTAATCTACATTTATGCACTTCCTTATTGAACCATGTCTTTAACAAAAAAAGAGCATCAACATCCATCTCATCTTGTACCTGGAAGTACTGAAGTCACAGTTTTCCCCTTTGATGCCAAACCCAGGCCTGCAAACCACTGTTACACACCTAAATAAATATGGTCTGCTTTGTCAGAAACAACCTTAAGAGGGGAAGGTGTGTAACATTTCAGACAAGGTATTTGCATAAAATTCTCCTACGCAAATGATTCCGTCTCAATCACCCTGAGTCTGACTCTATGTATGCACGTGTGGATGAAGGCTATAGGGAGGCAAAGATGAGAGTGACAACAGTACTGTTGGGAAGAGGAATGAACCTATTACAAAGGAAAAGTGAAGTCATAAACCACTCTGTAACAATGGCAGAGGGCTGGCTTAGAAATGTGGATGTTGTTGGCTGGCTCACAATGCAAAACCAGGCAACTGCTAACCAGATGTGTTCAGCTGCATGTGTGCTACCCCTGCTCTGTGCACAGCCTGTCACATATCCCAACTGCATTGCTTGGAGTGGGCTGTGAGAAACAGAAGGGAAGGCCAGAGCACGGATGACATTTCTCCATTTTACTGTTTGTTTTATATCCTCACACTCCTCATTTTCCTTGCCCTACACCCTTGTGCTGCATACTGATGAGAAAATTCTTTGTTCAGACCCAGACAATTATTTTCGTTTATTAAGGTTGATGCTGGCAGCCCAACCTACACTTTCTAACTTGCCAGAGTTGCATAGGACTGATGGTTTTGCAATGTCAGCATTTAGGGCTACATTTAAAAAAATATTCTATTAAAAAAATATGCACACACATACATATGTGCATCTGTCTAGTTACAGAAAAATGCACATATGGAGTCTTCCATCCTGTGCTGGATGGAAGCACCTTCCATCCATTGAATTAAGTAAAAGAAGCTGCCTTTTGCCAGGTTTCACAGATATCCTCTCCTTTACAGGTCTCATGAGCAACATGTGTAAAAAGAAAGGAAAATAGCAAAGGAAGGTATTAGATAATGAATTAAGAGACCATGCTGTTAGGGGAATAGTGTGCAATAGGAGGGGCATGGTAATACAGGAGGATATATGTGTTTTGTTCCACTTGGAAAGTGAAATCACAGAATAAATTAGGTTGGAAAAGAACTCTGTGATCAAGTTCAACCTATAACAAATCACTGCAGTGTCAACCAGACCATAGCCATAAGTGCCATGCCCATCTTTTCTTAAACACTTCCATCAATGGTGACTCCACTTCCTCCCTGAGTAGTCCATTCCAATGTCTAGTCACCCTTTGTCTGAAGAATTTCTACCTAATGTACAATCTAAACTTCCTCAAACCTTCTGGGAGGTCTTCTGTAAATTAATAAAAAAAAAAAAAATTAAAAAAAGGGAAATAACCTGGAATGAAATTATCTGAACATGAACTTTCTCCTAATTGTTTCTAGATAACAAAATTTCAAGAAAACTTCAGTCAGTAAATGGGGCACTCAACTTCCCTGCTAGACTACATGCTCAACTTCCTTTCCTATAACCAAGAGTAAACTATTTCCCAGGCACAAATTTGCTCAACATCTGCATTCCTTAGGTGAGCTCTGACTGAGACACTCTCCTTACTGCTACCACAGCAGGACTCATGCCACAGCTGAGATTCAAGCTGAGTTTTAGGCTAGTGCTTGTCACTGTTCTTCCCTGATGAGGGGAGAAGGATGAAGAGCAGGTACACTATATTGACACAGCCATGATGCTTTGGACTTTCTTCCTCTCCAGATTTTTGCCATAGGTGGTTATAACCAATGGCACAAATAGCACAGCAAAGAGAGCTATGACATCTTGTAACATTTTGCTGTAATTCCATTTAGCAGTCTTCTGAACCTTGAGATGATGTCCAGATAATTTTCCTGAAAAAAAATTTGGCTAAAAGCTACCAGATTGTTAGGTCCTTTCTTTTTATTGGAGATGATTGCTGCACCCACCCGGGGCTTGAAGGCAGAGCATGCAGCTGTGTTAGGGAGTTAAAAAAGCCATCTGGTAGTGAGCTCAAGCAAAAATATGTGCTAACCTCTTGATGTAACTCGTGCTATAGTTTGTTTTAGATAAACTTGTCTTAGGAAAACCTTATTGAGAGCTCATCACTATTGCCAACCGCCTTCTACAGTCAAGGAACAGCTGTATGTTACTTCTAAAATTACAGACTACCTTGCAAGCCTGGATGCTTGCAGGAGCACTGTCTTTTAGATCTCTTGCTTTAGGAAGCCGTGTGGTGGCCAAGATGCTCATGCTTGTCTTTTCTGTGCCCCCCAGATAAGAAGCATACCAGGGATGCCTGTGTTGGCAGCTGAGCATTAAAATTGTCGTGGTTTAGGTGTCTTGCTGGTCTCCTTTCAACATTTTCCGTGCTACATACCCAAGGATCCTCCACACTGGGATGTGTCAGTCACTTTATATCACAATACATGAAGCAAAAGGAATCTCCATTTGCCCAGGAGCTATAATGTATGACAGCTGTGACAGCAGCTGAGGTTCTGTCCTCCCGGCTGTAGGAAAAGGGCCTGAAAAAGGCCAGCAGATTTATATGGAGATGTCATGATGCTCACCCCTTCATGTAGCAGATGAGGGTTTTTTTACTCAACATTTTGAAGCCAGAATTTTGCTCCTCACTCTGAAGAAAATCTGCTCGGATGGTCAGTGTACCACAAAAGTTGTCGGAAGGGGAACAATTAGCCAATGGAAATGACCAAAAGCATCCAGAAAGGCTGGGTCTGAGCTAGGAACACACATGTGGATGATGGGACCAGTGCAATGGGTTGGATGCTTAGAGTCTGTAAAGCGCTTTGGAGTGGATGTCTCTGCCTGCAAAGAAATTCTGTATTTTCTGCATTTGTCTCCAAACTGTAACAGTCTCTGACTGCCCAGAGCAATCCTGAAAACAACTTCATGCCTGTAAACACCAGCAAGCCAAGTACACTAAATCTATGCATGGCTATTTTTGGTAAGCTAAAATAAGAATAGCAGCATGCACTGGGAAAGCCTAGGAGTCTGCCAAGGCCATGATGTAAAGCTTTCCAATGAAAGATAGGCTGAATCCGTAAAAGCATGTCTGAGGCAGGATCTGCTGTAAGACCTTGCCTTCTGAAATTCAATCCCTCTTCCCTCACAGAGAGGTAATATGTTTAAAATGTACTAATATGTTTAATATGTACTGTTTAACCCTTTGCTCTTAGCAGTGGAGTGAGCATTATAGATGCATAATTCAAAAACTTCATTTAATTTAGGAAGAAATGCTTTGTTTATTGTTCAACATTTGTCTGCTAACAATAAAGCCAGAATCTACTAACAAAGCCAGACATTCCCAAAGGAGGAATAATGAAAACCTCTATTATTTTGCTTGTCTTTTTATTTTTAAATAACATCAGTGTATTCTTGTACAACAGTCAGATTCAAATAGATGCTAGCTCAGAAAATGCATCAGCTTTGAAAAATATATTTCCATATTTCCCCTTCAAGTTTTCTTTGTATCCATCCCCTTTCAACTAGGCTTGTGGTTAATTTTCTTCTTCTGTAAGATGTAGATAGGGTTATTAACAGGGCTAAAAAATGGGATTCAGCAGCAAAGAACCTTTCCACATTACTGGAACAGAAATTATTTCCCTGGGCTTCTCCTTAATATCCCTGCAATAAAGATGATATCAGGAACCTACCTGATTTTGGAACTTTTGGAAGGTAAAACAAGTTGGAACAAAAATAATACGAAAAATGCAAAATCTCTTTCCTTAGTGAAAGTGATTTGCAGATTTCTAGTATCTCTCTGCGAGAAGGTTAGTTAATGAAAGAATGGTTAGTATTAATTAACTGTTTGAATTACACTTGGTCTGTTTAAGGAACATCCAACGCCCTCAGTAGACATCACAATACTGAGAAAAAAATGCACAAAAGTATCATCTTGTATGCAAATAGAGATTTGGGACTAATGCTAAAAAGCCTCAGCTTCTAAATTTTATGTATTTGAACAACTCGTCTGACCACATGCAACATGTTTCACCAAATTAATGGCAACAAAACATTTTTTTGTAACAGTGATCTAGATTGGCTTCTTGGTCCCAGTCCTAGGTGCTGATGACCTAGGAGATAATTCATAATATATTCAAAAATATGAAATGCAAATATTAATAGTTGCAGAAAATTAGGAAGCCGATCAAAGCCTTTTCAGTCCTGAAGCAGAAAACTCCTATCTAAACTGTCCACAGCAACTTCTGAGATATTGTTGAAATGCACTTGCCTCAAAATTTCTGTGTACTCTTGTGGCTCCTGCATTGCAGGTCAGAATGAAATTGACTGTCCTATATGCCCAGAGACATGGACAAGAGCACGTATGAAAAAGCTTTTCAGTCTTTGTTTGTGGAATGGTATTTTTAGAGCAAGCTGATTAAAGATTGCAGGTTCCATTGATTTACCTCTTCATATTACTGCTGTCATTTCAGAAAAGCTGTGATTATTTTGTCAGCTATATATGCAAGATTTTCTAGGCTAATCGAAAAGTCTTTGGAGCTCAAAGTTCTTTCAGGTGTGTCATGCCAGATATCTGGGAGACCTCAGTGCTTAAAGCTCTGGTTCTAGTTTGGAAGAAACTAGTTAATGACAATAATTTTAAATACCACAACACATAAAGGTATTTTAGGTGCATGGACTTTTGGCACTTGCGGTAGAGGTAGATGGGACAGGGATGCAGTGCTTGCTCCCCATGCATCTTCTCCTGCAATTTTCTGCTAAACATTGACTGTCATGGGGTGCTTAAGCCAGGGAAGTGGTGTGGGTGTTAGTTTGCATTAAAGATGTAAAGTGAAATAAAGTTGTGTTATAATGAGTTACTGCCTCCCATGACAACGATTTACAATTTATTCCCTTCAGTGGTCTTTCTGACACTTCTGCAGAGGCTACTTTAATCTTTGGGGCATTTTAACCACCTTTTACTTTCCACAGCCAATGGAGAGCTCTCCTGTTGCTGCTTACCCTCCTGATTTTTTGCGTTTGAGGCTACACTTTTGACCCAAGCAGTTCATTGTTTGTTGCTCCTCCATGAATCTGCCTTATGGCTTTTCACTGGGGGACTGGCACTGACACATATATCCTTCTAGCAGCATCCTGTTCAATTAGTGCCCTATGACAGGTTGCAGTCCCTACTCAGCAGCAGCTGGAGAATTGAAACATAAGCCTGTTTTTTGCTTGGTAGCCCTACAGAGGCTTCTCCATCAAGATCTAAATCTCTGGTGAGCAACTGAATCTCATTCCCTGCTCATTTGCATTTTGTGTGTAGCATCTTACTTTGCATTCATCTATATTTATGATACATCACAGTGCACGGGCAATGCCTTTCAGAGCAATTTTCTTGATGTCATTAGCATCACTGGCAACTTGCTAAATGAACAGTAAAAGGCTTTAAGAAGATTAAAATAACAATTAGATAATTATGTCTACAAGAATAACATGACATTTTGTAGATAGACAAGAGAACAGAAAGTGGTGATAGTGATATTAGCAGAAGCATGATTAAGGTGGATACCCAGAAGTTTAAGAGATTCTCTAAACCAGCTGAAGTTCCATGAGGCATCACAGACCCTTTATCTGCCCACAGGGTGCCATAATAAATTTTCTATTCCTTGCTCGCAATATTTCACATTTTTCCAACAGTTCAAGGCCCTCTAAGACCTGTCTGCTACTACTCTGTCCTGAAGCTGCTCTCCTTTCCCAGATAAACCCTCTGGTACACTTGGCTAATGTTTTGAGACATGTCAGAGGAGAGCTTGGAAGGATACCCAGCTCTGTGCCAAAGCTCAAAGTGATCTCAAAAATGTTGCCTTGTGCTTGTTACGGATTTCATGTGACAGTCATTACCAGCTTGCTTAAAGAAAATTCATTGGGAAGCAGAACAAGAGATCCGAGCTACGCACTCCTTTTCAGACTGAGTCTAAATGGCTTTATAAGGAGGGCAGAGCTGCTTGTAATGAAGAGTTAGCAGTCTCCAGTGGAGTTGCACCCACAAAACTGTTTGTGAAAAACTCCTTAGCAAAGTCATAGAATCACAGAATAATTTAGATTGGAAAAGACCTCTAATATCATCAAGTCCACCACTGGACCATGTCGTTGAGCACTACATCGACACAAAGTTTTAAAGACTTTCTGGGGATGGAGCCTCCACCATTGCCCTGGGCAGCCTGTGCCAGGACTTGCCCACTGTTTTGGTGAGGAAATTTTTCCTAATATCCAAACTAAACCTCCCTGGCTCAATTTGATGTTGTTTCTTTTTGTTCTATCACTTACTACCTGGGAGGACAATCCGACTCCCACCCAGCTACAGCCTCCTTTCAGGTAGCTGTAAAGAGTGAGAAGGCTTCTCTCGAGCTTCTTTTTATCCAGGCTGAGCACCACCAACTTCGTCAGCAACTCCTCATAGTACCTGTGCTCCAGACTCTTCTCCAGTTCAATGTTAGTCCTAGCCCAGCTGTGCAATTTAGCCATTGGAGCTACAGATGGTTTTCTTCAGAAGGAAACCATTTATTCCTCAAGTGGAAGGCTTCTGCAAACTGTAGATGGTTTTTAAAAACAGATAAAAGATATGTGAATTCACTGTGGAGAGGTTGAGTCTTCATCACATGAATATCTGATGTCAGATTCTGAGTGTTCATCATATTTTGGTTAAAAATTCCATGAAAAGATTTAATCTTAAGATCATAAAATAGCTGGAAGATATTTTTAAATGGATAAGCCTGCTTCCAAGCTCATGCGGATCCCTCAAGGAGACCTTTTCATCCCAAACCTTGGAATTTAATTTGCATGAAATAATGGGGGCAATGAAAATCCATGCACTGTAATACATGTGTATGCGATTGTGCAAGTAACATCACCAAGATCACCATGAAACATCTGTAATGCGGCTTTGTGGACAGGGACAATGGAATGAGGATCCAAACAGATAAAGCATTCACCTTTGGCACTTTCCACTGGTGGAGATGAGGGACTGGATTTTTTGTTAAGATATTTAATCAGTCAAGATAGGAATGATTTCACAGACAGAATTTCAGAATTATTTGACAAAGAGCTCTTCAGAATCTCCTGAGATGTATGAATTAAGATAAATACTTATAAATATTTAAAAATATGGTGTATATTGTTAAAGATGTTGTCTCCTATTACAACAGTTTGTCTGCTTGGACCAGAATAATCAACAGGAGATGGTTCTTTAAAGGTGGTTGCTGGTTGCCCATCTGCTATAATCCATGAAACAGAAAACTTGCCAAGTCAGCTTCTTCCTCATTGAAGGGTAATTCAGAGGCAAGGTTTTAAACTGTATGTGCTCAGGAAGGAAAAGGAGATTAAAATAATACCTCCTGAAAGAATATCTCCTCTATTGCTTTTCAGGAAAACACAAGTAGGGATCAGATCCTTCTCCAGCAGGTGGAATGAACCCAAATAAAATGCATGTCTACTTATAATAGGAGCCATGGTGCTAAGGAGAGCTAGAAATACAGCAGAAAATTACATAATCTATACAGACTGGTCCTTCTGACTGTTTATCATATCACACTGCACTGATTACTGAAATAATAGTATAAAACTGGTTTTTTTTCCTTTTCGAAGCAGTTAAAAATTGAAAAAAATATTCCTGTAGTTTAATCTGACTGCTGCCATTCTTATCTGGTTATAGAATTTTCTCTAGCAACAGGTGAGGATGGGTTTGTGACGCAACAACTATGTCCTAATGATGTTCAGAGAAACAGTTCTTGTTGAGGTTATAGAGCAGAATCTCTCGCAGTTATTACAATACTTAGTAAGACTGACCGCATTCCGGAGAGTTTTCCAAAATAAAAAAAATTAACAGTGATGACAAAATATTGCTTTACCTAATTTTTGGGCAGAGAAAAGGCAAGAAAATGAGAATAAAGGTGTTTGTGGCAGTATTGAGAATAAAATTCAGAGCTTTTTCTTTTTCACATTCTTTAATTATTCAACTTCCATTTATTTTATGATACTCTGTATAAATGTATAAAATCGTGCCAATGTACATATGACTTCTCCACTGACTCTGAAATCTCACTGAATTACACTATGGTTTCTTGGCATAAAGTTCATACTTTCCACTATAATTTTGTGAAAAAGAGTGTCTTCCATCTTACTGTACAGTACTGCTAAAGTCACAAATCAAGCAATATGCAAGGTACTCCAAGGTTATTAAATTGTAACTGCTGTAAGATGGAGAGAAAATATCTAGGGTGAGTTTCTTAAATGATTGATTTTAACTTTGCCTGTTCATTTAGGACATTTTCTTAATTTGTTTGTTCTATGATGCATGCTAAAAAGACATTTATACTTAAAAAACTTAACCATAAATTCCGACATATTTTAAAAACTCCTGAAGCTGCAGCCTTAAACAACACACCAAACAGTTCACTATGAACAATCATCTTGTAAGCTGCCAGTGTTGCTACTGATACTTAAACCTTAACTAAATATAACAGCATAGTTTGAAATTCTGGTAAAGAAGTTTCTGAGCAATGTTAGTTAAAGGTTAGACAGCTGTGTGATAAATGTGTCTTTGTTATAGGCAGTTGCATCAAAGAAATCTAACACAGAACTGAACATCTGCAAGTGCTGTAGCAAATATTGTTCATCTGACAGACCAACTAATTTGTTGCAGTTATTCCAGGAAGATTGTACATCCAGATAGCTGAAGTTTCTGTATAAAATGTAATTTACTGCTGAAAAGCCCTAGGAGGAAACTTCACAATTCAGTCGTGCCTGTTGAGTCTTTGCCAAATACCTCAGGTCCTTAAATAATCGGGCCAAATCTCCATCTGGCGAAAATTAGCATACCTCCAATGGTGTCAATGGAACGATTACGATTTACACCAGCAGAGACTATAAGCATCTGTGTTTATTCATGCAAAACAAATGATTTCATGGAATGATTACGAAACAATTAAGCCTGGTATTTACTGGCCTTGTGTAACTGCATGTCATCCTGTGTACCTGCAAATACTGGCAGTTACATTCAAAGAGTACTCAAGCTGAATATTGGGTTGAATTCACAGCAGATAACTAAAGCACCAGTGACACAATTCCCTGCTGAAATGAAATTTAATGAGTATGATGGAGAGAAAGAATTCTGCAGTCTACCTTTCTCTTCTCTATTTTAATGCTTGGCGCACATTTACAGCAAATTCGTAGATTGTGTCTCTTTCCACTTTTTTTTTTCCATTAATGATGAACATAGAATAAGTTAATTCTTACAGATGGTGCACTGTAGAACTGCTTTTAGACAGTGCAGGCAGATGGACTCTCTCTTCCCTGATGCTTTGTTAAATTAATAATCTGTAACATTAATGTTTTAACTTTAAATAACATTTTATCCTCTACTGTCTCATAGTTTACACTTCAATTGTAAAGTATAGAATTATATTAAATTTGTGTACAGGACTCCTCCTTTGAAAATCTGAGTGGGCTTTGTTTCTTCATCTGTGTGACTATGATTCAGCATGGCAGGGGTTAGCTCTTAGATGCCACTGTTCTCCAGGGAGTTGGTCGTGATGATTAAGTTGAGAATCCCAACTCTGATAATTAGCTCAGAGATTCTGTATCTGGATATATGCTGTGAAAAGAGGAAAAAAAAAAGAAAAAAAGAGAGGAAAGGAAAATAAGTGATTTTTAGAGGACTTAGGCCTAAGGAGCTGGCTAACCAGCTGTCTCGGATTTTATACATGCCAGCAGCTGGTTGGAGAAAACAATTATTTACTATTTGGAATGGGCATGTTTATTGTCTCCTCCTTGATTTACTCGTTTAATAGATTGCTTTTTGAAAAACAGAAATAGAAGAATGAGAGAGAGAGAGAAATGGTAGGGAGGGGAGAAAGAAAGGTAAGAAGAAAGGGAGGAAGGGAGGAAGGGAGGAAGGGAGGAAGGGAGGGAGGGAGGAAGGGAGGGAGGGAGGGAGGGAGGAAGGAAGGAAGGAAGGAAGGAAGGAAGGAAGGAAGGAAGGAAGGAAGGAAGGAAGGAAGGAAGGAAGGAAGGAAGGAAGGAAGGAAGGAAGGAAGGAAGGAAGGAAGGAAGGAAGGAAGGAAGGAAGGAAGGAAGGAAGGAAGGAAGGAAGGAAGGAAGGAAGGAAGGAAGGAAGGAAGGAAGGAAGGAAGGAAGGAAGGAAGGAAGGAAGGAAGGAAGGAAGGAAGGAAGGAAGGAAGGAAGGAAAAAAGAAAGAAAGAAAGAAAAGAAAGAAAGAAAAGAAAGAAAGAAAAGAAAGAGAAAGGAAAGAAAGAAGAAAGAAAGAGAAAGGAAAGAAGGTAGAAAGAACAATAGTTTTCAGCTACGTTGATAATTTCATAATGTGTTCCCCCCAAAATGATGAATAAAGCTCCACTGAAAGCAACAGTTGCTCTGCTGCAGATAAGAAAAGAGTCAATACTTTTTGTGCAACATTTTTCTCCTGTGTCTGAATCCGAAGGAAAATTTTCTCACTGCAGGTCATTTTTCCACCTGTTTTTTTTTTTAATATATCACTACTATTGTTGAATGGGGTAATAAATTCAACCTGTTATACTTACAGCATACTAGATTTATACTGGAGCATTTTACATTTATTTATAGATATAGAAAAAGCAGTATCTTGCATGTTTGCAAGGCTAGAATTTTGCTACAGGTGAATAGGATTTACAGATGCGTTGTTTTATTTGGGTATGGACTGCAGATTAAAGGTAACAAGTAAGGCTAACACCCTTTTAGCTGTGACAGGCATTCATTTTAAATGATCAGTGGAACATTTTCTTAAACAACAGATATTGTGTTTCCATGCCAGCACAAGATGTAGTCAAACCTATTATCAAATTTTTGAGATTTTTCAGTCCAGAAGGTGTTATGAAAATCCAGTTAAGAAATGCTGTTTTTAGAGAGGGTAACAGAACACTTTTGTCCTGTAATGTATTCCTCCAATGTAATTACATATTTTCCCATTAAATCTGTTTGTGGTTTCATACAAACTCCTGAAATAAAGGTTTTTGATAAAAGGATTATTCTAAATGTGAATTTTATGGCTCAGGAGTCAATAGAGATGGGTCAGTTATTCAGATGAGCCTACAGAGGAAAAGTTTGGCTAACACATGGACCTTAACAAATCCTGACTGCCAATATATAGATGTGCAATTATTTAAGTTCTGGCGGCCAAGAAGAAGTATCAGGGAAAAAATAATAATCTAACCTTTAGCCCTGCCTAGAAAAAAAAATCTGTTTCAAATATCCACTGTGAAATAGGATTCTGAAGTGTCTATATGGCACCTTAAAGGTATATCTGGCCTCTTTTGTAGGTACTACAGAGGTCAAAGAGGCCAAAGGGCTCTAATACTTTAAAAACTGTTAGGGTTTTTTTCCTGAATGTTTTCTACAAATAGGCCAGTGGCCCAGTTAAAGTGTGCACTTTTTTCTCTCTCTGCTAGACCTCATTCCAAAACAATACAAGTGCTGATATAAAAAGACATTGTGACGCCTGATTACAACATAAACTCTGATAGTTGTGATTGTAGAATAAGTGTGGGTATTTTTGAACACAGGACATCTGGCATAATTCTTAAAGAACAAGATCAGTCTGACATATGTATTACATAGTGTGTAAATAGTCAGGAGCTGCTGTTTGCAAAAAACCCACAAAACCCCAAACACAATAACCCCAAAACCTAAACAAGAAGCCACATAGTGCAAATAGACCACAAACTTCTTAGAAGCAAGACATATAATGCAGGTTGGAGGCACTCTGGGGTAAAATTTCAGATGTGCCCCACCCCAAAACAAACCATGCTTTGTCCCAAACATCATTGTAGTGGAATAAACTGGGTATGGGTCTATTTTCTACTTTGGTAGCTTTAAAGTCACAACAGCACATTCACTCAAGCTAGTTAAGGAAAATCTCTTATTCAGCAAGATGCATGAAAAATGTGAATAGTTCAACAAAACTCAAATAGTGGTGAATTATACAGAGTTGCAGAACAAAATCATGGAGGTTCTTCTCATAGTAAAAATATGGCAGATCTGATAAAATCCTGTTAACGCCACAAGTGAGAAAAATCAGATTTAGTGTGCTGCACACTCTGAGAACCAAAGAATGACACTGCCTTGTGATGCCCAGTTTCCTAAGTCTTCTCATTTACCCTGCCTGAATTTTGCAAGCAGAAAAACAATTGGTTCTGATTATGAAAACAGCATCTATGTGGGACTTATATTCATTTCAGCAAGAATTAGTTTCATACAACAGACACCATAATATTGTCCTTGATGTTTAAAAGGCAATAAGCCTCTTACTTTCCTTGCTAAAATCTGTGCTCTTTTAATACCAAATATATATTCATAGATTTTAATGAGGAAAGGCACCATATAAATTCTGAGAAATCATTTCAATGCATTTAAATTAATTTCTGGAACAAACGAGAGTTTTTCTGGATCAAGCTTCCACAATAATATGGATAATTAATCTTTCATTCCAAAATTTCTCTAGGGAGAGTGGCAAATGGTTTTCATTTGTTACTAAACATCAATCTTAAATGACTGTAAAGACTGCATTTTTTTGTCATGCGACATGTTGTATATTCTTAATCTGTTGAATGAGGACATTGCGAGACATATCTTAAAAGATATCATACAAACATCTCCTTTCAAAACAAATAAATTAGTGAATTTTTTCTCAATTCTGATTCATCTTCCTTATACTAGATTCTTTATATTAATTTTATATCAGTGCTGTATTTCGAAAAAAATCTAACTTAAAATACTTTCCCTCTAACCATATAATCACACAGCTGTCTTTGTTCAGAGGGAAAGTTCTGAACCCCTAATTTGATTTCTTTCTCTTATTTTTATTCTGTGATGTAATTCTGATTTTATTCTGAATCAGATCACATTTGAGGCTAAAGAAAAGAGAACTAATCTGCCACTGCTTATTTGGCTAATATCTGTTAAAGGTGAAACTGAGTATCACCAAACATGCAGAAAGGTGTCTGAGAAAAGAGAAATAATAAACACTTAAAATTGCAGCTTCTTTATTAAGCCATAGTCAGAACAGGTGAAACAACAATTTTTTTCTTTGTCCTGGGCTTGGTCTGGCTAGAATAGTCTGGTTCTTTGAGTTTCAACAGAAACAAAATAAATGGAAGAGATCTCAGATTAATTGTTCTGTTTAGACAAAAAGGTAAGTTACTTTTATATAGTGGGAAATTTATCCAAACATGGACTGATCAATAGCACTAGGAGTTTTACATTAATATAGATAAGGAAGAGTTGTAGGTGTTTCCAAAAAGTATGCAGTAACTCTTCTATCTTTTTTATCTTTAAGTAAGTAAGTAAGTAAGTCATAGGGTAGCATCCCAGTACAGAATCCTGATGATACACACAGACTAACCTCTGGTCAGAGCTGCTAGTTCCTGCATGTGTGTGTAATCAATGAAAAGAAGAGTAAGATGCTTAAGTTGGGGATTTTAAATGGTAAACTGTATATAGCCCAAAAAGATTGTCCAATTTACTTAGTATTTTGGATGCTATATCTGTGGATTATTTGCCAATGTTGTACTGCTGAATCTGAAAAGCCACCAAACACAAATCACATACCCATGAAATAAAAAGACATGATGAAGGCATTGGTGAGGTGGAGAGTATTGGAGGAATTTGAGGAGGAAAAATGGGAAAGAGGGACTGAAAAAATATGCTCCAAAACACCAACCTGTTTTTCTCTGCAGCTTCAGAATATTGTGGTATTTTGAACTCAATTGCAATCATGAGAAAAAAAGACCAAAAAACTACAGAGGAGAGAAAAAGAAGAAAAAGCAAAAGAAAAGCAAAAGCAAAAGCAAAAGCAAAAGCAAAAGCAAAAGCAAAAGCAAAAGCAAAAGCAAAAGAAAAAGAAAAAGAAAAAGAAAAAGAAAAAGAAAAAGAAAAAGAAAAAAATGAAAAAGAATAAGACTGGAATCTATTGAAAACACAGGTAGAAAATAAAATAATAGGAGTGTTTGACATATGTGGAGGTACTATCAACAATATGGACAGTGTTAAAAGGAAACACTGCTCCCCCCACTTCCAAATATAGCTCCCACTGCTCCCTTCTCCCCCCACTTCCAAATATAGCAGACCTAAGGTTTTGGTAATCCCTTGTCGTATCTCAAGGCTAGATGACCTAAACTTTAATGAAGAAGTTCTGTGCGAGACTTTTCTGCATTCTTCTAAATTAAACATTGTTTTACAGTAAAAAGGTCTGTTAGAAACTTGAGTACAGAAATATATTTCTCCATGTCAGCAAAGGCTGACAGATCAATAACTGATACTGTCTCTGCTGGAAGGAACCTTGGAGTATTGTTGCTGCATCATGAGTGCTTCTCTTAGAGTCACAGACAATGGAGTAGTGGTGAAGGTAAAGGAGAAGAGAAACAGAAAGCAGAATAAAGTCTAGCAGAACATTTCCTGAATAGGATTGGAGCTCATACATAAGTGGAAATGCTTCTGCATGTTACTACAATACCTCCCTTATTTTTCTTGACATGTTTGTGACGGGGTTTGCCCCTTTTTTCCACCCCCCTCAAGTCTCAGTAACATGGGAGAGATGCTTTCTGACAGACAAAAGATAATCTTACACTTGACTTCCAATATCAAGGCATTTTAACTGGCACACTTTGTATTGAATAATTCATGGCTATTCAAGCTTTACTTCACAAAGTACTTTCTCTTTGCAGTGACTAGATATGAGCAGCTAATTCATTATTTAAAGAGATTAAGTATTAGCAACTGGTATGGGCATTTCAGAGCTTTTTTATTCCCTTTGCCCATGTTATCCCCTGACACTTCCCTGCCTAGTATAGATTTTAGATTGATTTTACCATATTCAAATATTTTTTAAACAGATCTCTACTTTAAACCCTCACTGTTTCCAGTGCTGCACTTTCCCACTTTAAAATGTAAAATAATAGGTAAAAACTGCAACTGGTGAAATGTTTTAAATTGCTGTGAACTCATGGGAACATGGACAAATAAAATGTTTTTACTCTTTTTTAAAAAGCAGCAGGTAATACTTGGGAAATGGTGATATGTATTTATGACAGTCTACAGGTTTTGTCATCTTGGACCGGGAAAAGAAGAATGGATGTTTGATTGAAACAACACAAATTCCTCATTGTTAAATTTTGAAGAGCTGTGGTTGTGTAGATCAACTGCTGACACTCAGGGACTTCTCTCCTTTGGGATGCAGACCGTTAAATGCTGAAATGAGCTGGAGTGATATAAACATTAAAAGCTCTGGCATTAGGTATTACTTCAGAGGCAAATTCATTCCTTCGGACCAGAGAGAATTAAGGTTGTTCTGTTTTAGCAAAGTTCTTATGAAAAAAATTTTTGTAGTTTGAAATTAAAGAGACCTTTTTCCTGGGACTTGTTCAAACTTCAAAGCAGCTTTTAGTCTCTCATGCATTACTTTTGATGCAGATTTATGGGCACATAGTGATATATTTTGGTAACAAAAAGTGCAAATTCAAGCAGAGTATAGCTGGGAAAGATTTTTCTCCTGATGGTCTCAGCAAACATGCCCAGTGTATGGTCTGTGGCATGAGTGTTACCACTTTACTGCTGTTGGGTCCAATATTTATGCTAGACTCCCTTGTCCACGGCAGAAGTATTGCAACTAGATGGTCTTTAAGGTCCCTTCCAACTCAAACCACTCTATGAGTTTGTGATTCTGTGATTCTATGCATGGCCAAATGTGCATGAATGCATTTTATCAGAAAGATATCCACATTTGGTTTCTTTACATGATGCACCCACATGCCAGGGGCAAAGGTGTGCGCCGATAAGGCAGCACATGCCTTCAAAGGCTGCCATTCCATGAAGCTACCCAATTGGTGCAATTTACAGAAAACAGACTTTTTTACATCTTTCTGCTGCCAGTGTTTTAAATGTAACGTAACAGCCTTAGCAGTGGTATAACCTTACTCTGCAGAGGAAGGATACATGTGTGTACCTAAAAAGTAGAGTAAATCTAGAAGCCTCAGACAGCAAAGCATTTAATCCCATTATCAATTCCATGTGAGTAGCTGCAGTGAAATGCTGAACTCTCCAGATCTAAAACTGAAAAATTTTTCAGGTTTGTGTGCCTCTTTGCATAAACTCTGCAGCAACAATAAGATGTCTTTAGCTCACAGAGGTGAACTAAGATGAGCTAGGTTTTTTTGTGAATGGAAAGGATTTGCACATCTACTGTTAGAGTTGGAACAATGTTAATGTAATTGAAAAAATGTTAGAAAGTAACTGTTTCATCAAACTATAGGTTTCTTGCAACTTGGTAATTTTGCTGTGAATACCATGAATCCAGGCTTCAGGTATAAGGCATATTGCATTTATTTATACAAATAATAAAACAAAGTGAAGCAATTTCCTTTCATTTCAGGCATGGGTACCCGGGGAAAGGCAGCCTATGCTTTCTTCAGTGCAGCTGAGGAAGAGACAATGAAATCCCAGCACCTGACCAAGTGTTTGGGCCCAGATTAGCTTTAGATACCCCACTTCTGCACAATGCTGATAGTGTCTGAGATATGTCCTGAGGCTTTCACTTTCATCACTTACAAGAGTCATGGGAAAATGAATTAAGTCTATCTCATATGGACATTCTGCTTTAGCATGCAATTTCTTTACCTTATATACATGGGCTTTCATTTGTGCTAAGTAACTTGAAGAGAAAGAACTGTTTCTCCTCATACCTCTCTTTGCTACTGCCTTTTACCTGGTTTCACTGTTTTACCTGACTTCACACAACTCCTTTTTTTTTCTCTATCTTGTGTAAAAATATGAGTTAGAGAATCTGGTTTATTCAAGCTTTCACTGATTTTTTATCCAAATAGCTTGCAGCTCCTAGGATTTACAGGAAAAAAAGCAGTACCTGAGGTGAGGTCACAACTAAAATTTAATTCAGACCACTTGTTTTAAATTCTATTTTAAAAGCTCATAATTTTTTATTAAAGGAAAAGGTATGTTTTTATTCCACCATTTGGACTAAATTTAAAGAATTTTTATATGATTCTCACAACTCAAACCAAGCTTAATCACTGTTTTCAACTCAAGCTGGGTGCTCACTGAATCAAAGCACTGTTACTGGAGAAAGTGCAGAGAGTACAGGATTCTTTTACCTTAAGCGAAGTCATAGGTTGGACAAGTAAAAACATTTTCCAGAATAACTTGAGATACAGCAATGGAACTTTACCTTGGAAATATTTTTGTTACTGTTGATACTGCTTACAACAGCAGAAAGCAGAGTCAAGGAAGGAGATCACTGCTTTCCTTGACCCTAGGAGCTTCCAGCCCTGAAAAGCAATACAGACAAAACAGTTAATGTAGAGAAATAAAACTGTAGGGTTTGCAATCTGGATATGCACGAAGTTGTTGACTGCTTCTTCCCCTGGTGGTTCTGTTGAAGCCAGTGAAATTTCCAGCAGATAAACATATTACATCTGATTCTAACTAGAGGAGGTCATTCTCTCAGCTTTTTGGATAAGTGCAAATATTTGTCAACCAGATTTTGTGCCCATTTTTGAAAAAGTCATAAAATCAGAAAATATCCTGAGTTTGAAGGGGCCCACAAAATCCAGTTCCGGCCCCACGTAGGGTAGCTCCAAGAATCATCTTCAAATTATTAAGAAAATTTCTTCACTGAAAGGGGGCTCAAGCACTGGAACAGGCTACCTAGGGCAGTGGTAGAATCACCTCATTATTGGAGGTGGTCAAAAAACCTGTAGACTTAGTGCTTAGGGACATGATTTAGTGGTGAACCTGGCAGTGTTAGGTTAATGATTGGACTTGAGGATCTTGGAGGATTTTTCCATACTTTATGATTGTATGACTCACAAATAAAGTCTCTTTTATTAATGCTCTCTCCTTACTGTCTAGGAAAACAATCAAAGTCTCATTTGAATTCAGGGTAAACTTCTCCCAGCGCCTTCAGGGTTTTTGGTTGAGAAACATTCTTAACTGAGGGAAACTGGTCTTGAATTCAACTCCCAAGTTTCTATATCCCTTTCCTGGGCACATGAATGGGGGTGGATGGTAGTTACCTTACACAGAACATGCCCTTTTTACCTCTTAACCATAAATTACACCCTGTGCAGTGCTGTGAGATTTTTCTTGCAGCAGTAATCTCTAAAATCTGTGCTAAGTATGGTGAGGATAAGGTGGACAGTAATTCTCAATTTTAGGTAAAGAAAAAAAGACAGTTTCTTACAAGAAGCATTAAACACTTGCATCCTTTTCTTTCATTAATCCTTTATATCAAAGTGGATTTTTATTTGATATCAGGTAGTAAAGATATACAGCCCTAAAAATAGATGGTAATTTTTGCCTTCTAAATGGGAGGCCAGTTTTCAGAATATACTGGATTGTATATTTGTACTGAAAATCTGAAAATTAATTTTTTATTTGGAAAAGTAATTACTATATCATATCTGGTTTCTTATAGCCCAGAAGAGTTGGCTCAAAAATTCTAAATGGTTCCCAACATGCTCAGTTGTTTTTATTAGACAAAACAAGACATGTAGAAGGGCAAGAGCTTTCTTTAGTGATTTAAACATATTTTGACTTAAGATTATTGATTCCCCTAGCTTGCTGTGTGGGTGGTCTAAAGCTATGTCAAAAGATATTACATTTTCCTCAGAATTTATGCACTCTTCTCTTCTATAAAAGATAATTATCTCTTCTAGGCAAAGGTAACCTTGCCTAATTTTGTACAGAAATAAAGCACAGGGTATTAAAATATGTGTTTGTGGAGATAAAACATACATTCCACAGTACTTAGAATCTCTCTGATCCTGTCTCTGTCACCAGCAATTTATCTTCCTAATTTATATATCCAATATCAGGAATTTCTAACTTATATAAAACAAAGGTGATTATCTATATGATGAAACAATGCTTTCTTTTGAGAATATCTCTCTTCTCCCTGTTCTGTCCTCTTATCATTGTAAAGAAGTAAATTGCTTTTTTTTTTTTAATGTGTGGAATGCCACATTTCCTTCTGTATGAGGATTTTTTATTTTTGAGGTGTTTTCCAATAAACCTTCCTTCAGATCTGATCTGTGAAAGGCATTGAAGGCTATTCTAAATTCTGATTCTGATGACTGAAGGGGGTTTCCATCGTATTGAGAAAGCAGCACAGTGATGCAAGTGTGTGAGTAAACAGAGAATTCCCTGAAAGTCTTTTGAAGTAGAGCATTTATCTTTCCTTGATCTTCCAGGTAAAATACACTAATCAGGTTTAGCACCCTGAAAAACCATCTCCAAGATACAACCCATCGGCCTCACAAACCAGCAGGTTGTCCATGACACTGTCCAGCTCAGTGATTTTGCAGATTATTTTTCACTCATAAGGAAGAGCATTCCTCATGTTGCCAATTCTCCTGCTTCCCTTCCTTCAGTACGCAGCAGTGGGCCTAGCAGTGGTCAGTGGGAAATCTCCCTCCACCAGTGAGTGCACCAGCAGGGATTTGAAAATATCTAAGTGGGCCTCATCCCTGAAGAAGGACATTTTCAGTACTCTTGTGATGTTTCAGATCAAGTCCCTGCTGCTGTGGAAGTAGGATGCTAACTGCAATTTTCCTGGTCAAAATAGATTTCAGGAATTTTTCTTTTCTCCTTTTGAAATAAGTGCACAGTCATCAGCCACTTCTTAAAACACATTATTCCATCTAACATCTGGAACAAAGTGCTGTTAGGGGAAAGCAGGCTTGAGACAATAACAGCATGAATGCTTCTTTATTCACAAGTCCAGATAGGCTATGAATGGAGGTTTTTTTTTGAAAATACCCTTAGGAAAACAAGGAGAAAATATAAACAAAGAATTTTTTTCTGCCCTTTACTGTACTTTATTTTATGTATGTATGTATACATGTTAAAAAAATATAAAAGACAGGATCTCACTGAAGCAAAAGTGATGATTATTTAACCACAAACTGGGGCTTGATTAGGTTAATATTATTATCCTTAATTGTTAACATACGTATATACATGCAAAAGTCATTACCTGATAAAATGTCTGAAATTATTAGGAATTTTATTGTAAGACAGCTTTAGAAAATGTGATGCATTAGGTGAAATACTGTATTAGAAAATAACAGATAAAGAGATAAAAGTCTTAAAACAATAGACCAATTGATCCTTACAAAGAAGACATAAGGAACTCTAAAACAAATATATGGTAAGAGTAGTATTAATGGAAATTTTCTGGACATAATAATGATTCTTAAAATTTTATACATGCTGTACCTAGCAGCTGTGGATTTTTTTTTTATTATAGGAAAACAAATATATTTGGCTCTGAGCAATGAGATTAAGGAGTATAACCTAAAAGGTCACTATTCACATCAGGTGACTATTTTAATTGACAGATGGAAAAAGGATATTTCTTTTCTTCAGTATGTGAGATTATATTAAAACAGATTATTATTTCAGTCTATAAATGTAGATGTTGGAGACTGGGGAATGCTTTTGTGTGCTAATGAATAAAACAACCTATGTATGCACCTTGTACCTGGGCCATAATGAAACTTTTCATGCCAAATCTTGAGACTTATCAGTAAGGTCAAGAAGAGTGCTGCTCAAAAAGGAATTAAGACCTAAACACACTGAAACTGACATTAGTAGAGCTCAGAAGAACAGGGGAGGTACATTCCACCGAAACCTAAATGTACATTAACCAATTATCTTTGTGTTTCATGGGCTTTTTGCAGCAATTGACAGATCAAGACTGTGGCCATCACCTCTACAACTGGACACTGAAATTGCAATCATCAAGTCTTGTCACTGAATCCACAGGTGGTGATATATTTCCTCTCCTCTATCAACTCTTCTCATATCCCTTCTTTCTTTTTCTTTCTTCTCCTAATATAGTCTCTTAATTTTCATACTTTTATACTGATATATTACTATAGATAATAAAAATAGTCAGAATGGTTACATACCTGCTTTCCATTGCAAGCAAATTGTTCTAAAATAAACCTTACATATATGTATATATAAACACTGGGCATTCAGTGTCATTTCACTCTAATCTATCCCAAGGGATCTATTAAAAAGGACTTCCATTACCTCAGCTTCAAGGCAGGTTGTAATATATGGTTGGGCCAGCCCTGAGGGGTGGGCTGCATGTCCTGTAGCAGTAGCTCTGGAATTTTAGCCCAAGGAGAAGGGCAGCATTCTCAGGTAGACCCCTGAGTGCAGAAGATTTGATTTTGAATGTGGGCACTGATTCCTTGGAGAGAAGATTTAGGAAAAGGAAATGAAAAAGATTAATTTGTGCATGAACTCTCACAGAAATAATGAATACTTCAGAGTTGTCCTGCACAGGATTAATCTACAGGAGATAGAAGATTCTGCACTACTAACATTGGTATTTGAGAAAAGCCCTGTATTTTTACTTGTATTGTTTACATTTAAAATTCTCCTCTGCTGTCACTGTAAATATATAGATGTCTGTCTATTAATATATAAATATACCTATCCATCAGTCTTTATGACTCACATACCTAAAAAAACCATTTTCTAAATAATTTTCCACATTTCAAGTCAGACAATTTCTGTTCCTGGAATTTGAAGTAAATACCAGTTTGTTGGTTTTTTTTTCCCTTCCTTCTTTAGTTCAATGGCTGTTTTGGAAAGTGATAGATACCTAAAGAAATAAAACTCCCTCTGAGTCTATATTGTACATGGAAGTATGTAGAAACAGTGTGATCTCAACAAAATTTCCATTTATTTTTCTTCACTATGCAGATAAATTAAACACCAGACAACTCTGCTCTATTGGTGCTTATTTTGACCCACACAGGAAGTATCTTTAAAATTTCCTTTACTTTTCAGTATTTCAGCTGCTGCACTCTCATTTAAATTTCAAATGCTTTTTGATCCTCCAGTTTTTGAATCACTACTTTTTCACTTTATCCAGACAACCTTTGGTTCCATGTATGCCATATGTTTGCTTTTCTAGCATGTCACTTTGCATCTTTCTTCCCTAGTGCTCACTCCACAGCCTATTTTATGCATCTCCCTCCCTGTGTGCTTGCTCTGCACTTTGATATATTGCTCAGTGTTTTTGTGAACTTAAATAAACTAATTTTCAGTGTCAGAACTTCTCCTATGATGTGACTGTGGTCCAGGCCTTACCTTTGTATGTGAGTGCCATTAAGATCCTTTTGTTGTCAATAGGAGTTTAATGTGCAACTTTAACCCATGCTTTCCCTCTGAGACTTCATTTAGTAAAAAATCTAGATCTACATACACTTTGCCACTATCTGATGTAATAATCTAGAATACTCATGGCATTTGTATTTTCTACAGAAGCACAACAGCACATGCCCACATGCTCTATTTACAGCTTAATGAAGTTGAATAGGAAGTTAAAGCACTTTTCCTGCCCATGTCAAGAAGCCTTTCTTCAGGTGGAACACACAGAAAAGTAATTGCATTTTTTGCGGCATAAGGATTCAGTTACTTTGGGTGTCTCTATTTGTATAAAATATAAGACTCAGAGAATACAAGAGATTGGATTTGAGCATTACAGATTTATGTTGTACATCTCTTATGATTATTTCAGAACTCAAACATAATAATATTGGAGATTTTGGTGGTAAGATTTCAAGACTTTAGATGTAGTTTCCACCACAAAGAAACCCAACCCAATTCAACCAACAAAAATATCCACATGAATTAAGAAAGAGAAAGAAGTTATTTCTTGGTCTAAAAAATTTTTTGGCATGTAGTAGGAGCAAACACTATGGAAATTCGTTGCTCATAAATCTGAGCTTATTTTTGTGGGTCACTATGCAAAGCTGCCTGACCTCTTTCCATGCATAACTGTTTCTTGTATCTTTCCCTGTCATGCTTTCCTCCCACAACCAGCTATTCTACAGTCTATTGTGTTTGCAGTTGATCCCTGTTGAACTCTTGAACCCATATGACTTCACCCTACCATGAACACAACACCCTGGACAGGCCTCCCGACTTTTGGGCACATAGAGCAGGTTTCTCACTCCTGCCATTTGTGCTCAAATGAAAAGTTCTCACTGATATTACCTTTACACCTCTCAATCATCTCCCAGCTATATAATTTTTTCCCTTTTATGAGTGTCCTAGTTTTGGGCAAATTTGGGAGAAAGCCTCCAGGAGGAGCCCTCACAAAGTAAACCCACCACAGCTCCTCCCCATCCTGGTTCGGGAAGAATTTCCTTGGAGAGAAGTGGAAAAAAACCCTCTTTATTCAACAAGGCCCTGATGGCCTGAGGCATCATGGGCCCATCGTGCTAGGAACAACTCCCCCTTGTGTTGCCAATCCAAGTCTATTTTTGACACCCCTATCTTTGCAGCCTAGTGTACCTGCTGATTGTTTTGCTGCTCTTCATTAGCTCTGCTCTTGGGGACATGGGCATCTACACGGCGAACTTTCACAGGTAGTTTCTCTACCCTGGTAGCAATGTCTTTCTACTCATTAGCAGCCCAAATTGGTTTTCCTCTACACTGCCAGTTAACCTCTTTCCATCTCTCCAGCCATTCCCACAGAACATTGGCTACCATCCATAAATCAGTGTAGAGGTAGAGCTTTGGCCACTTCTCCCTTTCTGCAATGTCTAGGGCCAGTTGAACGGCTTTGAGTTCAGCAAGTTGACTTGATCTACCTTCTCCTTCAGTAGCTTTGGCAACCTGCTATGTGGGGCTCCATATGGCTGCTTTCCACTTCCGATTCATCCCTATGATGCAACAGGAACCATCAGTGAAAAGAGCATAGCGTGTTTCCTCTGCTGGCAATTGGTTTTATGGTGGAGCTTCTTCAGCCCATGTCACTGGTTCTTGTTCTTCATCTGTGACACCGAAACTTTCACCTTTGGGCCAATTTGTGATTATTTCCAAAATCCCAGGGCGATTCAGTTTACCAGTACGGGTGTGCTGCATGATAAGAGCAATCCACTTGCTCCATGTAGCACTGATGGCATGGTGGGTGGAGGGAACCTTTTCTCTGAACATCCACCCCAGCACTGGTAGTAGGGTTGCCAGGAGGAGTTGTGCTTCTGTACCAATCACCTTTAAGGCAGCTTGGACTCCTTCATAGGCGGCCAAGATTTCCTTCTCTGTTGGGGTGTAGTTGGCTTTGGACCCTCTGTAGCTTCTACTCCAAAATCCTAATGGCCTCAAGTCTCACCAGGCACCTTCTGCCAAAGGCTCCAGGACAAACCATGGCTCGCGGCTGCAGAGTAGGTCACGTTCTTCACATCCGGTCCCATCCTGACTGGGCCAAGGGCTGCTGCATGAGCAATTTCCTGCTTGATCTGGGCAAAGCTTGTTGCTGCTCAGGGCCCCAATGGAAATCGTTCTTCTTGCGGGTAACCAGGTAAAGAGGGCTCATGATCTGACTGTACTCAGGAATGTGCATTCTCCAAAAGCCTATGGTGCCTAAGAAAGCTTGCGTTTCCTTCTTATTGGTTGGTGAGGACATAGCTGTCATCTTGTTGATGACATCTGTAGAAATCTGACGCCGCCCATCTTGCCACTTCACTCTCAGGAACTGGATCTCTCAAGCATGTTCCTTCATTTTACTCTTCTTGATGGCAAAACCAGCTTCCAGGAGGATTCGGATGATTTTCTCTCCTTTCTAAAACACTTCTGCTGCTGTGTTCCCCTACACAATGATATCCATATACCGTAGATGTTGTGGAGCCTCACCCTTTTCTAGTGCAGTGTGGATCAGTCCATGGCAGATGGTGGGACTGTGCTTCCACCCCTGGGGCAGTCGGTTCCAGGTGTACTGCACTCCCCTCCACGTAAAGGCAAACTGAGGCTTGCATTCTGCTGCCAGAGGAATGGAGAAAAACACATTAGCAATGTCAATAGTGGCGTACCACTTTGCTGCCTTGGACTCCAGCTCATACTGGAGTTCCAGCACATCTGGCACAGCAGCGCTCAGTGGTGGAGTCACTTCATTCAGTGCACTGTAGTCCACTGTCAATCTCCATTCTCTGTCAGATTTATGCACAGGCCAAATGGAGCTGTTGAAGGGTGAGTGGGTTTTGCTGACCACCCCTTGGCTCTCCAGCTCTTGAATCATCTTACGGATGGGAATCACAGCATCTCGAGTTGTTCTGTACTGTCGGCGATGCACTGTTGAAGTGGCAATTGGTACCTTTTGCTCTTCTCCCTTCAGAAGTCCTACTGTAGTTGGATTCTCAGACAGTCCAGGCAAGGTGTTCAATTGCTGGACGCCCTCTGTCACTGCAGCTGCTATCCCAAATGCCCACCTGAGTCCTTTTGGGTCTTTAAAATACCCCCTTCAGAGGTAATCTATGCCCAAAATGTTTGAGGCCTCTGGGCCAGTCACAATAGGGTGTTTTTTCCACTCATTTCCAGTCAGGCTCACCTCAGCTTCCACCAAGGTAAAGTCCTGTGATCCCCCTGTCACGCCAGCAATGGAGATAGATTCTGCCCCCACATGTCTTGATGGGACTAATATGCACTGTGCACCAGTATTGACGAAAGTAATATTTTTGTGGTTCTGATGTGCCAGGCCAATGAATCCACACAGTCCAGAAAACATGTTTTTCCCTCGCCTCTACCTGGCTAGAGGCAGGGCCCTTCTAAGCCTGGTTATCCTTATTTCCTTGGGCATATGTCTTGGAGGTTCCTTCAAGGGGATCAGACATGTCATCATCATCATCATCATCATCATCATCATCATCATACCTGGCAGTTTGGCTATGGGCAACTGGGTTTGCTGCATATAAAGATCATCTACACACAGGTGTCTTTGTGCTACACTTTCCAGGACCTGTGCCCAGAGGCTGTGAGGGTTAGCCCCCCACATCATTCCTTGGTCAATGACAGGATCATGTGACAGGGATCCCAAATGCCTCGCTTCAGTGCCGTCCAGAATTGTAGCCTCGCCTGCATCATCCCAAAGATGGACCAACCAACTAATTATAGACCCATCAGGTTGTCGAGTGTAATCCTTTCTTAGGCCACGGAGGTCCTTTAGGGAAAAGGACTCAATATTGGCCTCTGATCTTGTACCAGTTGCTGTGACTCTGGATTTTATGTCAGGAGGCGTTGAGGGTCCTTCTCCTGCATCATAATCATCATCGTCATCCACTGGTCGATCGGTCTTGTCTGCACTTTCCACTTCTTGTGCTAGTAGCATCAGCCATTGGTTGGGGCTTACTGTCTGGTTTAGCTGCTGGGCTGTTGGCTGCAGCCTGAGTGACTGGGATAGCTGCTGATTTATCTCCCTGCTCCCCTTCCTCTGTCTGCTGCCCTACAGTATCTGGCAGGGTGTGATAAGCATAGGCCAGGACCCAGCTCACTGCAATGATCTTTTTCTCCTTAGGGTTATCATGGCATTTCTCTTTCAGGTACTTTGCCACCTCAGCTGGGTTCTGAATTTGTTCACATGGAAAGTCCCAGAGTACAGGGTCAGAAAATTCCTTTAAGATTTGGCCCATTTCCTCCCATTTCCCACACCACTCTGGATTTCTCACACCTGGGTCTACTCCTGGGTCAGGGGTCTCATCAGCTCCTCTAGAAATCTCAGCCCTCATTCTAGAGAAACTGCAGACTGTACAGAGAAAGCTTACCAAATTAAATACCAGAAAGATGGTCTCTTTAACATTCAGGGGAAACTGAACATTCTCCAATAGGGATGTAACAGATTCAGAGGAGAAGAAGGAAAGCAAAGGCTGAAAAGCCTCATCTCCTGCTTCTCCTCTAACAAACTGGGTGCACAACCATAACCTTGAACCATACATTCCTGGAACAGACTCCAGCACCTTGATAAACCTCCTGAAAGCCATTACAACCAAGCCTAGCCCGATGGATATTCTGGTCAGTGCCCCTCTACTGCAAAAACTACATATGAGGGAAAATACCAGAGCAATTTCTGGATAAGAAAACAAACCTAGGGACCATACAGGTATTAAGACCTCAAAAACCCCTAGGGACCAGAAACACATGCAAGCCTACACCCCAAGAGACAATATGAATTCAAACAACATAACCAGTAACTGCTCTATACCAGCCCAGAGTAATTGCAACCAAAATATGATTAGAACAGGGTTTTTTCCACTCTCTCCAGCCAAGAGTTGGGTGCCAAAATATTTGTCCTAGTTTAGGGCAAATTTGGGAGAAAACCTCCAGGAGGAGCCCCCAGAAAGCAAACCCCCCATGACTCCTCCCCCACCAGGTTCGGGAAGAATTTCCTTGGAGAGAAGTGGAAAAAAACCTTGCTTATTCAACAAGAAAAACACTCCCCAATACAAAAAAAAAAAACCCCAACACCAAATGGCAAAACTCTTTCACCGCTCTGAAGAGATGACAAATTCAGAAAGTCTCTCCTGGGAGTGGTCGCCCAGTTCTCAGTCTCCGGCCCTGGGGAAGGCAGCTGCAGATCACAAAATGCAGGCTCTCGGTGTTTCTTGGTGTTTCCCAGGTCCCAGTCTGGAGCAGGTTCAGATGATATTCAGGAAAGGGAAAGGAAAAAAACAGTCCAGGGTAAAAATTGGACTGCCAACTCAACTAACTAATAAGCAAAAGCAAAAGCAAGGGCAAAGCGAAAGCAAGCAAGCCAGCAAGCAAGCAAGCCAGCAAGCCAGCAAGCCTAGCCTCTCCTAGACACAGACCATGGGGCGAGGTGAGCTGGCCGATAACAAGACAAAACAAACCTTCACTTTTCAGAGTCAGTCCTGAAGGCACAGAACATAATATCAGGCATAAAGAGAACACATGATTGGGGATACAAGCACCATAATGTCACCCTAGGACAATGACATACTTTCCTGTGATTTAAGATACTACAGAATAAATTGAGAAATTAGTAATATCGCCTCACTGGGAAAAAGTCCTCAACAGTCTGTTACACAGTTTTAATTATTATCAAGTAAAGAAGACTAGAAGAAAAACATATTCACATTCAGACAGGATACAAAAGGCCTTTTAAAATTAAATTATTACATTAGCCATATTGAAAGTTAAAATTGCTTCTTTGAGGCTCATGTAGCTGATGGTACAAAAGATAATGAGACTGTGGAAGTCAATACTAAGAGAATTTCAGTATTTGGAAGTTTAAGTAACATAAGCCAAACAGTGCAGATATTCTGGTCCTGCACAGGGTACATAATGTAATATTGAAGAATATCTCTACAATCATATTTTGTGTTTTGGAGGGATGCCAGAGAGGTTTTTAAACTATTGAAATTTTGCCTCCTCATTTCCTTTCTTTGCAATATACAGTTTATTCCCATGCTTTTTTGATCTTTAAGCAACAAAATCAATATGAAGAATAGCATAGGGCACAGTTGGGTACAAAATAACTGTTTGCTAAAAATATATAAACATTCAAGGCCTGGTTTTACATATATATATGTATATATATATGTATATATTATTGCTCTGGCTGTTTTCTGGTGGCTCTGGATTGATGAGTACAGTGAACAATCTAGGAAGTTTGCAAGCTATTTAAGGGGAAGCTACTCTCTGCATATGCACTGTACTGAAAAAACCAAATATCTGTGACTGTTGTAGTTCAATGGGATTTTTCTCTCACACATGAACCACGTCTTTCTTATATTACCTATCTATGAGATATGCATACACACAAACATGCACACACATGCACACATCTTATGAATATCCTGTTGAGGAGCATAAGAGGAACAGATTGTAGGCATGGCTACCAGAACCTTGTCTGATAAAATTCATGATTTTCCCAAAAATCCAGCTTTTCTTATCACCTCTCGCTACGAGTAAAATACAATTGTCACCAAGATTACATTAACACAATCACAATGTTAGGCACTTGAAGATGAGAAAATAACATAAAAAGATGCCCAACCTTTATTATTTAATTTTAAATTTTATGATCACATCCTAGATTTTTCAAAGATGAATATCTCATTTAGTGACTAGAATTGTTGCTGATTAATTATTATTAATTATCTGGTATTTTGTTTTCTTTCCTCCATTTGTCAGCCTTTGCTTTGTTCAAAGCTTTTTTCTAAAACCACTGTGATTTATTTCTTGACATTTTCTTGTGTGGCTCTCATCACTGCTTCATGAAAAAGAAGTATAAAAAGCTGCAACTAATAATCCCACATAAACACACATTTAAAAAAAGATGCCCAGGCAGATATGCTGTTTTCTGTTGTTTTAGTGCCTTTGGTTTTATGCAGCAGTACAAACAGCTTTCACAGAATTTCTTTATGTTTCCTTTCTGGTCTCTTGAGCTGTAAAATAGGCTTGTGATTTTATATAAATTTGGGTAAAATTTCCCAGAAACAGTCAAAGTCATACATTCATGATTCAAATGCCAACCTTTGTCAAATTTCAATTACATTCCTTAGAAGCTGACAAATTCAAACTGTTCAGAGAAAACACTGTGGTGATTTCTTTGTTAGAAAATGAAAAAAAAGCCTTTTTTTTTCATTAGCCCAATCTCAAATATGGCTAATTAAACATTCTGTAATATTCTGAAATATTCCCAAATTCCAACATAAGGTTTAGAAAAGTTTCACTTGGATGACTAAATTTTTAAAGATTTTAAACAGTAAAACTGACAGCTTGACAGTGTAAAATGTCAATAAATTAAGTAGAGCATCACTGTAGAATAGGTGGTTTTATATTCAACCTGCAAAAGTAAAAATTAGCCCTTAAAGGGATCTAATGTCTTAGAGAACAAAGTGATTTGATCATTTGCATCCTTAGACTTTTCCCTGTGCTCATTCCCATACTCTTTACTCTGCTGTTATAAGTCAAATGTCTGAGAAAAGGCAGGACTTGACTCCAATCATTGTTGCACATCTGTGTTTTATTATATGCTTTATGAGTCTACACTCAGAGATGCACTGCATCAAAAGATTAATGGTTATGGTTTTAAGATTGCATACACTGAATTACTTTGTTCTGTAGTTCTGGTACAGCGTCTCTATCTGGCCACCTCAGAGTTTGTGTGTATCTCAGGAGTATTTCACAGTGTAAAAAT